>NC_034601.1:36273586-36283361 GCF_900095145.1 Mus pahari
CTGCAACCCTATAGGTGGAACAACAATATGAACTAACCAATACCCCCAGAGCTTGTGTCTCTAGCTGCATATATAGCAGAAGATGGCCTAATCGGCCAATATTGGGAAGAGAGGACCCTTGGTCTTGCAAACTTTATATGACCCAGCACAGGGGAAGGCCAGGGCCAAGAAGTGGGAGTGGGTGGAGAGGGGAGGGAGGGAGGGTCTAGGGGACTTTGGGCATAGCATTTGAAATGTAAATGAAGTAAATACCTAATAAAAATTGAGAAAAAAAGAAATACAAAGCAAATAGAAGTGGGGGGAAATGGAGAAGGCAGAGAACAGAAGACGAAGTGGAAAAGAAAGACAGTGTCAAAGAAGGAAAAAAAATGAACATGCATTAAAATCAAGCCATAGGGTCCAAATTAAAAACGAACCCATTGGGGCCTTGTAAATTAATATGAGCAACTTCAGAGGTATTAGAATAAAAGAACAGTAAATAAAACAAATGCTTATGTTACCATTTTGATAACAATATGGAAACAAATAGAAAATAAGCTATGCAATCTATTAAGTATGAGGCAAATAGCAGATTTGAAAAACACAAGTTGCAGACATCATATGGGTTTGTTTTTGGTTTTTTTGGATTTTTTTTTTTTGCTTTTTCTTTCTTTTTTGCATAAAAGTCATCAAGGATATTAATTTTAAAGTTAGGTAAGAAACAGAATGTTGACATAACCCCAATTGGTTTACCAGGGGTTATTTATTAATTATATGGCAAGAAATAATTCCACACAGGAGAGAAACTGGCCAATACTTTGATCCAAATTAGCATCACCCAGGAGTGCCAGATGGCCCAGGTGCCCATAGATAGGATACCATAAGAAGGGTGCATCACTCATATCATCCAGCCAGGGTATATTACCAAGGAAAACTGAGAGGAGTTCTCAGATGTGAATACTTAATACAGTGAGTAAACACAATCCTGCAAGAACTTGTTCTGAGTGAAGAACTTGATAATGCACAATGTGACCCAAGACGATATTGGAATATAAGCAATAGAATAAACAAACAGAATATCAATGTCAAATTTCACAAAGGACAAACCATGGAGGTTGGACAAAGTTTGGAGCTGAGATGAAAGGATGGACCATTCAGAAACTGCCCCACCCAGGGGTCTATCCCATAATCAGCCACCAAACGCAGACACTATTGCATACAATATTCATATGATATGGATATTCATAAGAACATATATGTTTAATCTCCATAAGAATATATAGCAACATTAAATTACAGCAATATTAAATTACATGTTTTTATGAGTAAGAGAGTGAAAATAGTAGAATTAGAAAAGAAAATACAGATACAAACATCCTGATTTTCAACTAATTTGCTATATGTTTAAAAAATTTTGCAAGTTAGCCGGGCGGTGGTGGCCCACGCCTTTAATCCCAGCACTTGGGAGGCAGAGGCAGGCAGATTTCTGAGTTCAAGGCCAGCCTGGTCTACAAAGTGAGTTTCAGGATAGTCAGGGCTGTACAGAGAAACCCTGTCTCGAAAAAGAAAAAAAATTCCAATTAGATCTTTAAAAGAAGTAGATTTTTATGATTTTTAACACACTATAAGAAGAAACAAAGCATTGAATTTCCAAGGAATTTAAGCCTAAATTATTTTTAACAATATTAATCTGGTTTTTTTTTTTAAGTGTATAAGTGCTTTTCTTGCAGTTACATGTGTATACCACCTGCATGTCTGGATCCTGTGGAGATCAGAGAGGCTGATCATCTAGATCAGATGCCCTAGAACTGGAGCAACAGATGGTTGTGAGTCACCTTCCAAGTACTGAGATCCAAACGAGTCCTTTGAAAAAGCAACAGGTGCTCTTAACCATGGAGCCATCCCCGAGACCCCATCCCCGAGACCCCAAATTCTTTGAGTTTTTCTCTCTGTCCTCTGTCTTTGTTTCTGTCTCTGCCCCCCTCTCTCATTGCCCTTCATTTCCCCTCCTTTCCTCTTTCTCTCTCCCTCCCTTTCTTTCCCTCCTTCCCTCCTTCTTTTCTTTCTTCCTCCTTCGACTCATTTTTTTTCTCTTTTTTTCATTGCTGTAAAGATGCCCATTTATAAGAACACTTTCATGCCATTTCTTTTCACATGCCATCAGCCACCTTCTGTGGACCCTCCCTCAAAACCCCACCTTCCTCCAGGCTGTCTGGGGTCTTCTGGCACTGACCATTTGTTTCCCGTGCACTGCCTCAGCACAGAGACGATCCCAGAAGAGCACAGGGGTAAAGTCATGCCACCAACTTGGACAGATTCCCAAGTCATTCCTTCCTCCAAAGGCTCATTTCCCTTTCAATTCCAAATCCAATTTTTCTTTTAAGGTAAGCCACCAGATGGCTCTCTGGGCCTCCGAGGGCCTACAATGTAACGGGAATGCATTTTACATCTTGTACAGCTGATGCAGGCTAACAATCCTAACCAGCCAAATCACAAATTTCCTCAGAATTGTAATGCTGCCAGTAGTTAAGGAGAACTTTAGGCACTGTGTTTCATTTACTGTCCCACAATCCTTAAAGGGTACATAAGAGACATGTGTCAAACAGTATTTCTTCCTGAAAGGAAAAAAAAATGATTTACAGGTATATTATGTATATTAGCAGACATATTTACCGTATTTGTATATTATGAAGGATATTTTTAGTATTATGAAACAAATTGATATTTAAGTGAGGAAATAGGAAGCACGATTATCACAGATCCAACTTAGGTCCCATCTGCAGCATCCTCTGGATGCTTCATTCACACAGGTGGTTCTAGGAGTGGAATGCTGTGTATAAACACACAATTCACACCTCAGTTCCCCCACACATGATGTCAGTGTGATCACTTTGAGAAAGAGGATGTGATTATGAACCATGTGGTTTTTGTCTTTATGCTGTTTCCAAATGCCATGTCATTAGAGTTCTGGGGGACTTTGAGACATTGCTGCATTGAATATATTCCATTCTAGCAGGACGTCATTAAGGTAATTCATAATGAGTCCATTTTTCAGGAACTGAAGAGACAATGAGAGAGAAGGCAAAAGAGGAGGAAGGTACCAACAACAACAATTAGCACATTTGTCTTTAGCAAATTTCACATGTTCTATGTATCTCACTGGCGTCTCCATCGTAACTAAAAATATTATAATTTCATATTATTTATATTTATCATCACTATCACTACCACTACCACCACCATCATCACAGGTGTCAAATCCCATACCTCATTTTGGTCATGACTTACTGTTGATGTTTCTCCCTGCTTTTTCTGGCTTTACATTCTTCTCTCACTTTTTCTTTGCTGTGATTCAGTTGCTACATTCTTTTAATTCTTTGGATCTTTGAGAGTTGTCAGATCCTCTGTCACCATGGCCAGTGCTCTCCTTCTTCAGGTTTAAGATTGAATCTTGAATTTGACCCTAAACTATAGTCTTCCTTGTTCATCCAATGTGACAGGCAAATTTCACTTCTTTCTTTTAAGTGTTTGTAAGCATAATTATCTTAACAGGGATTTTACTCTCTAGCCTTTTTTTGTTTTTTGTTTTTGTTTGTTTGTTTGTTTGTTTGATTTTGTTTTTTGTCTACCTGTATATACCGATGTGAATTTTTATTTCTCATTTTGTTGTGGAATTTTTACATTAAATTTTATGTAAAGGAGTGAGTGACTTTGGAAATGTTTGCTGATGGTGTTGAAAAGCTAATCTCCCCTTAAAGCACCATATGGTATCTGTGAATACTGATGCCTGGACTCTGGGGCTGTTGTAGGCAAATGTAATGGATAGATAGAATTTAGTACAATTTTCCACTCAACTGTCCCTGCACAGGGTAATATTACATATGGCTAATCTCGTACTGCAATAATTCAGAGAAATTACTGCTCTTTTAGTGCTGAAGTTGAACTAGCTTGTTATTCCATTTAATAAATATTTATTGAGTAGTAAAATGATGAAACATTGTATTAGGTAAAGCTGGCTGTAGAGAATAGAGTGGTCAATGAAATACTATTCTGCAAAAGTGTGTGCTCCATACAAAGATAAATAGTACACCAGTGAACAGACTATGAATGGGGAACTCTAGGTAGTGATGCATGCTATGAAGAATAAAAATGGTGATATATAACAAGGCCCATGTAAAGTGTAGCAGGTTAGTGTTTGCCTTGGGTATCAAGAGAGGTGCCCTGGAGGAAGAGTGTGAATTGAGACCTGACTGACAAAGGGTCGGAGTTCAACGGAGTAAGAGTATAGGCTGCAAGATCCTGAAACCAGAAAGTGATGGGGGCATTTGAACAACAGGAAGAAGACAGGGTACCAAAGGCAAACATCAGTGAGTGGCAGTAGTGAGAGATGCTGCCTAGAAAGGTAGACAGTGTAATAGCTGTTGGATGAGGTAATCCAAGACATTGCCTTGGATTCCAACTTCACTTTGCATTTACCCCAAGCAATTATATTGCAATAGAAGTTTTAATCTTATAAGACCATTTGCTGTTAGCAGTTACAAAGACAAGGAGAATTTTATATCAGGTAGGCCACTGTCCTGCTATTGAGGTACATAGCCAGAGCCCCAATTTTAATCAGACAGAACACAATGAAAAGTGAGTTACTGGAGAGAACGATAGATCCAGTAAGGCTTATGGAAATCTAAATGTCTGTTGGGCATTTTGGATAAATCTTTAAGAGACACTGAAGGTAAAATTGTAAGATGCTACAGGTACTTTGTGGTTAGAGATGTCCAGTTGCAATTTCTAGTTCTAGATTGTCATTCGATCAACTGCTGTCCAACAGCACATACAGTTTTCACACCCAGGGATGTGTGTTGCTTAGCCTCTCATAATACAGAGAGACTAAGGAACAAATCTGCTCTCCAGTGTTAAATTAGCACAGAATTTCCTTTAATACTTCCTACAGTAAATGTTGTTATCTAAATAAAATTTTATTCATTCTGCTTTTGGGTAAAAGGCAGTGACAATCATAGTATATAGGTAGAACATTGCTTTGTTTGTATGTTTGATTCCTTGCTGCTTCTTTATTATGTAACTGTATAGTGGCAACATAGATACTGAACATCCCTGGGTTTCATTTCCCTCTTCTGAATAACCGAGATAATAATAGTGCGCATCTGAGAGGATAGCTGTTCAAATTATATTAAACAAGATAATATATGCAAAGCATTTAGCACATTGTCTGTTACCTAATGGCCACTCCACACAGTTATTCAAGTTAGCACCAATAATAGCCACTCACATTTACATAATGCTTCTACTTCACAAAACATCTCACACACATGATGTCATTTGATGCTTTCAATAATTTCACGGGGCTGCATTACATACACAACTCCATGCAGCTATAAGTAGTCAAAATTGATCACAAAATGATCCTGTGCCTAAGGAGTAGGATTTATCAGAAGGAAGGTGACAAGGAGAGTTGGAATAATAGCTTAAGTGCTATGAGCGCAGAGTGGATTGTGAACCTTTTATTTCAAATGTATACTGTACAAAGCAGCGCTTGTATCTAGTGTTTGAAATGGTCAATAAATTTAGTATATTAATTAAGTCATCCATTGGTACATTCCCATTCGGATTTGTTTTCTTCTTGTGTGGGCACTTCTAGGAAGCATCACTCTTCAGCAGATACATGACCAGATGTATGCAACACACAGGAGTGGAAAGTGACTACTTCAGAGGGCAGGGCATATAGTTCTATGTCACTAGCAGAAATGCAGTGTGTGCTTCTTTGTAGGACATGTGGAATTCCTTATAAACCCTGTAAGCAGTTAAGTATCAAAGCACAGTTTGGGTAATGCACTGGAACACCTCTTCTCATATACAGTGCATTGTCTCCTAGAGAAGGAAGAGGGCCAAGTGAGTGAGAGTAGCATGAAGTGCATTGATAGGGCAATGCCAGCCATTGAAATCTTCTGTTGTGGGTTGGAGCTGTGCAGTCTTCTTGATTGTCCCCATACTTGCAGACACTCTGCATTTTTAATTCAAGGAATGTGACTCTACAAGGGGAGCTCCATCCTTGACATCCTTGTTCTGCCTTCAGGTCAGTGCCAAACACGCAGAGGTCACTGACTTACAATGAGAGGCACAGTAGCTTGCTTTGCCTCGGGCAACACACAGAACTATACAGCTCAGTGAACTGACTCTGTGTGTTTGTCTAGCCCACATTAACCTTAGGCAAAATGTGAAACAGTCAAAGTGTGCAGCAGATCTTTGCTTTCTACCTTTGTGCATTCCGTCTTCTTCTTTGAACTTCCTATTTCTTTTGACCTGTATTATACAAGACATTGGGGAAATAGTATTCTCAAAACACAAATGGTTGTAAGATGATGACATCTTTCTTCAGAGGAAGAAGGTGACACGTAATGACCCAAATGGCTACTGGTGACATTTCTAGCTTGATAACATCAAAGGAGGTCTAGTTTGTGATGGAAGACTTTCGTCTCAATTATAAACATCAGAACATTCAACCTACTTCCAGGTGATATGAGTGTACAAGAAAAATCTACATGGATATAATTGACATAGTTTCTAATCATAAGTTGTGGAGGGACCATTACACTGACATATTATACTGACACTTATATTACCCTTGCCTCTTGGGTAAAGTAGAACAATTTTGAATCATAAATCATACTTTAAACCCATTCTGGGTAGAACAGAAGTACTTATTTTATAATATCTGATTGATGGTCACAATAAATAATCTCTAATTTTTGCCAATGATTTTGGACACAAATGCTAGGAAATACTGATACGCTCCACCACTTGATTTATTTATTCTATTTATATAACTGTCTTTGCAACCCGTTTCCCAAAATTCAATAATGTAGTTAGCTTCTCCAATAACAAGTAATAGCCAAAATGAAAATACTGTGAGGTATGACAGATAGTATGGAAGTACAGAGCACATTCTCAGCTTAAGTTATGGATGAGATGGGGAGTATAGTGTGTTTTACGTAGTGCTCCAATGAGCAGAAAGTTCAGATACAGAAGGTCACATCATTGCGAAGTTCACACATAAAACAGCCAAGCCTCATAGTGATAATCTTAAGCTCAACTTCTGGAAACTTGCCCCATCACTTAAATACACACACACACACACACACACACACACACACACACACACACACACACACACACACATACACACATAGTTATAGTCAAAGCCTGGTTTTTAGTCTTTCACATAACTCCAATGCTTATAGGTTTGGAGTAGGCAAAAATATTTCTAGCTCTCCCACTGAATTTGTTTTGTCATTCTTAGAACGCTCTGGGTACCAAATATCATAGGGAACAATTAGCAGGTATCAGAGTTGAGCTTGTGTCTGAACTTGGCCATCTTTAGTGCAGTCCTTTGCAAACATGATTGTTCTCTTTGATCTTTAGATTGTGCACTTGGAATGTGGGTTTAATTATAGCGTATAAGTGTTAAATAAACATGTAATAAATATTTAAATAAAAATGTCACTCGGGTTTTTATGCAACTAGAGTGGGTCACAGTGGAGTGGAATTCGGGGGCTATTGTGTGGCTCCCCTCCTGTTGTTGACTTCTTTCTCCCTGGTGATTAGAGACCTGAGGGGTGCTTTGGATGACATTCGGGAGTGTCTCATCCTTGTGTCATTTCAGACTGTTTTCGGTTTGAAAATAGAATACCCACTTTTGTAATGATCTATAAAGTGAGGGTTTATTTTTCATATAACTCTGGAAGGCTAGCTGTGGAACGCCCCAACTTTCATTTGATACCATTGTTACAGATCCAATGTATCCAGTCTTTGGGGGCTTTCCTATATGATTGAATCTGGTAGCCTCAACTCTCAAACCTTGATACCATTTAAGAAGGAAAGGTGAACAATGGAATGATAGCCACACATGTCCTCATTAGTCAGAAAATCAAAAGCGTGCTCAACACACTTCAGCTTATATCCAGTTTCACTCCACTGGAGAGAAAGAAGGACCGTGGCCATCATTATGTACAAAGAGGAGGCAAAAGACTCAAATTTCAACTGAAGCATAATACTGTTTGACGCATAGCTTCTGAATAAGAAAGGACATAAAAGCAGAGCCTGAATTTAACTCAAATTCTGGCTAAACTAAAAACTCAAAGCACCAATATTCTATTACAGCAAGATGCCAGTCACTAACATCCAGGGGGCATAAATCCGATCTGTGAGACATTTCTGTTTCTCCAGATATGCCAGTTCTTTAACATGATGGCTGAATTTGTCGTTAAGCTGGCTTTTCTCATTTACACTGAGGAACATTTGGCTTCTTGTAGGAGACACCATCAGAACCATCTTCATCTTTTCATTTTTTCTGCTATGTTCATTACTCTGGGGATCAGACATTGAAAGAAACTATCAGTAAGACATAGCCCTCTGAATACAGCTAAACAGTAACTAATTAGTCATTGTATTCAGAAGAATCATAAATGAATATGACTTATATTTGCAGCTAAACTTAAATACATGTGTAAAGGTTCAAGATTCAATATGTGTTTCTTATAAGTTATGGCATTGGTTTTCAATATGTGGTTCTTGCCCCATTTGGGGGGGGGGTCCATATATCAGATAATTACATTGTGATTCGTAGCAGTAGCAAAATTAAAGTTATGAAATAGGAACAAAATAATTTCATGGTTGGGGCTCACAATAACATGAGGAACTGTCCTAAAGGGTCACCGCATTAAGTAGGTTGAGATCCACTGGTGTAGAGAGAGAGAGATACAGGCTAGCTGGCATTCTTAAAGACTTTCTCATGATTTGATGATGAGAATGGAGTCATGGTTTTCATTTCTCACTGCACTTTCTCATGATTTGGACAATTTCTGTCTATCTATTGAAGTATGCAATGGCGTCTATGAGGTCAATATAAAGTGCAGGCAGAATAGTAATTCTGTCCTAGCTTCATGATACAGTACATGATTTTGTGGAAGAGCTGATATAGGCAGGATAGGGCATTCCGGGTTAAGGCAGTTTATTGGAAGACCTTTAGAACAGAAAAAACTATTTATATTATCAAAGGGCTAGAACATATTTCTTTAGTTCCCTTCCTCATAATTCTTATTTGACAGAGAAGCAAATGATAAAAATTACAGTAACAGCTTGATCTTTAGGACTGCAAAGAAAGGGGACCATGACATGGGCACATTTTGAGTTCTTGATAACGAGCATAAACCTGCACGGGCATGTCTGTCTTTAAATGGTTAGATGTCTATTTCTATGGAGATTGAATTATGTCCTAGCAACTTATCTTTCATATAAGAAAAATTCTTTCAGAAGCTAAAGATGTTTAATACTAAAAACAAATTCTGTATTTTCATTTTAACTAACCATGCTAAAGCAATGTCTGGTGATCTGGGTGTAGTGCACTGATGTGACTGGAATTATGCCTGGCCCAGAATTTAGAAGCAATTCTGGTTAAGATCCTTATAGATATCTGGCTGACACTGTCATGTGTAAAATCACAGAGAGAGTCTCATAGAGAAATGGGTCAGCATGTGCTTGCTATGTATCCATGAGGGCTGAGTTTAAATCCTCAGAACACAAGTGAAAAACCAGTGTGGCTGCAGAAATACACCTGTAACCCTGGGGTATGCGAAGCAGAGGCAGAAGGGTCATTAGAGCTCACTGGCTGCCAACCTACCTTAAGTTCAGAGAGAAAATATTTTCTCAAGGGAATCAACAGTATTTCTCTCTCTCTCTCTCTCTCTCTCTCTCTCTCTCTCTCTCTCTCTCTCTCTCTCTCTCT
>NC_034601.1:36283396-36300049 GCF_900095145.1 Mus pahari
CACACACACACACACACACACACACACACACACACACACACACAATACATATGTTCACTTAGAATTAGGAGTATACTCTCAGAAGCAAAATTTATTCCAAGCAGCAGATTATCGCCATATGATTCTTTGAGCACAACTAAGATGGCATACCATGGCTTGACCACGGCTTAGAAAGTGGTGCTGATGGCTCCCTACATTATGTAATAGCTGTAAGTCATATCTACCACCATTTCTATTCCCATTAGCACCCATCTCTAAGATAACTAATGGAACATATTTAATAGTGACTCTGAGCCCAGGGCAGTGGCAACACTCTCCAGGAGTCCACCCAGCAGGAGTAAGCAAGACCATGTGTGTAGCAGGAAACATAAATCCCTTGCACTAGAACAACTGAGATCTTCTAGTACTGCTGCAGAAAACATTTCAATGGTTAGTGTTTGTAATTTGTGTGCCATGCTGCCACAGTCTCCTGGTCCAAGGCAAGATTGGTTTGATGCTACCCAGAGAATCTATCTATTCTGTTGAAAGATGCAGCACCTTTTCTACAACTTTGCTCTGGTTGGAGACTCAAAATCGAATCCCACAGTATTGCCTCTCTGCTTTCAAGTAGTTCGTTGTTAGCAGTATATAGGTGCTATTACACATTATGCAAAAACAGCTCCTGATAAGTGAGATGTAACTATAAAGCCAAGCCTAAAGAAATAGCACAACTGTCTTCTTAGGAGGAGAAGAAAGCTAGTCTGTCATGGCTTTTAACCAAAAGCCAAGGGCAATGGGGAACAGGACCCTGAGGAATTTGGATGTCAAACCCCTTTCCAGATCAGGGTCCTTTGCAACTTGCCCTTTTGCCTTTTGAGAGGTATTAGTTGCTGCATATTTTGTTGTTGTTGTTGTTGTTGTTGTTTTTATGATTTTGTATTTTATTTTGGCCCAATGCCCATGATTTGCATTGTATCTGGGAGAGTGAGAGTTGTCCATACTGGCGTTTTACCAGCTCCATAGGGGAGCTGATCACAGATCCCCTCTGGTTTCATCCTCAGAGCATGGTATAGACTTAGTTAAGTGCACTCACTGTCATTATTTCCCCTCCATACATAATGCACAGCACACACTCTAACTCCAACCGAGTAATCTGGAGTCAATACTTAGGAGAGTGAGGGAAGGAAAAAAATCTCACTTTATGCTTTTTAACCACTGCTGTTTAACACTTAGATCAAAAGCTTTGCAGCCATCACACTGTTGGCACATTTTTCTTACATGGAAGTGACCAGAGGTGATTTATTTCTATTATGGCTTATTTCCTCAGGGGAAATGTCACCGGCCAGTACATTAACAACTTCTTTTCTCGGTACTATTGTTGAAGCACTGGTGATAATGGGGAAGGGGAGGGTGGCAGACAATGGCATCCTAAATCACATATTGTTATAAAGTATGTCCATTCTATGAGGTAGAAACAGATAATAATACCACCTGTTTCTTTCAGTCACTGAAAGAAACATATAGTGCTGGTATCTATATAACAAAATGTGTGAAGCCAGCTGATAATTTCAATGGTACTATGAAAGTTCAGCTAAGACATTCATTTCTTTCAGGCCTGACAGTCTAGTCCCTTCTCCTCATGGACCTGTTGTTTCTTGGCTTGCTTGTGGACCTGAATGCCCTTCCAGATACTTCAAAATGGATTCCATTAAACCTTTTATTTTCCAATCCCTAGGTAATATCATGCAGAGGATTCTTGTGCTCATTCCATTAGTGGTCCTGGCACGCTAGTATATGTCTCTTTAGGTAGATACAATCTCATTTTGAGATGGTTGCCTGGGATAGTCTTAATATGCCAATTAAAATGGTTTTGTATCCGATACTGTGATGTGGTCTACAGGGAAAACTGTTTCAGTTGATGTGTTCTTCTATAAACTTCCCATGGGAGAGCTATTTCTGTGAGCCAAGCTGTTTCCAGCTCTGCTCGATGTTCCAGTCACACTGGGTTCATCCAGCATGTAAGAGCAAAAATCAGACTCCTGAAATTTCTGATCCCATTGTTCTACTGAGATGCTCTGCTGAATCTCACAGTCTTCAGGTGTCCACTTTTGGGCGGGGGGAGTTAATTACAGATCCTTCCTTATAATCTCTTACAGACAATTTAATATAGCTCTAAACATCTCCCTTGAGGGCTGTCAAGGGATGCTTTGCTCACAAGGGTGTAGGCTCTCAATGAGGAGCATCATACCAACTTAAAGAAAGTGTGCTTCTTTTATGAGTAAATAAATCTCCATAACAGAAAGAGATGCTCTAGCCATAAGGGAAGAAAGGGGGTCTTTTTGCTTCATTGAGCATCAAATCAGTTCCTTGCCATGGTTTGCATAGTGCCTTGAATGAACAGAGCCAGTAAGGAACATACAACTACCGCTCTCACCAACATTACTAATGCATGGCTAGCTGATTATCTTTCCCTTTTGTTTCTAGTTATTTTTTAATTTTTCTACAGAATGTCCCATTGAATAAACATGCAGAAATAGCTATTTTAAGGAAAGAGCATTTCAATGACCAATCTGTTACACACCACATGGAAGAGACCTTATATTCTATGCAGCATTCTAGTCAGTCACAAAGTGGGGTGCGAGGAATTATTGGAGCAGTGTTTCACTGGCACGGTACTGAGCTGGAACACAGGAGCTTTTCCCGTAACTGAAGGGAATCATCCATCCTACAAGGTCTACTGAACCATGTACTCCAAGCAGCCAGAAAAATCATGTCTCTCACTTCAAAGGTATTGGAAAACTTTCAAGTGCGAATGTCAAAAAGCTAGAACCCTGAGTTGAAAGAGAAGGGCATTTAAATATTTTTTCAGAGAAGCATAGTTCTTTCTGCACTCATCATGAGTGCCTTATTTTTGAGTGGGTAGCTTCCACTTGAGGGTTTCCAAAAGCTAGACAAAGTATATAAAGATGATTGTGGGACTCTATTAACCCTTTCCTTCCTTCCCCAGGGCATGCCAGTCATTGTACCCCACACCCATTCTCTCCCAGCTGTATAAATTGGCCCCAGGACACAGTATTTGACACAGAAAGCCCCAGTCCCAGAATATTTCTCTCAACTCAATTTTCCTTAAAATTGGTCTTGGCTATTAAGTTGAAGACAGAAAATATAACCTTAGTGAGGTGGATACCATTTACAAGGACATCTGCCACTCAAAGGAACGGCATGTCCCCAGGCAAATCTCTCAACCAGAAAGCATTCAAAGGCCTGTGTCCACAGAAGAACACCCGGGCAGCAAATTCTGGAAACTGCTAGCAGGTGACTTTATGGGATTTACTATAGATTTCTTCATTTGAGCAATTTGGGAGTTGTTCCCTGGGGGACCGCTTACATGATTTGAAGTTTCCACTGACTCACAAAACAAAACAAAACAAAAAAAAAAAAACAAAGTGGGTGATGTTGTGGGTCAGCAACTACACTAGTAAATCATTCATTTAAAGAGGATTACTACAAAAAGCCCTCTATAAAACCTATAAAATATGAATAGTGTGAAATGGCTTGCACCTTTCGGGATTCTGGGCAGAGATAAGTTTTCGCTAATGGATGTGCTGCTTGGACCACTTTGGAGGTTATCAGCTGTGCCTCCCAGTTACAGGCAGGATCAGCTCCCCTCTGTGGCTGGTGTTCTGAGAACTCATAGCTCCCAGGAACACACCTGAAGGAGAATGCCATTAAAATGGGTTGGTCACCCAATTTATAAATGGCTAATAGTAACTTGCCGTGATCTGACAAATGTCTTTGTCTAGTAAGAATTCATCAGAAAACTGTGTTGTTCCCACTGTCAATAGCAACATTTTAATGTTTTATTATTTTGAGGTATGCCTATGGTGTTTTCATACATGACTAATTGCCCCACCAATCTATACATGTGGTTTTGGGAGAATTTGTATTCTCGGGGTTAGAGTCTTGTATCTTTCTGTTTATCTACCTCCTCAGATGGACAGAACAGCAGACCTCATAAGTGGAATGAAATATAAAAGAGAATGCATTTCTCAAGCACTTTATGATGTGTCTAGTGAATGCCAAGCTCAGGTCTAGAGGTGTGAGGTGTGACCTCCCACCTACAGGCACTTGTGGAAAGATAAAATTCATCAAAAGCCCAGGTAGATCCAAAAAGATCTATAGAGAGGATGTCAGTGTTCAGTTCATGTGTAAAAGGGCCCATGGGGTTCCCCCATCTGGGCACTGATGTAGCTAAAAGCTGTGCATTGTCAAGCAAAGAGAACTTCCTTGGAGAGTGAGGACAGCTCCTGTGTTAAGGAGGCAAAATTCCTGCAGAAAATGGATCTAGCTGAGGTTGGTTGAGCCAAAGCCCTGAGAAGTTCTGAACCTGGTGTCTCCTTGCAGACAAGTTGATAATCTATTCCTTGCTCAGTTTCAGCAACTCCCTGCTGAGGAGCGCACTCTCAGTTTACTTCTTTACATAATTTCATTTTCCAATTTTTTGACTCTTATAGTTTCATTGTACATATTCATTTTACTCGGGAACATGTCACAAAAAGGTATGTAGATAATACATACACTCCTAATAGAATATTACTTCAAAGATTTCCCAGTTTTTATTTTAGAAAAATAAGAAGGGACAGTAAGTGAAGAAGAGAAGTGTCATATCTATGTACTGAATATGTATGAGTGCTGAATACTATGTACATAGTATGCTATGTACATACTATGCTGAATATGTATGAGTGCTGAATACTATGTACTATGTACTGAGGGCTGTAGCTTCCCTTCAAATGGACTTTTAAATTTAACCTAAGTTCACTGAACCAACTGGTAAAAATAGAGGTCAACTGTACCACCATTCTTCTCAGGATGTTTCTGATTATTTAAAGAGATCATATAGATTTGACATTCATCACAAGAGGTGGCATTTGGCAAGTTATCAATGAATAGACAACATAGTAATCAGGCAAGTGCAGAAGAAAAAATAAAACAGTTGAAAAGATGGATCAATTAATCAAGTGCTTGTCACGCAAACATGGGGACCTGGATTCCATACTCAGCAGCCAACAAAATGTCAGGGCATGATAGCTTCTACTCTCAGCACTGATGTGACAGGGACAGACAGATCCTCAGGGCTCCCTGACAAGCCAGAATATCCTCCACGGCATGATCAAGACCAATGAGAAACCCAGTCTCAAAATAAGACTTGCAGCGCTTGAGAAATAACACCTGAAGTTGTCCTATGGAATCTACACACACCAGCACAAATGTGCAACCATGTGCACATACATGCATCCACCATAATACACATAAATGCTGTAACAAATAAGCCCATGCTACCCTGAAAGATGCCAGTGTGGAGTCAGCCATCCTATCAATCCAAGAACAAGGGAAGCAATTGGTCTCCAACAGGACAAATCCATAGCAAAAAGAAAAGGAGGTACAAAGTCCAGATGGTGGCCCTTGTCCCACGTGCCATTTCTTGCACTCCAACTTTTGTTCGCTCTTGTCATAGTCAGTATTGGATAGTGTTTCCTTTGGATTCTGCTTCTCACTGGTATCTTAGTGTTAGTGTGTGTCTGCTGAGATGCTATGTAAGCAGATGGAAAACCTAGAGGAATACTAAAACACCTGTCATGGGACGTTGTGCAAAGCTCTTTACTTCTTGCCTGGGGATCATCTCATGAGATAATTGTGCACTTTGGATGGGCACTTTAGAGTAATCCCACTGAATGGACTCAGTAGCATTTACTTAACTGAATGCCGGATCCAGTTTGCTGTGTCTCCCGTTCTGCCCTTGACTCTTGCTTCTTCCTTCTGCTGCCTGCCTGAAGCGTCACCCACTTTGTCTCGTGTGTCTCAAGCACATACTCCATCTGCTTGTCTCTCACTTCCCAGGATATTGTTTTGCCTCTACACATTGCTGTGGAGCCTTCAGCCGAGATCCTCAGAGCTCAGAGCTTGTTGTTGCTTAGTGGGCTTTGTAAAATAGACATCACTGTTTCTACCAAAGGACCAATTAGCTCCCTGCAGCCCTTTGCTACCCTATAGCATGGGACCAAGCTGTTCCTGGTTAGTAAAGGACAACAGGAAATTAATTATTCCCTTGGTAGGTGAGGTGGTAAACTCTATTTATGATGTTGTATATTCATGGCCTCTCTTTTGAAAATCCACTATTTTCTAAGTTCGTTGCTGATTACTGCCCTGTGTGTAATCCATTCTTATGGCAAGAAAGGTGCTGTCAAGGCAGCTCCGGGCAAAGTGGGATAATACAGTGCCTTTTGACACCTTTCATTGTGAGTTCTGGCTTCCTTAAGCAATGGAGACAACCTGTATCATTATTTTTAAGGAGAAAGATGTCACCGTGTGGCTGAGTTTGTGTTCACTAATGTGCAGATTGGAAAGCCATCATTTTCCATTTCTTTCAGAGGCAGGGTGAAGGGATGGATATTACAGAGTAGACCCTGCTTCACATCCAATGCCACAGGGCCTGCAACATGCAGGCATTCTGGAAACGATACAATTTATAAACAGCATGATCACACCCACCTGCGCCTTTGTCAGCCTGTAGTTAACATCAGCGGGAACTGTGAATGAGCATTAGACAGATTTGTGAAATTACTAAGAGCGGGCAACACATATGCATATATTTTTAAATCTCTGAAATACTTATGGAAAAATATGTTCCTATTGTTGCCATTATGGAAGTAAGTATGTATAGTTAAAATGCAATTTTATCCCATAATGTCCAATTATTTATTAACATTTACTGGTTCTACCAACACAACATGCATCCTACTATGCTGCCAGCAATAAACAAAAGAATTTTTTTCCAGTACTCAGTGCACTGTGAATGTGGAACAACATTAAGCCACCATAAAGATGGTAATTAAAAGCTGAAAGAAAGCCTCCTCCAATCCAGAGAACCCACTGATTTCTGTTCTCTCTCCCAGCCTTTCTCCTTCCCCACTCTTGATTCTTACCTCTGTTCCCCTTCCTTCAGGAACCCAGCTACCTCCCTTCATCAACTTCCAATGTCTATTTTGTTTCCCTGTCTGAGTGAGACTCAAGCATCTTCTCTTGGAACCTCCTTGTTACTTGGCATCTTTGGGTCTGTGGATGGTAGCATGGTTACCCTGTACTTTATGGCTAGCATCCACTTATAAGTGATAATGTACCATGTGTGTCTTTCTCGTTTTCAATCTTCTCAGGATGATTTTTTTTTTCTAGTTCTATCCATTTGCCTGCAAAACTCACAATGTCCTCCCAGTTTTCTGAGAATGGGTGATTTTTAAATCTCCAAAAACTTGAGGAACTGGTTTATACAAGTTTGCACTGCCACCAGCAGTTGAGGAGTGTTCCCCTTGCTCCACATCCTTGCCAGCATGAGAACATGAGTTTTTGATCTTAGTCATATTCATGGATGAAAGATGGAATCACTGAGTCATGTTGACTCTTGTGACCCTTTCCATGAGAGAGAGCCAATGCCTGACAGTAATAATAATAATAATAATTTGCTATGCTTGCAAAGAGGAGACTAGCACACCTGTCCTCTAAGAGAGGCTTCATCCAGAAGCTAATGGAGATAGATGCAGAGAACCACGGATAAACAATGGGTGGAGCTGGCAGAGTAGGGGTAGAATTGAAGCAGCTTTTTTTCTTCCCATGTGAAATGCTACCCCATTTCCTTTACTAATGACTATCTTTTCCTTTGCTCCTTTGGGATTTATTTTATAAGTTATTTCAGTGGCAAAATTGTATTCACTTTATACTTTCTCTCTTCTCCTCTTCCCACCCCCATCTGTCTCCTTCTCTCCCTCCCTTCCTTTCCCCCTGTCTGTTTGTCTGTCAGCTGGTCTGTCTGTTGATCTTAAAGTGCTATTCTGATGTCTCAGCTCTTCTGCCTTTTTTTTTTGGATGTCAGTCCCGTTTAGTGATAAGCTCACCCTCAGTCTTTCCCACATGCCAATCTACCTCCATATAGTTTCAGAGAATCTTTTCCTTCCTATCGACTCCCAACTACCTACACAATTTCCAAAAGTCCAAGAGCTCATGTTTTAACTCCAAACCCAGTATTGGAGACCTTCATTAACTGCCCACATCATCTCTCTCAGTAGAATCGCCTTGACAGGTCTGATTCTTGCTAAGTTTTTTATCTAGCACGTCCGCGCTGCAGTCTTATTTCTTCCTTTGCATTAGAGCACTTGCCAGAATGTCCTCTTGACACCTAGCCACTGCACAGGTTTCATTTTCTCATGAGTAGCTCAAACAACTCTACTTTCTGCAAGTGTTCCTGAGTGTTGTCACATATCTGTCTAAGTATCCTACTGTGGCATCATTGTGTTTCATATAATCAACATTGCAAGAAGACAGCTTTCATTGGTAGATTTCTTACTTGATATTTACTCTGAAAACATTTTCTCTGTCTCCTTTTATTCTTAGTCAACTACAAATTAATGAGATTTTGTGGTTTTCTATACATTTTATGTAATTATGTTTAATTCAATAATATTGTACACAATATAGTTTATGTAGGTAGGAACATATGTAATACATTCATATAAAATTTCTTCAATATCCATGCCCCACTAGTTCTATTGCCCCACTAGTTCAATTTTATGCTATAAAATTTATATATGACTATTTACTATATACTGTGGATCATTTTCAAATTATTCATGCCATATATAGTGTAAATGCTATATAATAGTTGTGAAATTTTATTACTTCATTTTGTCTCAAAAGTAAACAACATCTGAAAAGCTAAGTTAAAAGAGTAATAAGTATGAAATCATAATTTACTGAAAACCCTTAAAACAATAAAGACTTTCTTCTGTTCAATGAAGAATCCAGTCATGACAGCTGTGAGTAGCATGTGTTTGCCAGCCACACTGTTCAAGTCTCGATCAGAAGCCTACTCCCTTCCGCTACAAGTAGGCCAAGTTATGTTTTTCAGAGCACAAATTTTAAAAAGAAAATTGTATAATACTCATTTCACAATGGTGTTCTGAAAATTAAAGATGATGGAGCGTTTCCTAAGAGGCTCAGAGTTGTTATTGTTCTTCCAGAAGAGCTTGGTTCAATTTCCAGAACCCACATGCTAGCTAACAATTAAAATTTCAATTCCAAGGGATCCAATGACTCGGTAAGTACCATTCATGTGAGTGATGTGCATACATACATACACATACATACATACATACATACATACAGGCAAAACAATCATAAAGTAAAGATACATAAATCTATAAGAATTTTAGGAAAATTATTATGAGTTAATATATGGAATAGTTATCATAGAAACAAAAACCTATTGAATACTCATTCTCATTGTTTCCAAAAATATATTTGTTGTTCTCTTTGCTTGCCAGCATGGTTGTCCCCTGTAAAACTTTCAACTTGATTTTAGTCTTCAATGGTTAGAATGATAATGCTATACTTTGGGTGTTTATTCTGTGAAGGAGCTACAAAGTTGTGTCTGGTGTATTATCTGTGCTTCACTGATTGTTTTTCAATAAAATACATTTAGTCACTGTTTCTTTATATGTAAGAAGATCCAAACACACATAAAATAAAAAAAAACTAATATTATAGCCAAGTACAATGTTTAGAACACATATAAAGCATGGCGATGGTATAAATAGTGTCAAAATTGCCACTGCAGTGTTCTGAACTCTTGACAAGAGTGTTACCTGAAAGGATCCACTGTAAGTCTCAGGGTGGTGGCTTTGCAGGAAGGAGCCCTTTAAGAGTTCTCCTTGAGGGATTACAGTTTGAACTTTTGCCCTGAGTCCTTGGAACAGGCATGGTGGATTTGCCCACAGTAAAGATCACCCTCCTCCTATCATAACCATCTTTAGTTGCTACTTCTCCCAATCTACCCTGTTTCAAAACTCAGTCTGAGTACCATTTTCTAACCCTTTGTTCTTTCACCACTAGCTTCACTCTCCCCCAAATAAATCAGGTCCAGAGCTGCTTCATAACATACTCCTGTTCCCACAGTTGATTTACTACCACAGCTCGAATTTATTTGTTGACTTGGCTGTCTTCTTTTGACCTAGTTACTTTATGGGTAAATTTCTCGATCCCAAATCATCGACCATATATCTCATATGCTTCAACTCTCCAATTTTTTTCTTTTAAATTTTGATTCTTTTTGGTTTATCAATTTTCAAGTCATTTATAACAACTTGGCAGTGTTACTAAGTGGGAAATGAAAAAAAAGTACAGAGATTAGATATATAGAACTGGTAAGAAAAAAATCTTATAATAACTTAGAAAAATGAAAACTTATAATCTGAGATATGTGCCATATATGAGAATTTTGGAGCTCATTTTTAATGTCTACTATTCATGAAAAGGACTGGAATGACCTACACTGAAAAATCTTTCAACTCTTCTTGCTCATAGAAAACCAAATGATTAAAAGCAGAAGTCTCAGAGAGTCATAGAAATAAAGGAAAGAGTGCATGAATGTTAGCAGGCATGTGAAAACCTCTAGCAGATAAACAAGGTTCCACATGCAATAAAGGCATTTATTTTCAGGCTTTAGATACTTAATCTATCTTGCCACAAATATCTTTACATGGGAAAAATCCTACATCTGAGTTATGAGCTATGAAACTTAGATACCTATATTCTTATATACTTGAAATAACTAACTGCAATATATGTTGAGTATCATTACTGTAGCAGGACAATTCCATGTTCATTAATGGAAGCAGTATGATAATATGATGATTTTATTAACAGTTTAATTCTGCAAAATTCCTGAAGACTAAATTTATAGACCTCATTAAAATATATATAAAAAAATCTCTACTGGTAAGGCTCTTCTTTATATTAACACACATGTAAATATAGTTTAAATTTTTATTAAATATTAATTTATAATTATATACATTTTATTTTTTGAAGTCAGTAGATTCTTGATAACAGAAAAGTGATTTTATTATACTAAGCTAAGAGTAAATTAAAATAATAATAAATGATCTTTTCAATGAAATTTATAAGAACATAAATTCATAAACAAAATTAACTGAACTGTATGATGAATTTGCATACTAAGTATTAGGTAAGGCACTACCCTCTTATCACATAGATATTTGAAATGAGAAGACCATATTCAGAAAAAGCCACCCTTTCTATTTCTGGTAAATACTCATGATGAACATAGTCTCCTTGAACATGGTCATGCTATGTAAATTATTACATGTTTGAAATTTGTTTTAACATAGTATGAAGAATATTCATCTTAAAGTTAGCATTACAACTGAAATACTGAAACTTAAGAAATCATACATTTAAGATTTTTTTGCATGCCTCTCTTACACTATGGTGTGTTATAAAACCCAGATAAAGAAACAAAACTAAACTTTCAAAATCCAAAGAATTTCAATACTAGTACAATAGATTTGACATTTTAGCTTTTAATAATGTGTGTGCATGTGTGTGGGTACGTCTCTGTGTGGTTGTCTGTCTGTCTGTTTTTATATCTGTGTCTTTGTCTATCTTTGTGAATATGGACATGTACAGGTATGTGTATGTGTGAGTGTCTTGGTGTGTGTATCTATGTGTGTTTGTCTATGTGTATGTGCATATGTGTATCTGTGTGTATTGTGGGATCATAATTTCATCAATAATTTTAGCATGAAAAGCTGAAGGGCAGTGCAACCTTTAACAAAAAAATCTAACATCTTTATATCTGTCATTATTTAAAAACTAACTTATTTATTTGAGTGGTTGTTTTGCCTTCATATATGTCTATGTCTCACATGCATGACTGGTGTCCAAAGAGGAAAAAATAAGGTATTGGATACTTTGAAACCAAACCTGGAGTTCCAGACACTGTGAGCCACCATCTGTGTGCTGTGAATCAACCTTGGGTCCTCTGAAGAGCAGCCAGTGCTCTAAGCATTGATTCATTTTTCAAGCATGGTACATATGTCATAGTTTAATGGTAATTTTAACCAAGAATTGGAGTTCCAAGCCTAACATGGTGGAGAAGACAAGGTTGCCTGAAACAGTCCTTACCTTTCAGGATCTTCCTCCACTGAAAGGGACAGTACAACAGTTCACATTTACTATAACCACGTTTACTTCTTACGTTAGATCGTTAATTGTGGGTGGCTTTACAGTATCCCTCTGTAGCAAATTTTTCCTCCATTTTTGGAAAGTCAGAACAAATTAAATCTAGTAGCGTCGTCATAATGTGCCACATAAGTAAATGCAGAGAGATGATGCTCTGAGCAAAGTTAGAATGGGATAGTCCAAGTCTCAGCTAACTAGATTGTAAGGCATTCTGTAAAAGCTTCTCTACCCACACAGACAGAGATGAGGATGCATTTGAAGGTTGAGATTCTTTAAAATTGAACCTTAATTGTGAACACATTTCTTTTGACACTCATGGCTGACTTTTTTCTGCATACAAGCTCCAACCTTGTCTTTATTGCATAGGTTTTCCACATAGGAGAAATGGCTGAAACCTCTCACACTATTTCCCTGCTATGCCATACTCTGGTTCATAAAGGAAATCAATTAATCATTACCTGGCACAGATACCGAGGAGCTTTTCTACTTGGCAGGAGACAAAAGGGATACTAATAATAATACATGAAAAAGAGAGGGGGAAAAGAAGCAATGTTTTAGTAAATGAACATCAATTTGTATTTACCTTTTCCTTTATTCATTAAAAAAGAATTAGATCAAAGTCTGTTCTTGGATAAAAATTATAATGTATTAATGAATTAATAGTTTTTAAATTTTATCTAATGTCCATGTAGACATAACCCAGAGGACTTACAGGCCCTAAACAAATTGAAATAAACACCAATATTCTTCACCTGTCTTTACATAGAAGGTATCAGTTAACACAAAGTAGTCTACTAAGATTGTTCAATGGGATTCTTACCTGTTTGTCCTTTTCTGGCTTTGTTAAAATTGATGCTATACAAGAAAAGTTCCACAGAGACAGTTTTTAGTACCTGTATGTAAAATACAAAAGAAAAATAAGTTTCCCCCAGGAACTTATTTAGGGTAAGTTTTCAAGTTTATGTGATATCTGAGGGAGGGTCTTCAATGCTCTGAAATATTGTTTGTAGCTACCAGCTACCTTTGAGCTGAAATTAATCTTTCCAAGATGCTCCATGCTAAAGACCCCTGTAAGGGCAGACTTTATTCCTGATAGCCAGGGTTATGAAAGAACATATTGTTTTAGTGTCTTACATAGCCCATTTGTACACACATATCCAAGAAAACAACAATAAGAATTAGAATAATTTCTTCTACTTATTTCATACATTTGTGAATATTAATTTGTACTTACTTTGCAACTTTATAGCCTCAGTGAACAGTAATATGTAAATGGTCACACAGTGTTCATTTACTTGGGGGTTGATTACATATATTTACTTTAAAGTTTGGAAATATCTTAGTCATGAATTAAAATGGGAAAAACAAATGGTTTGGTTAGGTGCTATGCCAAATTCTTACCAGAATTAAAGTATTTCTCGTGGAATCTTCTAGAACCCCTGGTAATCTAAGTATTGCACTCAATCTCTCCATCCATTTTTATGAATCAAATAAGCAGTATACCATGTGATTTATATTTCCACACTTGGGCTAAGACATAGTTTCAACACCACCAACACCAAGTTTGAAATTGGGTATTTTGAAACAAGGTGTAAAGTTTCCACATTAGCTAAGTGGTGTCTGGCAGAACAGAAGAGAAAAATAGAGGAAGATACAAAAGAAACAAATTTAGCAGGTTAATTTGACAGGCACATAGAGCAGATACTCAGTTGGATATACAATTCTGTTTCCTATTTCTAAAATTATAGAAGTATTTTCAAAACATAGAGGAACACAAATATTCTCCAAATACTCAAAAAAGTACATTGACTTAAAAATTGGATAACTTTGATACATGCAGATTTTACATGTTTTGTTAGTTTAAATTCAAATAGCAAAAAGGAAAATAAATCTTGGTGTTTGTGGTTCTACTCAAACCATAAATGATATTTGAATTAACGAACTCAATCCACACTATTTAAATGAGCATGGCTACTGTGCCAGGGTAAAAAGTACCTGATTCTGCTGCAGGAGTCTATAACCTATTCATTTAAATAAATCTATCTTGTATGGTAAGTGGTGGCCAACTCTTATCCAAGGATTCCCTTTTTCTCATCCCAAGATTCATCCTTTCCCAGGCAATGCAGCTCAATGATTTAACTACCCTATTCTTTAGTAAGAAATTGAATAAAGCTGCTATCTCTAGTGTGTGGACTTTCAAGACAGAAAGAAAGACAGACTGATGGACAGACAGCCGGGCAGGTGTGCAGACAGACAGATGGATGGACAGATAGACAGACAGATGATAGATAGAGGGTTAGTGGGGTCCCACATCTGCTCCACCAGAGGGCTCTGACTGCTTGGGGAAGCAGGACATGGGAACTTTGACTGCATGTACCCCATGTTCTTACTGCCACTGTGCATGTGTCTAGCTTTGAGCAGTTGTGGGTCCCTGGGCCTGGGAAGAGGCACGGGCTGTCTGGTTCTCAAGCTCTTGGGCACCCAGGCACAGCTGGGAGCTGAGAAAGAGCTGAGAATTGGGTGGAGGCCTGCAGGCTGGATCTAGCCCAGGCCGAGGGGGAAACTGGGGGAGCTCTAGCTGGTCACAAGGGGATAGAGACCTTGGCATGATGGAGGGTGGCTGGGCTAGGCTTGCCAGCCATGACTGGGAGCATAGAGAGACCTTATACAGAAGGTTAGACAGCGACTCCATAAGCGAAGGCTTTCTCCATTGCTCCACATGGCAGATCACGAAGAAAAGAGGCACTCCATGGTTTTAAGGCAGCTTGAGGTCCTAGTAGAGAATTTCAAAAGACTAGGGTGTCTCTTGGTATGATGCTTCTAATTTATAAAACTCAAGTAGCAGCAGAAGGTTTACCCCATCTAATCAGGTGTTGGGAATGTTTTTACTCTTGGGCTCTTCCGTTGCTTGTTGCTTTCTTCCTTCTCTGTTGCAGAGTTGGATCACACTTCCTCCTCAGACAAGAGGTTCTGGAATGTCCTGTGAAAAGGGCATTTTGGGTTTTTTAATTTGGTAGGCAATCTCTCGTCTGGAGCCAGCTTGTCAGTGAACACATAAAACACAGGATTATTTATTGATAAATGGGTACTATAGGAAAGCAAAGAATAATGTTCCAAAAAAGGTTGGGGATTTCTTCAGACTCTCAGATATTTTTCTTAACGTTTACTTTCATTTTCATAAATGGTTTCATACCAGCTCTCTCTACACAACAGTTCTTTTCATTCACATCAAACCTGGAGATGACTTAAATACAGAGTTAGTACACAGCTATAAAACTAATTGTCAAAGAATAAGGACAAATGATTTGTACCCTCTCTTGCTATTGTGGAATTTTTCTTTCTTTTGGAGGGGTAAAGATCTCTTCAATGATTTGAAACAGGTAGAGAAGTGACTACCAAACTACTGTTGGGTAATGTTGGCATCATTCTAAGTGCAACTGTAGAGAAAGGCTATCTGATTTATGCTAAAGGATATTGAAGTCATATTCACCACATAACTTAAAAGGATGTACAATTGATTTTATGTATGAGGACTGGTTGGTTGGATGATTGGTGGGCTGGCTGACTGACTGGCTGGCTGGCTGGTTGCATCAAAATTTCACCTGAATAGACTTACACCATGACTTTCCTTCTAGGGTCTTCTGAGATTTTACATTTCAGAAAAAATTCAAAAATAGAAAACAAAAGACAGATTTTTTCATAACACTAGTTCTTTACAGTCTTTTAGGTAATTTTATATCTTTAGGTACTTGTGATAAATTTTCTCTAGTGTTTCACGCATTGAACATCATCAACTCCTTTCTTATTCTTCACTGAGATTTGAGTTATGTACCTCTCCTCGTCCCGCCACTGGATCTAATCTACTAACTACAGTCCATCAACTTTCCTTTTAGATTCTCTCTAGAGCAGATGCTATTAACAGTAGCCTGAATACTGCAATTGACCTAATAGCTCTCAATTACCCTGCCTACTTACTTTTCAGAAGCCTTAAATTAACTCTCTTTCCCACAATTAAATGACATTTGCAAAATACTGTTTTTGTGATAATTCATCATCTCATAAATAATTTCAGAATATCTCTTCTTTTATTAGATTATTTTACTTTGACATTTAAGGTCTCAGATCATCTTACCTGAACTGGATTTTCTGGCTCTTTGTACTAATTATCCATAGAAGTCCACTGCCTGGATAGTCTTCTATAGACTGTATTTGACAAATCTCTACACCTAATATTTGTATCATTAATTTCAGAAAGTTCAGTGTTGGGGAATAAAATGGTTTCAGTTCTGTCTCTGAGCTATCACAGTCCATTGAAAAGGATGCAGAGAGCTGTTACCAAAAGAGAAATGTTAGGAGCAAGAGTGTCTATGTAGTCCAGAAAGTGCATTTAACTTTATGGAATACAAGAACCCTTGGGCTGCTTTCAGGAAGATGATGAAGAGAATGAGGAAGATGAAGAGGAGAAAGAGGAGGGGGAAAGAGGAGGGGGGAAGAAGAAGAAGAAAAAGAAGGAGAAGAAGAAGAAGAAGAAGAAGAAGAAGAAGAAGAAGAAGAAGAAGAAGAAGAAGAAGAAGAAGAAGA
>NC_034601.1:36300352-36301705 GCF_900095145.1 Mus pahari
CAGCAGCAGGAGCAGGAGCAGGAGCAGCAGCAGCAGCGGGAGCAGGAGGGGAAGCAGGAGCAGGAGCAGGAGCAGGAGCAAGAGCAGCAGCAGCAGCAGGATCAGCAGCAGGAGCAGGAGCAGCAGCAGCAGTGGGAGCAGGAGCGGAAGCAGGAGCAGGAGCAGGAGCAGGAGCAGGAGCAGGAGCAGGAGCAGGAGCAGGAGCAGGAGTAGGAGCAGGAGCAGCCATGGCCCAATGAAAGTGGGTCAGTTCCAGGAAGTGTCCACCAATGCCTTGAACTGTTTGTTGGCTGACTGCTTCCAGTTCCTGCCCCTGAGTTCCCCACTTTCACTGATACACTCAGTGCTTTTTCTGCAAGGGTCTAGAACATGTTCAGAAAAGATGAAATAAATGATATCCAAGGCTGCAGCTATTGTTTGATGCCCATTCCTTCTGAATCCATTCCCAAACATTAACAAAACATGTTTGAAGGTAAACATCACATGTCATATGTTAAAAATCATCTCTTCTCAGGGTCAGATGCTTTCTTTGAGGAAACTCATTCTTCATTTTTTTTAATGAAAAGAATTTGTGGTGGGGGATATTTAAAACCTCAATTTTTTTTATTAACTGCTAATTTCCAGTCTCATTTAATAAATTTGACTGTAAACTAAAAGACTGACTATATGTTTCACTGTCTGTTTTAAAATGAATATTTTAATAGCATAGCCTAGATATACCATGTGGATTACAGACGAACTAAATTTATATTTCTATTTTCACTGAAATATAGAAGGTGTGTGTGTGTGTGTGTGTGTGTGTGTGTGTGTGTGTGTGTGTGTGTGTGTGTTTATGTGTTATCTAACTGAAAATTAGGAAAAAATCCATACCTCTGACCATTGGAACTGGAAAGGCCCGAGTTATAAATGTAGATTACAGTAGAAATTTTAAAAGACTGCAGATACCTTTTCACATCATAAGCATTCAATTCATCTCCAGTTTCTGATTTTCTTTATACTCAATGAACTTAATAAAATGTTGGTGTACTACAGCAAGTGCAAATTCTATGATGGAAAAGGCTGCTGGTAGGTAAGTCATTCAACTTCTTCATCTCTGATTCATGTACATATTCAGCTATGGTGGGTGGAGTTCTAGTGTGTGTTTCTGCATGTGCCCATATGGACACTTATTAACAGTCATATCATATGGCAGAGCAAAAACATAGTACGAAGTACTATTGGGCAAAAAAGTACATTTTTTTTCTTTTTTTATTTCTTTTTTTTTTATTATTATTATTTTCTTTATTTACATTTCAAATGCTATCCCGAAAGTTTCCCATACCCCTCCCCCCACCTCTGTTCCCCTACCCACCC
>NC_034601.1:36301716-36312997 GCF_900095145.1 Mus pahari
CCAAGCCTTAGTACTGCTCTCGGGCGCACTCCCCTCCTCGGGTGAGGAAAGGCGCTGGATGCCAGGCGGACACCCCTCCTCGGTCGGGGAGGAAAGGTGTTGGGTGCTGGATCAGCCTGCGGACAGCCGCCAGGCGAACACCCCTCCTGGCAAAAGTACATTTTTAATGCCCACACCCATATCACTTCTATCTTCTCTCTACTTCTCCACACTCTGTGCTTTGTTGACTGAATCTTTGATTAGTGTCCATGAACCAGAAAAGAAGAATGGGCTCTCAATAAAATGAAGAAAAATCAATTGACAACAAGTTGTTTGCTTGGGTGCCTAGAAATTTCTCTAAACATCTCCATATTAAAGGAATATTTAAGTGATTCCTTTGGTGTGTCCCATGCAAATGGTTAGAGAAGACTGGGTTTCTATAATTATGATAAACTAATTTTTTTCTTGAGTTTCTCTAGACTGAGAGTAATCTCTGGTCAGGCCCGGCTCACTCATACACAGAAAGCTCACCAAGAAGTCAGTTAACATGCTTGATGTTAGTTTGTGTCCTTTCTTGGCTGAACCTACCCTCTACTTATACTCATTGTACAGCTCTACTTTGAAATGCTATTTAATTACTCCAATTGCTAACTGGCTTTGGAAAATGTAATAATTATATATGAAGTTAGATGTAATGCATTATATAACACATCCCTATATTGTGCAATCAACAAATCAGAACAATTGGTATCTCTACCTCTTCTAGCATTTGTTACTTGCTTTTCTTGTGAGGCTTCAAGCTATTCTCTCTCTTTTTAAAAATTATTTTATTAGATATTTTCTTCATTTACATTTCAAATGCTATCCTGAATTCCCCTATACCCTCCCCCTGCCCTGTTCCCCTACCCACTCACTCCCACTTCTTGGCCCTGGCATTACCCTGTATGGGACATATAAAGTTTGTAAGACCAAGGGGTCTCTCTTCCCAATGATGGCCTAGTAGGCCATCTTCTGCTACATATGCAGCTAGAGACACGAGCTCTGTGGATACTGATTACTTCATATTGTTGTTCCACCTATAGGGTTGCAGACCCCTTCAGCTCCTTGGGTAATTTCTCAGCTCCTCCATTGGGGGCCCTGTGTTCTATCCTATAGATGACTGTGGGCATCCACTTCTGTATTTCCCAGGCACTGGCATAGCCTCAAAAGAGATAGCTATATCAGGGTCCTTTCAGCAGAATTTTGCTGGCATATGCAATAGTGTCTGTGTTTGGTGGCTGATTATGGGATCGACCCTGGGGTGGGGCAGTCTCTGGACTATTCAGCTATTAAAAATAATGAGTTTATGAAATTCTTAGGCAAATGGATGTATCTGGGGGATATCATCCTGAGTGAGGTAACCCAATCACAAAAGAACTCACTTGATATGCACTCACTGATAAGTGAGTATTAGCCCAGAAACCTAGAATATCCAAGATACAATCTCCAAAACACGAGAAAATCAAGAAGAAGGAAGACCAACACGTGGATACTTTATTCCTCCCTAAAATAGGGAATCAAATACCCAGGGAAGAAGTTGCAGAGACAAAGTTTGGAGCTCCTCGCTTTTAGTTCTTCAAAAAAACACATAAAACTTTTGCAAACACTCTACCATAAAATATTAGACTTTCTTTCTCATACATAGTTGCATTGCTGACTACTATCGCTCTATCTGCCTTACCCTTTGCACTCCCTACCCTCTAGTAATCACTATTTGATTCATATGAAATATGCTTTTGTAGCTTTTCCCACTTGCATGAGAATCTAGTCTTTCTACTCCTGACTTATTTCACTCAACAAAAAGTCCTCCAATGTCATCATCTGCAAGTGACAAAATATATTTATTTCATGAAGGCTAACTACTATTTCATTATGTATATGTACTGCATTTTGAAAATCTATTTACCCATCAGCAAGAATCTCTAGTGAATTCATATTGCGTCTCTTGTCAGTCGCTCTGTAATAAATGGAAAATGGCAGATATCTTTGATATATTCTTTTCCTCTCCCTTTGATATGTACAAAACTGGCATTTTTAAATACCAGCAGCACAATTTCTGAGAAAGAAAGTAATCTGATTCATGATAGTTACAAGTAAAGCTTGAAGATAACCAACTGGGAAAATGAATGATCTGTAGAATAATATCTTTACTTCAGTGAGTAATCTAGAGATATTTTCAAAGACATTGAAGAGATAACAAAAGTATTGAGAGTTCTGTCTTGTTTGTGCATTGAAATGTCTTGTATTAAAATATTTATATTTTCTAAAGCAAACTTTTAGATTAGATTTACTGCAATTTCACTAAAATGCCCACAGATTCTTTGTGAGACTCAGAAGAAGCACTTCCCATCAGATCATGAAGCTGTCAAGGAGTCTAGATAGCCCTGGAGCTCTCAATCCTGAGTAAAACCAACTGTGGAGATGCCCAGAAACCTGATTTCAAAACGTATTACAAAACCATAGTGAGCAAAAAGTGTAGTCCTATCATAAAAACAGACACAGACCCAGGGAACGTAACAGAGCACATTTGCAAATGAGCATGTCTGCTCCAACCTGATTTCACCAAGACACTAAAAATGGACATTGTTAAGAGATAGTGTATTAAATACGTGTTTTAAGAAAATTTATATATTCATATTCAGATGCAACTAGTGCAGTCGGTCTCAAAAGTGAGAAAAATTATCTTTAAGTAAATTTCATTCGAAATGTAAGACTTAAATCATGAAGAGTTCTAATTTAAGGTGTGAATTGTTATTAATCCTTTATGATAGAAAATTGTTTTTATTAGCATTTTATTACCTCAAGGTCTTCCCACCATACAACATCCTAAAGGGTTAATTAATTCATCATTCCTACTTACAAGGAATGACAATATACAATTCATCTGTCCTTGGAAAACTACAAAACCTTACACGAAATCTCTCCCTCTAAGCACAGACCTGGATGACAGTGTTTCTCTTGGATTGAGGATGAGGTCTGTCCTAGGTTGTAACTGATACTAGCGGCTTTGTCATATAAAGTAAATTAATCATAAATCTTAGCATACCTTTCCTTATAGGTTAAAGTATATTTTATTGGATTTCCTAGCCTGAGGTATACACTTGAAAACAATTAAACTTAGAAAATACTTTTATGGAATAACACTGGATATTCACAATGTCCCCCCACCCCCAATGATATCATATTTAAACCACCTTACCCAACATTCTCCTTGACCACTTCTCTGCCCTCATCTACCAGCAAAGTAGTACACATGATACCATGGTTAGGTATAAATGTGGAACCATGGAGTCCAGACACCTGCATGACATCATTAACTCTCTGCTTGAGTGTGATAATTAACTCCCTGGATAACCAAGCCAAGGCCAAAGACACCCACAAGTCCTGTGCTCACCCTACTGCTTTCCCATCTGTGCTTTCCCATCATGCAGAGATCAAATTCCCTAGTTACACTTAAACGGATTTACTGAGATTTAAGGAAAATTACGACATCTTTAATCTTATCATTTCTCTGTTTTTCCTTCCTTGCCTGAGTGAAATGCTGTTGAGACTCTGTGATGAAAATGTGATTGTGTGTTGTGTGAAGCATACTGCATTTCCTTATCCGGGGAGACTCAGTTAGTGCCAGATGGAAACATGTTAGCTCACAATAGTGATTTGATTTCAGATATAAGGAAAGCTCCTGAAAGTTGGAGCACAGGCGACTGTGATCTTGGGCTACTGCGGTGTAGATGGGGGAAATGGGCTTGGAAAGGGGAGGAGATTCTGAATAATCTGAGTGCCCCCAGTTTAGACGTGTGCATAGAAGGGAAGAAACAACAGTTGTGACATATTAATTAATTATAATAGGTGCATATCTTTATAACTTAGGTATGACAATAGCTATGGTTTTCTTGTTTATCAGCGTATGTAAGTTACTTGCTATTCCCAACCATAAAGCAAGGACCTGAGCCAGTTTACACATGGGAATATCTATGTTCTACAAGTATTTATTAACTGAAAATTAGCTGTCAGATATTATATGCAATGACTATTCAATGAGGTACATTAATTCCAAGGAACAATCCAATCCAGAAGTCAACAGTATTATCTCATTTTACAGAGAAATAATACTGACAGATTGCTAAATACTAGTCAGATTTTGTACCCAGACAAGTAAGTCATTATGTCTGTGACTTTCACCTCTATCTATAAGGGAAAAAATGCCTGAGGAATAATTGAGATACAAGCAAAGTTTATATTTAAAACCATTTAAGAATGAAGGGAGAGAGTCAGGATATAACAGGTTTTCTTGGTTGTCAACTTGACTACATCTAAAATTAACTAAAACACAAGCCAATGGGTACACCTGTTGGGGGGGTGTTTTCTTTATCAAATCTTTTGAAGTTGGAAGACCCACTTTTTTAAATCTCATGATCTTTATATTTTCATTTTTCTTATTCCTGAGTTCTGACCACTGAAAATATTTGATGGGAAACAATGCTTATACAATGTTTCAGTATCCTTTTATATTTTTTATTAGATATTTTCTTCATTTACATCTCAACTGGTATCCCCTTTCCTAGTTACCTCTCTGAAAGTCCCCTATACCCTACCCCACCCTGCTCCCCAACCCACCCACTCCTGCTTCCTGGCCCTGGCATACCTGGGGCATATAATCTTTGCAAGACTAAGGGCCTCTCCTCCCATTGATGGCCTACTAGGCCATCCTCTGCTACATATGCAGCTAGAGACAGGAGCTCTGGGAGTACTGGTTAGTTCATATTGTTGTTCCTCCTATAGGGTTGCAGTCCTCTTCAGCTCCTTGGGTAATTTCTCTAGCTCCTCCATTGGGGGTCCTGTCATTCATCCAATAGATGTCTATGAGCATCCACTTCTCTATTTGCCAGGTACTGGAATAGCCTCACAAGAGATAGCTATATCTAGTTTTGTTTATGGGATGGATCCCCAGGTGGGCAGTCTCAGCTCCGAACTTTGGGAAGACCCACTTTTAATCTGGATCTTTTGAGGTGGGAAGATCCACCTTTAATCTGGGCCACACCTTTAACTGGCAGCCTGTATAGAGGATATAGAAGATGGAAGCTTGGTTTTTGCTTGCTTGTGCTCACTCTGATTGGCACATTTATTCCCTCCCTGCCCTTAAAGCCTACTTATTTTGGATTATGGTGTGTGGTGAAGATGGGCTGAGTCATCCAGCCTTGTGAACAGAACAACTACTGGATTCTGGGAATACCTCTTAGTAGATAGCCATTGTCTGACTAACTGGACAAGCCATTCTAATAATCTCTCTCTCTCTCTCTCTCTCTCTCTCTCTCTCTCTCTCTCTCTCTCTCTCTCCCCTCCTTGTGTGTGTTGTTTCTCTAGAGAAGCCTAATTAATACATAGGCATTAANTCTCTCTCTCTCTCTCTCTCTCTCTCTCTCTCTCTCTCTCTCATGTGTGTGTGTGTTGTTTCTCTAGAGAAGCCTAATTAATACATAGGCATTAAAGTATATGTGTTATAGATTTAACTGCTTATATTCAACTAACTTGAGAGTAATCCAGAAGTAGTTTTCTTTTTCTTTTTTCTTTTTTTTTAATTAGATATTTTCTTTAAATTTCAAATGTTATCCCCTTTCCAGGTTTCCCCCGTGAAAAGCCCCTATTCTATCCTCCCTCCCCCTGCTTCTATGAGGGTATTCATCCCGCCCACCTCCCACCCTGGAATTCCCCTAAACTGGGGCATCTTCTCCTACTGATGTCTGACAAGGTCATCCTCTGCTACATATGCAGCTGGAGCCATGGGATGCTCCATATGTACTCACTGGTTGATGGTTTAGTCCCTGGGAGCTCTGGGTGGGGCTGGTGGTCTGGTTGGTTCATATTGTTGTTCTTCCTAAGGGGTTTCAAACCCCTTCAACTTCTTCAGTCTTTTCTCTAACTCCTCCATTGGGGTCCCTGTGCTCAGTCCAATTGTTGGCTGCGAACATCTGCCTCGTAGACATAGTTTCCTTAATATATGTTTTTAAATAAGAAATTAGCAAGATGGCTACTAATTTGGCATTGAGAGAATAAGAAGAGTTCTACCTAGTGTAACAAGTACTTCTTGCTGTTCTTACTGGAGTGATCTATTTTCAGGAAGCAAATATTATCATGTAGGGTTAAGCCATGTGTTGGTCAATAACACATTAGTGTATATTACCTGATCAGTCCCCCTAACAGAGAGCAACATGTCAGAAAGGGGCATGAGTGCAACTGTAGTTAAGTGGGTAATGACTGCTTGAATTCAAAGGAGAATAATGGGAAACATAGGCTAGACAGAGCAAGACAATGAAGCTGTACTAGGAGATTTGGTGGGAGTATTATAGTAGGCTTGGTGTAGCCGAATGCTGCACTTGAATAGCTAGTCATAGTGACAGTGGACATATAGTTCCGGAAGAATACTTTCACGAAGGTGGACCTTGAATAGATCCTTACATCTAGATGAGAATACTTAGATTTCTACTTTGATTTCTCATGTGCATAATACAGAAGAAGTCAGAAAATCTTGGACTTTAGAGGTGGTCCAGTTGCCTCTGGTAAGTGTCTGGTTAAAGATTCAGGGTATCTTTTCCTTCATTTGCAGCTCCAAAATATGCCGTTCCTTTGATTGAGCTACCCAATACTGTCTTACTAGGGCAAACTGAAAGCTTTGCCTACAGCACCATGCACCTTGCAGGAACATTTTTCATATAGGTTGGGATTACACTTCTCTTCACCTTCGTCTCCTCTGTGAGAGAGCGCTTCTCCTTTAGTTGGTCCGCTTCTTCTTAAGGATAATTAGCCAGATTCAGTAGCACATGGGAAAAGCTGCAAGATTTAACAAGCAAAAAGTAAGGGTGCCTTATTAATTTTGCATCCCAGATAAGTAATCGTTCTCTTAGTTGTTAGGTACATCTTATGATTTCTTTTTTTTAATTTTAAAAATGTGTTTTCTTAAAATACAATTAAAACAATTGTCTTCTTCATTTTGTTCCTTTTACCCTTCCCATGCCACTAACGTACTTTCCCAAATTCAGGCCCATCTCTTATTTATTTGTTGTCATATTGCATACACAGAAATAAGTTAATATGTAAATACAATGTGCTGAGTTTGTTCAGTGGTGTTTGTATGTCTATTTCTAGAGCTAACTGCTTGGTATTAGATAACCAAGGGGCTCATCTCTGGGGAAAACTAATTCTATTTCTCACAACTATAGTTAATTGTTTATAATACTTCATCTAGATGGAGATTTTCCCATCTACGGCAGGATGTCAACTGTTATCGGAATTGTTCAGGTATTGTATAGAAAGCTGTATTGTTGAGATTTCATTGGACTAGCTCGATTTCTGGACTAGATAGCATAATTTCACAGCAAACTTTCTGCTTCTCTTGCTTTAACAATCATTCTGACCTTCTTTGGTGGCATCTCTGAGTCTTAGGTGCAGGGATTGTGTTACAGATGTATCAATTTGGGCTCTGCATGCCATGATCATCTGTTCTCTGCATTTTGAAAAGTTGTGGCTTTCTATAATGATTACCAGCTGCAATACAAAACAACTCTGATGAAGGGTGAGATCCACACTCATCCCTGGGTAAAAGGATAAGTATTTAGAATGCAGTTCGGGATTGTACTGACTTCAACTAAAATTTTGTTGTTCATCTTATGTTATACTTTTTCATACAATACATTTTGAGCAGATTCTTTTTATTTTCTCCACTCCTGCTAATCATCTACACCCCCCTATCCACCCAAAACTATATTCTTTCTCTTTTGTTCTCTCTCAAAAACAAAAACCAGGAAAAAATAAAATCATACATAACAAACAAACAAAAGCCACTAAGACGAAAAAAAAAAATTAAAACAGAAAAAAATAACATAAAAACTCCAAATATCATGGACTCTATTTTGTCTTAGACAACTACTCCAGGGCATGTGTTCGGTCCTGGAGTATTATTGAAATTCCCAATAACACTCAAGTGTAAAAAATAAATGGATTTTACTTTTCCCAGTATCAATAGCAAATGGATTCTTTGTTAGATTTGAGATTTTGTTTCAAGTGTGTCTATTTGTATCTACTTCTTCTCCATGCTGAGATATTTGTCTGGTTTGAACTTGTACAGGTCTTCATCATGATGGCAAAGTCTCTGTGAGTCCTTATGTGTATAATCTGGCAAACGCTATTTCCTATGAGTCATTCCACCATGGACCTTAACATCATGCAACCCCTCTTCTACATAGATCTCTGAGCCTTTAGAAGAGGGGGAAACATTCATTTAAGGCTCAATGCTCCATTGTCCAGTTATGGGTATCTATATTAATTACCATATCCTGCAAGAAGAAGCTTCCATGATGAGGGCTGATCGATGTATTAATTTGTAGGTATAGCAGTATGTCATCGGGAGTCATTTTATTGATATGTTCCTTTGTCTGGTCTTAAGATTTATCTTGGCCTCTGTGTTTTATCTGACAGCGAGGGAAGAGCACAGGCTTTTGTGTTTGAAAGAACAGAAATCTAAATCTTAGCTCTGCTACATACACTTGTGTGTCTTTGGAGAATTTTCTTAGGATTCCCTAGCCTGACTCTTCCCTTTTACAACAACAATAAACCAAAGACCTAATATTGGGTTACAGAGAATATTAGTCAAGCTAATACCTAAACTAGCTAGTAAACACTGCAAGTAGAAGCTAGTGAATAACTACTTACTCCATCTGGAATGTCACTGCAGTAAGGGTTTCCAGAAAAAGCTGCAAATGGTTATGGTTGATAGGAATTAATCCCCTAACTTCAGACAGATTTTCATACTCTAGATGCTTGATCAGTATTTATATTTTATGTAAATTTTACTGTTTCTAAGTTATGCGACTTTAGGGGATTGTTTTTTCCTAGAAATGTTTGCAAAGTCTAACTGAAGACTATTAGTTGTTCTGAGAAATCCATCTTTTAAAAAGCCACTTGTTGTGTTCCATGGTTGATTCCCAAAGACGTGCAGTGACTATGCCAACTGCTACCTTCAGTTTACATCCATTTGTTCAAGTAAATTTTATGATTGCATCTCTCTGCCAATCTATTCTGCGTCTCTGTCTCTGCTTCTGTTTACATCTCTGCCATCTGTCTATTTTTCTGCCTCATTCACACACAGGCACATCTGAATACACATGTGCATAAATATATGCTCTTACTCACTCACCTGCCCTTGCCTCTGAAGAAAGAGCCTACATACATGCCTCAAAGAAAATATAGTAGGTAGTTTTTGGAGCAATTTTTTAAAATTGTATTTTCTATTTAGAGAGGAGAGAGAATAGAGAGAAAAGCAAGGAGGAAGAGCGATAACCCCCAAGAAAGTCAAACTATCTATTTATTTAGTTATGTGTTTTGGGTTGCATTTTGCATTAATCGCCGCCACACACAGGAGCCCTGCAATTTATTATCGGTGATAAGTGTGGACAGTAGCTATTATTTTCTCTCCCTGTTCTAAAATGTGGCATCGTGGGACACTTAGATTTATAGAACATGCATTATTCAAAACTCTAGTTCTGGGATGGCTCAGCAGGAAGATTCCCAGCTATTTCCATAACCTTTCTTCAAAATTTCTCCTCCCTGGCTTTCTTCCTTTCCATATCACAGTGTTAGAAATCACTCAAAAGCCAGAAGTTGGTGAATTGATCATGGGAATCTATCAGTACAGTATCTTTCACAACCAGGAATGAATAAGAACCCCTTATTCTACAAAATTTACAGGAACACAGGAAGAAGCAAGTCAATTTCCACTGAATCTAATGTGACTCACACCTTCTTCTCCTGTAAACTCCTAAGAGCCAAAGGCACAGACATCATATTCTTTTGCTAACCTGACAGCGCTGACATCAAAAAGCATTCTTCGCCAATCATTTGAAGGCATTTTCACTCAATATCTCAATGCCATATATGTGCAAAACATTTTTTTGAGAAGAAAAACAAATCAACAATCTAAGGAGGAAGTGAAATAAAAATAATCAAGTGAGAAAATGTATTCAGCAGCATGAATAAGCACCGACATGAGTGGTGGTAATCAATCTATGAGTACAAACCGTTTAAATCTCAGAGGACAATAGTAAGCACCAGGAGGTTTTGTTGGCAGAGTTTTACTAGAGGCTCCACTTGTGCATTTGACATAACTAAAGATCTTTCTAAAAAGGGTTCGTAATGTATTTGAGAGACACATGTGCAAATAAAAATGTGTGAGGTAACACTCCTTTGGATGAAGAGTAAAAACAGCATTGCAGTGTCACGGTGTCTTAAGAAGAGTCAATAGACCAATGTATTCCTCCCCATAAAGAAGTCAGAAGAGAGGGAGAGATGTGCTCAAGGTGGCTGGTCAGCACATTTAAAGCTATTTGGCTTCAGTTGTGCCTTTCATTTTGACTGTCTGCTAAGTAGTAAGCATATGAGATTCTTAAGGGAGGGAAACATATCTCTTATTGCCCAGCTTCTAAATATTAACTATGTGCCATTGCCTACACTTAATTGTGTTTATATAGGACAGTCATCCACAAACACTAATTATGGGTCAATTATCATACTTTATGTATTTTAACATATTTAATACCCTCGTGAATTTTTATAGCATGGAGCAAGTTTTTAATATTGTCTCCATTTGGGAGACATTGAAAAGTCAGGAGAAAGTTTCAAGACAAGTGTCAAAATAGAAATTTAGTTTTCAATATTGGCAAGAGTAAGACTTTGTACCACAGAAAAATTACAAGTAACTCAGGGTTACATGTTGTGATTTTCTATAGTTCCCTTGTAGAAAAGTTTTGAGGAACAAAAATGAAAGGAGCAGATTATTCCACATGCTCAGGCTTAACGTAGGTTCTACTCTATAAATTGGACTCTTTTCCATGTCCATTTCAATATAACAGAATGGCTAAAGTTTGGATGGTTTAGGGTTGAATCTCTATGTTACCATTTGCCAACCCTGAGCATATTATCTATATGGGAAGAGTGATTGTATTGTGAAATTCCTATGTTAATTGACTGAAAGACTGCCTAAAATAGGAAGCAGTTTCTGGCACACAGTAAAAGTTATGTGGATCCTTGGCAAAGAGAGACTTAAGAAGGATTTTCTCAGCTACCAGTAAGCAGTAGCTTCAGACAAGAGTAACAGCAAACCCAGGACAGGTCCTGTTAAGTTGGAAAGGTAAAGAGAGGAGAGAGAGAGAGAGAGAGAGAGAGAGAGAGAGAGAGAGAGAGAGAGAGAGAGAGAGAGAGAGAGAGAGAGAGA
>NC_034601.1:36313023-36314649 GCF_900095145.1 Mus pahari
AGAGAGAGAGAGAAAGAGAGAGAGAGAGAGAGAGAGAGAATTCTGCTTCTGTTTCCTTCAGTCAGCTTACAATTCCCTAGGGAAAATAGGAATGACACTTCAGACTATTTGAACATCCTTGGATTCTAATTGGAGAAAATAAGAACATGCTTCCTATAGGATGTACGATGCAACCTGCCTCATGCGAATCCTGAAATGGGTCTCTCTCGAGTATAGCTCCTCTTAAAGAGCTTGACACATAGCAATGTATTCAAATCAATGAAATGGTTCTCATTCCTAAGACAGGGCCTGTTTATTTCATGTTTTCTATATATGCATGTATGCAGTGTCACTCTTAAAGCAAATATGACATTGTAGGTTAATATATAAATCAATGTGAAAATCTAAAATTTTTCGTTTTAACTTTATTGCATAAGTTTATTCAATTTTGTATACCAAAAATCTATTTACTGTCAGATATAAACCAAGACTGAATTTTTCATGAACTTATTCTAGTAACTTCTACCTTAACTGATTAGGCCTAACTAGTACCCTCTTCCGTCTCAGTTGTGAGCTTTTACTTGATGGTGCTACCAAAAAGGAAAGGATGTTCCATCCTTTATCATCAATTGACACAGCAAATTCTGACAATGTTTCTCAGTGATACTTCTGTTGAAGGAGACACCATTGGGTGACCGTGTCCTGATAGAGAATATTTTATTGTCAGATATAATGTCAGGAATATTCAATCCATTATTAGACTTACTCAAAAAAAATGGAAATTACAATAAAAGTTGTCTAGAGGTGGAGAGATGATTCATATGTTAAGGTGCCAGCCACAGGAACATGAAGACCTGGGTTTAATCCCCAGGCCCCACAGAACAAGCTGGGAATGGGAAATCCCACCAGTAATCCTTGTGCTGAGGAGACATGACGCTGCAGAGACAGGGAGCTCCCTGAATTTCATCGCTTAGTCAGTATGGCTGAATCAACAAGCTTCAGATTCAATGAGAGACTCTTTCTCAAAAAATAAAGGTTGTCAGGAAAGATACCTGTCATCTATTCTTGGCCTCCACATGCATGGACATACATGAGAGCACGCGCACATGCACACACACACACACACACACACACACACACACACAGTATGAATATATGTATACCCCCAAAATATTCTGGCTATCATCATGTTGCTGGATATAGTAAAATGTTGTAAATACCTTACCTGCTAACTCATACCAACTATTATTAATTAGAAAGGTGTGTTTGAATGGGTGGGCTCAGGTTTGTTGGTCCACGTTATTGAACATTACCAAGTAGAATCATTACTATGCTTTCAGAATTAAAATTATTTCTCTGCTACTTGTGTTTTATATAATTACTTGTAGCCAAGTCTCCTTATCCATAATACAGGAGTATTAGTGGTGATTATTATACTTAATAAGTGAATATATTTTAAAATAGATTCATAGCATAAGCCATGTATATGTAAGATTGGACATAATATATAATTCATTAATGGCCATGATAAACAAATGTGATTGTTCTTTTTAATGTCTCATTAAATCATAGAAATTTGCTTTGTTTGGTGATAAAGATACTCTATAGATACTTCCACATAATACATTTTTAAAAGATTTATTTATT
>NC_034601.1:36315424-36318042 GCF_900095145.1 Mus pahari
AAATAAAGTCTTCTTCTATTAAAGGCTAAAGTTCCCTGGATAAAATTTGAGCTTTCTCTAATTATATTTGTCATTTGATTCTTCTTCAAAGCCATGTGTGTATTAATGTTTGTTTATGTGTATATATATATATATATATATATATATATATATATATATATATATATATATATGAAGGTGTTTGGGGGAAATTTTTATTTTATATGAGATTAATCATGATAGTGTTTTGGAAAAAAATCTATATATTTTCTCAGACATATTGTTTTTGAGACTTGAAGCCTTATTAGAGGCTTCAGACATTAAGTGTCAGATTAGGTTGTCTAAGAATTCCTGTATGGAAAATTGTTTGACTCCTCACATTGAAGAAAATACTATTAATAGCAAATATATAAAAGCAAAATGTGCTGAATAAAAGTTATGTTAATTGTATGTAAAGTATTGATTTTTTAAAGTCCCCAGTGATATTTGCTATTTAAACAGGGATATTATTTGTAGCCAGAACTTATGGTATGCAAATGTTGTCCTATATCATTCATTTGCTTTCTACTTATTGGTCATGAATATGGATTCCATTTATGCCTGCAATTAAAGTATAGTCTAGTAATTTACACCTGAATTCAATTACAACCTTAAAATAGGCTCTGCTCTGAGACCTTAGAGAGGAAGTCTTCGTTTGCTCATTCCTGTATTTGCAGTATGTAATAACCATGACAAGTTTCTGTTTCCCACCATCAGACCCTGTGGCATGGCAGAGCTACTCCTAGAGGCTCCCTTCCAGGTCTCCTCACATTAGTGTCATTTAATTATATACCATCATTTATGGGACAAACATGTCGTGTCTGAACTGAAAGAAACAAGCCATACTTGATTTTTTCTGATATTTCTATAACACCTTAAGCATACTTCTCTGCTATAAATAGTTTGTAACCCATTTTCCTCCCAAAATCCATAGCTCAGGAGAGCAGATATCCATGACATATTTGTGAGATATATATATATATATATATATATATATATATATATATACCAATATAAATGATAGCATATATATTTGCATATACAAAGAGTTACACAGGACAACTTGATATATGATGGAAGAAGAAAAGAATGCACTGTAAGAAAAAGTCAGAAAATAAAGCTCATTATTAGTCTCAGTATTTAAATTATAGTTGCTTAAAATAGAAGAAGTTTACTTAGGCAGTAGAGTATAATTATTTCCTTTATGACATATATGTGTGTGTGTATGATTGTGTGTGTGTGTGTGTGTGTGTGTGTGTGTGAGAGAGAGAGAGAGAGAGAGAGAGAGAGAGAGAGAGAGAGAGACTGTATAAGAGATCTATGTTCAACATCTGTAACTCTGTCTGAAAGCAATTAGATAAATGCTTCATGACTTCACCTGAGCTTTTCTCTCTGTCTCAGGGTAGAGGTGGAATACTTATTTTGATGTTGTGGCTAGTTCAAAGATAAGCCACTGCAAGCCTCTTCTGTTTTAGTCCACTGGAAGCTCATGGCCACCTTCACTGGTGCCTCAACTTCCTTCCACTCAGCCTCCACATCTGTGCAGTGGGAAAAGGCTCTCATTTAAGCCATATCACATTGCATGCACATACCTTGGTAATTTTCACTCCCAGGTCAATATCTTATTTCTTGGAAAGAATACAACAAAATTGGTAAACAGAAATAGACCATGTAAAGCGAGAAATAAATGTGGTTTTGTTATAAATAAAATGACAATATTGATTTTACTCTTGGCCCCCTTCCTGATGAGGACAGGTTTCTGGCTGCTCTTTTTCTTTTTCTTTTTCTTTTTTCTTTTTTCTGTAGGAAAAAAATTCTGTCTTGACTTTTCAAAGAGTTATTTTATTTATAATTATGTGTGTTTGTGTATGCCTGTGTGTTGGTCTGAACATATGGATGCAAGTCGTCACAGTGGCCAAAAGAAAAAGAAGGACTCACAAGAAAAAGAAGTAATGAAGGAAGGAAAGATGGAAGACTTTCTGGAACTAGAGATACACGTGTTCATGAGCTGACAGACATACTTAATAGGAAACAATTTTAGGCCCTCTTCAAGAACAATAAGCTCTCTTAACAACAGAGCTATGCTTCCAGTCCCTGATTTTTTTTTTTTTTTTTAAAGACTGGGGAGGAGAATGAAAGAGGACTCAGTGAGCAAAACCCTTATCTGGAAAGCACGAGTTCCTGAGTCTTGCTCCAGGATTTATGAATTTAAATATGCCATCTCGTGTGACCAGGCAAGTCTTTCAGTGGAGGTCCTGGGAAACCAACCCAGCCTCACTTATTTGACCTAAAATTTGTCCTGCCTACAAGAGGTGCTAGGCTATCAGTGGAGCAGCAATTATAGGAGTGGCCAACCAATGGCTGGTCTAGCAAGACCAGTCATTAATGAGAGAGAATACTCATCCATGTCTCCCTGATACTGCTTGGAGGGCCAAGAACCAGAGGCTGGATGGCCCAGAGACATAGAACAGAACCAAATATGACTGACAACAAATAGAAGGAAAAAGGAAGGAAGGAAGGAAGGAAGGAAGGAAGGAAGGAAGGAAGGAAGGAAGGAAGAAAGAAAGAAAGAAAGAAAGAAAGAAAGAAAGAAAGAAAGA
>NC_034601.1:36318972-36342404 GCF_900095145.1 Mus pahari
AAAAAAAAAAAAAAAAAAAAAAAAAAAAAAAAGAAAAACCAGAAACAGAAACAAAACAGAACATTACAAACAAAAAACAGAGTTGATAAAGTGCCTCCAGCAGATTTCCTAGAGGCGGGGTATCATCCTTAAGCAGATGGTCCTGGGTAGAATAAGAAAGCAAGCTAGGTAAGCCAGTAAGTAGCACTCTTCCATGGTACATTCTCTCATTACTACCTCCAAGACACTGCCCTCCTTGCATTCCTGCCTTAGCTTCTCTCAGGATGAACTGTGATTAGAACAACAACAACAACAAGCCAAATAAACTTTTCCTTCTCAAAGTTCCTATTGGTCATGGTATCTTATCAATGCAATAGAAATCTAACTAGGAAACACATACTCACATAAGAATGTGCACAGAAGCATCACAAGCATGTGCACGGGCACACACACATATTCTCTCTCTCTCTCTCTCTCTCTCTCTCTCTCTCTCTCTCTCTCACACACACACACACACACACACACACACACACACACACACTTTTTTAGTTTCAACCTGTTAGGTAGGCCTAAACTTGTGAAAGACCCAAGCTGTTCTTCTCCTGATTATTTTCTGGATACAAGACCTTAGTATTTCAATCAAACGTGTACTGAGTGGCTTGCTTTGCTATCTTTATATTTCAAGCTATCTTAAACCTACTGCACTAATACAAAAAAAATACTAAATAATGGATGATTTGTGATTTAAAAGCAACAAACCTTAATTTTAATAATCATATAAGCTGTGCAGTTCAAGTCAATGTATTGGCATTCTCTGATGTTTCCATTAGCTAAATGTGCTTAGTTTCAACTACAAATATTTTCTCAGATGTTGAATTTTTATTCTAACGTATCCACTAATTGGTCGAAAGATTTTTGCCTAGAGTATGTTCTAGTTCCTTCATGATATGTGTGTTTATTTTTTATGACTAAGGAAGAAAATAGGAAAGAACAAATTCATGATGAGAGAAACAATAAATGTTCCCTGGGTACTGAGGTTTTTTTTTTTCCCCCATGAAGGCTCTGCTTGAATGTGGGATGTGCTCCCATTCAATCCTCCACCACGGCTCAGCCGTGCTCCTCTGAGAGTGAGAGGCTGTCATCCTCTCCCTAACACTTGCATAATTGCACATAACGCATGTCCAATCTGCCAGTCTAAATGTGCAGAGCTGACATTCTGGCACGCGTTTGTGCGTTCCAACCCTTCCTCCAAACTCTGCAGCACCTCTCAGAAAAGCTGTGGAGAAATCCATGAAGAGCTGCGCATCAGACTCAGGTGGTCTGACAGAACAAGGGAATGGAAAAAAGAAAACAGCAATTACACGGGCAGGGGGCAGGGGGGCAGCTAGGCTAATTAGACAGTAGGGTTTAGGCACATACAAAACATACCTGGGTGAAAACCTTTTCATTTTCCTTTTCCAAAAATTATACAATTTGGGGATCAAAATACACCTTAAAATGTTGAGGCGTTCATTATATTACTCAAGGCATGGTACAAATGGGTGGAAAACAAGAAGCAATAATTTATTCTACTGTTGTAATGGTTCAAATAACAAACAAGCAGTTTTGTGTATGTATGCATATATACTGAAAAAAAAGTATGTCTAAGTACAATACTTTTCAGGTCAGGCAGCATTTGATCCGTTTTGAAGATGAGGACTATGCCTCAGTATTTAGCAGTGTCTACATAATTAAACTCTGAGAGGAAAGTATATTTCTGGCTCCAAAGTCCATGAGGTCTTGAATACAGTGGACTAACTTCCAAGGTGTCAGTATGTGAGGGCATATGTCCGGTCTTCAGAAAGTACTCAAGTTAAGAGGTTAAATATTTCTTTTAAGTTGATGACTGTGGCATCCTAGCAGATGAAACTTCCAGTCTATCACTCCCACTGTGATGCTGGAGGAGGATGGGTTGCTTTGTGAGTCACGCTGAAATAGCAAAGAAGTGGTTGGGCAGTGGCTAGGAAAGAAACCTGGTTCCTCTGACCTTGTATTGGAAGTTCTCACCTTGAAGTTGTCCCAAGTCTTTCTGAATAACGAGGGCTGTCATGAGGGAGACTGATAAAGACTGAATGTCTGGCACGGACAACAATAACGTTTCATCATTGGTAAAAATGTCCCACCAGGGGCTGATAATGTACCCAGGGATTGTGCATGACTTATTCATATAATGGCAGTGGTTCCTGCTCAGATCAGCTTCAGGAGATAGTGGAGTACCGGATGGCAAAGTGTTTCTGCTCCATCAGTGAAGGCATCTTTGTTCAGCAGGGAAGATGATGAAATGACACTACTCAAATCCTTTCTTTCTGTATGTGTCAGAAGATGGAAGAAGACAAGTTTGAGGCAAGATTTAATGTCCACATTTACTTTTATGTGAAATATGAAGTTTAATGATTCTTCTATAGGTTGGGACATCAAATAGACTTTCTTAAAAAGCAGTGAAATGAAGATAAAGGTAATTTGATATTCAAGAAATGACTGTAGAGAGACCCACTTACTTCTGGACAATGTGTAGTATACTTTGAACATTAGCATTATCACATTTAGAGACTGTGGAAATTGAGTATATAAATGAAAGATATATTCTATCTGAAGGATTTTCTTTACACTTTTGGAGAAAACTAAGAGAAAAATAGTGGTTTAGGCACAGTCTGTTGGTGAATACCATATATATATATATATATATATATATATATATATATATATATATATATATATATATATATAATCAACAAAGGAAAGAAACTGAGGGAATTTATTTTTTGTTGGTGGAAATATAAATTGGTATAATCATTCTAAAAAAGCTATTAAAGTGCAAAATATGTGCTTGCTTTTATTTATCATTCACAATGTATTATACTTGTTTTGGAATAGCCACACAAGTTCATAAAGATATATATGCATTTGTGTATTATATTTCTTTTCATGAAACTATGTATATTCTGTGTACTTATAAAAGTATGTATGTTTCATATTTGTGTGTATAAATATATTCACTATAACATTTATCACAGTGACCAAAGTACAAGTAATTCCAAAGAATTAAGCATATATGAATCTGGGGACACTCATCAATAAACTACTACATAAATGTTATAAACAATAGATAGATACATATGAACATTCAAACTGGATTAAGTGTAGAAAGGAGAACTAAGACCAGAAGTTATAGTAGTATTATTTTATAAAAATTAATTAAGGAAATGTGTACGTGTGTATATATAGTTTGACAACATACCAGATTACTTTTAGGGAAATTATAGATCATTTTAAATTTGTGTAAAATTAACTGATTTAGCATAATTTTCATTATATATGAGTACCTTTTTTATTCAGAAAAATAAACCAGATATATTTCAATGGAAAATCCAATGAGAGAAGAGAGCAGCAGCCTAGGCTAAGGAATGTTCTTGGTGGTATTGTGTGTTACAGAAACAAGAAGCAAGGCCACTAGATTTCCAAAATAAAGCCTCAAAAACATGAGATGAATGCCTGTGGAGTTAGCTCAACATTCCTTAAGATGTGTTGATTCTCTGAATAACTGCATGTCTTGTCTGTGCTTCATACTGACTGATATTCTCTCCTGTCTCTTAATGGATCAGCACATGAGCAGACATACACCTGCTATAAGAGCAAGTTTCTAAAGCAGAAGCCACACAAAATGTCATGACCTGGAACACAAAAAGAAGTTGAATAATACAGTGCTTGAAACTGCTTAACATCCTAAATACTTGGTCAAGGATAGGATACAGCAATTTCAACTTAGAGACACTGGTAATCAAAGCCTATAAAATGAGCATTAGAAATTATGAAGAGACGGTCAAGACTGATTATAACATTCTCCTTTAGATGCCTAACTCTGTAGAATTTCTGGCTTTTATTATTCTGAAGAAGGAAGTTGCAAATTTTGCTATATTTCTGCAGAAATAATTCCTCAAGATCACAAAACCTAACCAGAACATGGCTGGCATATTTTCAGCAAATGTTTATAGATTATAGAAAGATAAAATTAAGCCTAGATTAACATGGATAACTTTACTGAGGTAGAGTTTAATGATTTCAAAAGAAGCTTCTTATTTTTGGCATCATGCAACCATTTTAAAAATTCTTGATTTAGACAAAATAATCAATAAATACTAAAACTTGTACAAGAATGTTTCACGATCAGGCGGTTTACATAGTCTCAAAATACTTCCCTAAGTACCACTTTGGAACTGCAAAGGGGAATTTAGAAGCTCCATCGCTATTTAACCTGGTAAAAACACCCTGAATCATTTGATCCAAATTAATAGCACCAAGAGACAGCAGGTGTAGTGGCGCACACCTTAAGACTTAGAAGGACTTAAGACAACAGGGTCTATTTAAAGTGTGGATATTTATTATTTAATAATATTATTAATTCTTTGAAAACTTTGTACATGCATACAATATATTTTGATCATCTTCTATTCCTCTGCCCTAATACCTCCGAGATTCATCTCTGTTTCTGAACCCCTCCTAACTTCATATCTCTCCTTTCCCTTGTCTATATAGAGCCAGCAGGGTCCAGTTTTTGTGTCCATGTATCTAAGGATGTGGGTCCATCCACTGGAACATGCTCAACCTGTTAAGAAAGGTTAAAGAAAGTTGACTTTCCTTCTCTGAGAAGACATCAACTCTCGGGATGTTTTCTCCTGGGATATAGGCTCATCCACCCTCCGTGTTGGTGTTGTGACTGTCTTGATCTTGTGCAGGACTACATCTGTTCAAAATTCATCAACAAAGGAGCTGTCATGTCCCCTGTACCTCCCTAGTTCTCCAAGACCTCTGGTTCTTTTACTATTTCCTCTCCCTCTTCCATAATATTCCCCAAGTCTTCTATGACAGGAGCATGACGCCCATGTCTTATTCATGACTGATCACGCCACTGCCAGTCTGCACTTTGATCAGTTCTGAGTTTTTGTAGTAACCACTGCTCACTGCCCAATGAAACTTCTGTGATGGAATCTAAAAGTTGAGCTAATCATTGTGTATAAGGATTCCAATTTAGAATATGATTAAATCATATATACTTAAAATCACACAATTTGAAACATTTCTCTAGCTATGGAATCATCACTGCAATTAGGAAAACTAACATATCTATTACCCAGCAATCGTCCTTCCGTTCCCTTATCAAACCCTCTCCCCCTGCAACCTCAAGTAACCACTCACCTGTCTTCTATTAGCAGGAATTAATTTATATTTGTAATAATTTCATATCAATAGCTCAATTGACTGACACCTTTTGTCAGTTTTTTTTTAAACTTTAGTGTATAATTTTAGATATGAGAATCTCCCAGCTTTTTTTTTAATGTATCTCTAACATATTCATTTTAATTGCTAAGGAGGAAAACATGTGTGGATATATGATAATCTGTTTCTACACTTAGCTATTTATAGAATTACAGATTATTTCTAGTTTTAAGCTTTATAAATAAATCTATAACTGACACCGTTATCTAAGGATTTATGTATATGCATGTCGCCCTTTTTCTTGGAAATATCCAAAGGTAGTTTTATGAAGGCAGTGTATGAGAAATACAAATCTTCCTGCTCTTATCAGTCTAAAAGCCGTGGAATGATATTTTCTAATGTTTTTCATTCACTTTTCTTTAGCTTTTATGGCTTAATGGCCAGGTGCATGTGTCCTTAATGTTTCTGCTGAAATAGTTTGTCTTTTTTTTCTCGGGCCTCTTCTCCGTCTTCTTGTCGACTTTATTGACTCTTTTACATGCTTTTCATATAAGTTTTCATTTCATGTGTGTATACAGAAGGTTTTTTTTTTTCCATATTGCCACAAACAAGTACCCAAGAAACAACGTAAGAAAGACAGGATATACTTTGGCTCACAGTTTGAGAACATAGTCACCATGGTGGCAAAGGCACTGAAGCGAGACCATGAGGTTTATGTTGACATACAGGTTCATCAGGAAGCAGAGAGAGAGATGCTTACAAGAGTGAATCTGGCATTTATTTTTTCTGCTTTTAGTCAATATGAGACCCCAGTCCATGGTGTTGTACCATCTGATTTGGTGTCTAAGTTAATCTCAATTTTTCTCTGGAAATTCTTTCACAGACAGATCTAAAAGTGTACCTCATTAATACCTGGAGTACTTTGTTTTGTTGTGGTGGTGGTGATGGTGGTGGTGGTGGTGGTGATGGTGGTGGTGGTGGTGATGGTGATGGTGGTGGTGGTTTGTGATTTTCAAACAAAGCTAGCCTTGAATTCACAGAGTTCTGACTCCCTCTGCCTCCCTCGTGCTGAGATTAAAGGTTTGGGCTATCATATCCTGCTGAAGTTACAGAGCCTACAAGGGTTTGTACTAATTCTCTTTGGAAGTATGCTATAATTGTTCGCTTGGTATTTTTGTGGAACTCCTAACAGAGTTAGTGGGGGTGTTACAGACTTTCATCTGCTGATGGGACTTTTTCCTCCTACTGGTTTGCCTCATTCAACCTTAATATGAAGAGTTGTGGCTAGTCCTGTTGTATCTTGTTGTGCAATATGCAGTTGATACCCTTAGGAAGCCTGTTCTTTTCTGAAGAGAAAAGAAGGAGTATATATATATATATATATATATATATATATATATATATATAGTGTATATATATGTATATATATATAGTGTATATATATATATAGTGTATATATATAGTGTGTGTGTATATATATATATATAAACTTTGGCTGATGTTCTTTTCTTCTCAATGTAGACATAAAGTTAAGACCTATGTCAAATATTAATGCCTAGATAAAATTTTAAAGCCTAGGTAAAATCTTTAGGCCTAGGTAATTGTTATCTGGCTACCTTGTCATTAATTATAAGAAAAATTTCTTAAATGTTTCTGCTGTTATTAGGAAATTTTCTGATTCTAAGATTAATTACATATTCTGTTGTGTTCTGTGCTATCAGAAACCAATCATGATAGAGGTCAATTGAAGTTTTGTATAGTTACCCACAATAAGCTTGGACCCAAACCAACCACCTAACAGCACTTTCTGAATCTATATATAAACTGTTATGGTATAAGCTACCCCTGGGATGAACCCCAAAATAACTGAGACATAAGTGCATAGTGGTCGGTAATGTTTAAGTTCCCAAGGGAACTGACATTCTACTGGGCAGAAAGAGACATGTATGTGGTAACTGACATCCTGTTTGGCAAGATCAGACATGAATATTAGACAAGGCAAGTCTCCTGCCACAGTTGAACACCTCAACCAATGGAAGCAAGATAAATGTACAAGGAAAACATGTTGCTAAGGAAATCCCCCTATCCTTAAATCCCAACTGGTGGAATAATTTGGCACAAATGTTTGTGGATTTTAGGCTTAAAGGCCTTGTAGGATCTTAACTCAATGTCATGGTTCAGTTCTAGAAACTGGGTGATGGCCCTCATCAACCAATCCTGGGGGATATGTTCAAAAAGTTATCCCTTTCTGACTGAGATCAGTATTCCTGTGGTTTGTGACTGGCCCCTAACACATATAGTAATTTGCTAAATCATTGTTACATTTTAAAAATATATGTTCAAATTTAAAAATCTCCCTCTAAGTCCTGGATTATCTTCTGCTAACTAACTGTTACCTGTTACAGTTTTATAACCATTTAGTTCAATACTGTTTGTAATTACGGAGTCATGGTATTTTAATTTGCAAGTAATTTGTGCTTGCTAGATATATTATTGATTGTTATTTTAATTACAATGTGCTCAAAGATTGTTGTAGGGTTTTGACACTTTAGGCACATTCAGATATAGTTTATGGTACAACATATTGTATTTATTTATTTCTTTATTTATTTATTTTGGTTTTTTCAAGACAGGGTTTCTCTGAGTAGCCCTGGCTGTCCTGGAACTCACTCTCTAGACCAGGCTGGTCTCGAACTCAGAAATCTGGCTGCCTTTGCCTCCCAAGTGTTGGGATTAAAGGCGTGCGCCACCACTGCCCAGCCATATTGTCTTTATTACTGAATACACCCAGTAAACTTATAAAGTGTGTCAGTGGAAAGTTGTCATGTGTAATCCTCTTCAAGTGTCACTTATAAAAGAATGCTATGCAGACCTGGTATCCGCTCATTTTCTTTTGATGCTAATATTGCTGATTTTGCCTCCTTCTGCTTGGCATTTGTGTGATCTGTCTATTTCACCTATTTTTATTATTTTCTTTAGATTTGTTTACCTTGTTTATATTTGAAGTGTGTCTCTTATGGACAACACATAGTTGCAGGTTATACTTTTTATTCTATCTGCCCAGCTCCGCAAATCAAATGATGCACTACAAGTCTCTGCCATGTTGTGGGAATTATTAGTCTGTCATTTCCACCTCTTCATTCCCTTACTTTGGATATCTTGAATTGTTTTAGCATCACATTATATTTTATAATGACACTTGGCTGTATCTTTTTATTATTAAAATATAAACATGTATTTTCACTATGATGTTAATGTGAAAATGGTTATTTCTAAATATAAATGCATATTTGTTTATTCCTTTTTCATTGTGTTTATGGTGTGTATGTGTGTGCGTGTTTATGTGTGTGTATATTTGTCTGTAAATGAAGTAAAATATCTTCTATTACAATGTAGAAGTAAAAGGACAACCTTTTGGTTCAAGCTCTCTCTCCATTGTGAGTTCTAGGGAGTGAACTCATGTCTTTAGGTTTACACACATGTACTTTTTACCTGATAACCATCTCACTGGAACCATGTCCATGTATTCTTATTTATATAGAGATATGTATACATATGAAATTATATATAGAAAATAATTTTAATTAATATTTCATTAATTGTATAACATATAATAATCTTGCCACTGTAAAAGGTTAATAACTTATGGCTTGCTCATTTTATCTTTTATTGGATGTCTTTTATGTATAATTAAAATACATCAGCATAGTTTAAAAGCACTGCCATACAATATATAATATAGTTTAAAAGGAGATGAAGGGAAGTTTTTATTTATATCTAGCCACACATTTTCTTTAAAAACATTTTTTAACTTCAGAGGGGACTCAGAAGTCCCAGGCACATTGCAGAAGTTCAGAGCAAAGCAAAGTGCTCCAGTTGTTGTACAGGTTTAATGATTATCCGAAGAACTTCTGACAAAGTGACAAAGCCTACTCATTGGCTTTGCTCAGTCTCATATTCTGAACACGTATTTAATTTTTCAAAAATCAGAAAAACTGCATTTTTGTGCGTAAGTCATACTGTTTTGTGGATTATCAGAAGTCCTGTGGTGGAGTAGACACACCCTTTTTCCGTTATAATGCCTTTTGCTTTCTAGCTTCAGTAATGATCTGCTTTGGACCCTGCCTAAGACTCGCTCAATGAAGACTGTTAGCTTTGACTGAATGGATAACAAACAGCTTTACCGGATCTTTCCATAAAGTAGTGTGTCAGAGACTTGTTAGAGAATGATTTGTGGCAAGACTGGAGGGCTTGTGGCTATTTTGAATCCATGTTTGTACAAGCAGGGTGGAAAAAGTTGGTGTGTGTACTGTGTAGGCAGGTAGATAGATAGATGTTGAAAGGGCACTATCAATTACAATTCTGACAAAGCTGTATCATCCTGAACACAGGCACAGGGAGGCCAGTTCAAACAGGCACGGCAGTAAATACTTCTGCCTTGGAAATACTGCTTTCCTAAATTTGCCTGACAGAAGTCTCTGATACTCTAGAAATAAACAGTAATGATAAATATATAATAATGAAGGTTCTATGGGATTTTGTTGCATAGACTATCTCCATTCTCCTTTATACCTTTCATATTTCTCATTTGAACTCACTTGTACAGTCTATGAAGACAGAGATAGTATATAGTTTTTTTCCTTACATGGTGTCTTAGTCAGGGTTTCTGTTCCTGCACAAACATCATGACCAAGAAGCAAGTTGGGGAGGAAAGGGTTTATTCAGCTTACACTTTCCATGTTGCTGTTCATCACCAAAGGAAGTCAGGACTGGAACTCAAGCAGGTCAGAAAGTAGGAGCTAATGCAAAGGCCATGGAGGGATGTTCTTTACTGGCTTGCTTCCCCTGGCTTGCTCAGCCTGCTCTCTTATAGAATCAAGACTAACAGCCCAGAGATGGTACCAACCACAAGGGGACCTCCCTCCTTGACCACTAACTGAGAAAATGCCTTACAGCTGGATCTCGTGAAGGCATTTCCCCAACTGAAGCTCCTTTCTCTGAGATAACTCCAGCCTGTGTCCAGTTGACACAAAACTAGGCAGTACACATGGTGTCCTTTAAAAAAAAAGTGTAATGTAATACCTAATACTATTTAAGAGTTCATCTTTTGGATTATATTAAAAAACAATTCCAAAAGCGTACTAATGGTAACATTATGAGCAGTGTATACCTGAAAGCTAGTCTGGATGAGTTGTGGGCATTTGATTTATTCTTCATATTTAAAATCTCAGCATAATTTACCTATCAAGAAGTTAGCATTATCAAATGGAAAATAAAAATAGCACAATTTTAGGCTTGCCCTTCCTGGTTGATCTTGGAAAAGTTACAGCTATCATGTGCCATTTAATTGAATGATGTCACAGGAACTCACATCTTGAGGAGACACTACCTGCATGACACTCCCAGAGACTATCTATACCTATGTGTTCTGCCATTTACTATAACTTCAGTGCTAACAGTGACTGTCACCTAAATACCACTTGGTGTGTCACCATTTTGTTATATCCTGAGCCTTTCTGTGGTCATGTTCTGATGATATGTCATTACTATAATTAAACTAGGAACATAGGTACCAAATTAGCAGAAGAGGTAAGTATTCAGTGGTCCATATGTCACAATTCGTTCTTAAACATGACTATCTTTTTTACGAGGCACTTTTGAGATGTCAAACAAAATGAACCAAGACTGGCAGATCTTGTTAGAGTATGCCATTGCCTAAACTGTTCAGTGTGATTCAAGAAGCTGCCCCTGGCTCTTTCTTCATTGGTTGAGAGGGTTCTTCTCCTGAGAAGTTATAAAGGAAGATGGAAGTGCTAAGAACTGATTACCCTAAAGTTGCCTCTGACAGACCAGAAGTAATGGGTCTCTAAGTACCTCTACTTTACAAACTCTGGCGAAGCAGACCAAAGTATATGTTTTAGTTTCCAATTGCAGAGTTCAGTCTCTGTAGCCTGATATTCTAGCTTTTAAAATTGTTTTGTCCTATTATTTTATATAACCTTACCAATATTTCTTGCTTTTTCCAAATAAACTAGTTATAATTTTACTCTAAGCCTTGTCTCTGACTCTACATATTGGAAAATATAAAATAAGACACACATACAAATAAAAGTAATGTTAAAATACAGTAAAAAAAAATAAAGTTAACATTATTAGCAAAAATATGTCTTTCTGACAACACCTAAATTCATCAGGGCTTTTATTGCTGTGATAAAACGCTATGACCAAAAGCAGCTGGGGGAGAAAAATGTTTAACTTAGCTTATGTGTGTCATCCCCAGTCCATTATGAAGGGACTCGGAGTAGTAACTTGAGGTAGAAGCCCAGAGTCAAGAATGGGAGCAGAGGTCATCAAGGAACACTAATGACTAGCTCTATCAGTGGCCAGTCTGGTAGGGAGATTTCCCTAATCGAGATCTCCTGTTTTCAAAAACTTCTAGTTGGTGTCAAGTTGACATAAACCTATTTATCCAGCACAGAACAATCTTTGTGTACCTAACACTGGATGATATATAAACATCTTATTCTGTAGGTTGCGCTGACCTCGCCCTCCCAGAAATCTGTCCTCCTTTTCCTTTCTGGGCCTCCCAGTCCTGGGATTAAAGGAATGTACCACCACACTTGGCATTGCTATGAGAATATATCTGCCTCTAGTGGCCCTGATGACCTCTGACTCTCAGAACCAGAACAAGAGAAAAGTACATTTTTAATTCTTTCTTTGTTTATATTGCATCTATTAACTAATCTACCTATGTGTGTATACCATTTATCATTATGTAACTCATTATCTAGGTATCATATGCTTATCTATTATTCTGTCTACAACTGTCTATCTATATAATCTATTTATCATCCATTTGTCTGTCTACATCTATCATCTGTCCATCCATCTATTCATCCATCTATTCATCCATCCACCCATCCATCATATCTCTCTCTCTCTCTCTCTCTCTCTCTCTCTCTCTCTCTGAACATGCCTCAGAATTCTCTGTACAGGTCTGAGGACAATTAGCAAGCCTCAACTCTCTTCTACCATGTGGATTCTGGGAATTGAATCAGGCGATCCTGTTGGGCAGCAAGCATATTTACTAACTGAGCCATCTCCTAAAACCCCAGAACATTTATATTTTCAATGCTCAAATGTAGAAAGAGGGAGGTAAAGCTTCTGTCTTTTTCTTCTGGACTCTGTAAATTAAGAATACGAGTCCTCTGTCACTGGTCACTTGGACACTATTCCATTCTTTATCCCAATCATGATCTAAGCTGTCTCTTTTTGTTTACTTGTTAGAAAACGGCTGTTCACAGTTTTGGCTGACATGCTGTTCACTTTCCGCATCTCTCCACATATTTGGTGTCACACACTTTCCTCGTAAAGCTACCATTTAGAATAGAATGTGTCATACAAGATCCCTGTTGGGATGAGCAGCTTTCCTTTGTTTTCTCCCTAGGAAAGAAAAGATATAATAAAGCAAAGAATGATTTGCTGACAACATTAGTCTCCAACCCAGGCACTTCGTTAACAGTACTGCCTTTGATCTCAAGTCTGGCGGGCTGTGCTAGTCCACTGTGTTTTTGGCCCTTGGGCATAGCTGGTTGTCATGAGAGCATTCCTGTTCCATTTTGATAGGTTATCATGCTTAAGGATGTTTATGTTTTAGTACTTCAGGTTCTTTTGACATCCTCTAATTATTCAATAAAAATAGGAAAACAAACTTCCAGGAAAATAAGAGTTAGCAGGGAACTGGGTAAAGTGAGAGATTCGGGCCAGTGCTTAGACAACTGAAAATAAGCAGCTTGTGCTATAGTTGGTCTAGTTATTTTAGTTTCTCTGACAGCGTGTTCAGAGCACTGCAGTCTAGCTGTGATTAATTGTTCAGCTATCACTTGCTAATATGGCAGTGTAAAAAAAAACCAAGCAGGCTGCTGAAGATTAGGCATGTCAGCTAGACTGTGTAAAAACGTGGAGACTGAAAGTGAAATGTTTTACGAATAATTAAGTGGTGACTAATCAGGAATATTGAAAGTGTGGAAAATTTAGCTTTTCCGAAAAACGTCCTGCCCTTTCTGCTCTCTGTACTGAGGCAGGTCTTGCCAGTCTGAAAGTGTGCTATCTTTAGTAGATACTGAAGCTATTAGTCTGTCTACTATGTGATAGACACAACTGCTAAATGTTAGAGAAAGAACACTTATCACTAATGTAGTTTTAGAGAATAATATTATTTTTGGACTTCATTAAAGAGACTCAGTATATATAGGTGTTGCGGTTAGTAGAGAGGCCTAAAGAATATAATAGAGAATTTATTATGGAAACATGAAAAGGCCACCTTGTGGCAATTCTTGGTTAATTCTCATGGCAACACTGAAGAAAGCAATGTGAGATATACTTTTAACAAATCCGAGAAATCAGGCATAATGATTAGTTGTCATGTACAACATCAAACACAAATTATGCAAACTTTTTTTCTGAGTTCAACTGATTCAAAAACAGTCTCCTAAAAATCTGTACAACTCAGATAGCCACACTCTCCACGTTATCCAATGAATCACTAATTACAAAATAGATTAAAAACAAAATGAAACTCGAAGTCTACAGTAGGAAAAAAACTGAAGAAGTTTTCTAATTCTTATGTTACCCATGAGGGCTCTCCAGTTCCCAGAAAAGATGAATATGAAAGAAAACCTTATCCATCAAGTAATGATAATATATGCATCTAACAGTTTAATGTGTTATGAATATATTTCTAAGACATTATTAACATGTTCAGATTAGTTCCAGACCACAGCAAAAATCATTGGATGGGAAAAAGGGGTTAAGGTTTGTATCGTCATTTTTACAGATAATTTATTACAAAAAATATGAAAACTTTAAGAAGCATTAGTTTTGCTTTCTATCCCTTGACTATTTGTATACCAGATCATATGAGAATGTCCTGGAAAGACATACAGAAAATATGCCTCAGTGATTCTCTTAGAGGTCTATATCCCATGCATGTCTGATCACAGTCAGAGATTACTATTCATACCTGTCTGATGAATCTTAAAAGCATAATTTTTCAGGGAAATATATATGGTACTATCATTTCATCTCTAAGTGAAGACATAAATAATTCATTGTAAATACAAATATACACATAAGCATAAATAGGCCTTGTGCCCTCACCCTCTGCCAAGCTATATGCTTCTTCTGGGACATAAATAGTGACAGAGACCTCTGTCCCTAGAAAAGATGGCTCCTTTGAATAGCTGGCTTCCTTGGCAGACCCACGCAGAAGAGAACAAGTTCATTGGTAATCAAGAGACTTCAGCCTGTGACTTTCACAGTCCTCCAAGAATCAAACTGATACTTCAAAGAGATTAAAAACTAAAAGGAGCCCATGATACTCTTTCAAAGCAGAGCCTTCAGATTTGATGAAGGCTGTACTGGAATGAGATATGATTCAGATATCAAATTACATTTGTTTAGTCCCACACATCTTAATAAATCCCAGACGCATTTAATAAACATGTATCTTGTTTTAATTGCCATTTAGTGTGTTTCAGTGGTCTCATCATGCTAAATGATTCACTTCAATATTTATTACATGTCATTTCCACATTTAAAGCAATCTATACATCTTTAGCTTGTGTTTGTAATTCAAGCTTATTTTTCCTATACCTGAGCGATTTAAGATTTTGCTTTAATCTCTAATTTTTAAATTTAAAAAGCCTATATTTTGAGTTACATAGTTTCTAACATTATTCTCATGTTGATCGCTTTATAGGGCTATATCAAATTGTAGAAATGGAGTAAATTATCAGTGAACATCAGTTTTTCATAAATGTATAAGAGCTTTGTGAAAATTATACTTAAAATCAGAGATACATACACATATATATTCATGCATGTCTGTAGACACACATAAGTTATATGTTATATGTGTTTGTGTACATTTGGAAGTATAATTTTATTTGTAAACATACAGTGATTATAAAATGATATTTTCTATAATAGATTTGACAGAAGTCATAGGTTTTGACCATGTTGTCCTTGATCTCACAGATACTCTCCTGCTTCTGCTTCCTTAGTGTTAGGATTAAAGGCATTAAAGCTGCCCTGCTCAGCTCTGCAAGTCACAGGCTGTAATAATAATGATGAACTAGAACACCAAATGAGTTCAAGGAACTTTTAATTCTAAGAGTCAAAATAAAGCACTGCTATGCATTGTCCTCTTGGCAGCCCTTACCCTTCACACTGATTAAAGGTTTTCTTGTTGGTTTTATTTTAGAATGAGATGTGATATGTTCTCACTATTTCTGAAGCACTGGATTTATATTAGAGATATCTCGAAAATAAGAGATTCTCATGACAGAAAGTGCCACTATTATAAAAATAGTCTTGCATCAGATGAATAGGTTTCCTGGGGTCAAATTACCTTTAGGCTCTTGCATATCAAGTGTCTCACATGAAAGTATTTAATGAATGTTTGTCAGGTGATGGAATGGATACATCATCTAGGGAATGAATAGAGAATCTTGGCTGTTCTAATAATGCCTCTGCAGACTGTCCTAGGTTCAGAAATACAAACTTCTAACATGGGATCCACTCATTACTGACATAGACAGAAAATGGCTAGTAACATTTGTAATGTTTACTAATTATTATAGTTTTGAACACCACCATTTCCTCTCAGGGAAGGCCTGAGAGTATCTGACCAATGTCATTTCATCCACTTAAGTATTTTCTTAGTTTCGGCAAGAAACAGAGTATCTTGCTCTTAATAACTTTGTACAGTTTTAAATAACAACTAGATGAAATAATAATTGTCGTATGTGAAAATACACTGGAAAAGGGGAGGTAAAGGATGAGGCACGCACTGTGTCTAAAGTAAGACGATTAGGAAAAGGACCTGTGGTACCATTTGAGGAGTCAAACCAAGAAAACTGCTCAAGGTATCCTCCAGGGGAGGATGGATGGCTGTCGGGGCTGGAAACCCATGAACAAAATGTCTGAGGCAAAAGACAAAGCTGAGTAGAGAGGCCGGTTTAAGGATGATAAGAAAGAAGTTGCTGTGTAAGGAGGTAAGAGAGGAAGTAGCATCAGGCTGTGTCTGAGATTGTAACTTGGTGAGTAGTTTAAAGCAAGTATTAAGAACTGCTACTTTTAAGAACGACTTTGAATGTGTGAATGAGTATGGACCCTGAACTAAGGGATTCATAAACAATGGGAGAGATGTTAGTTGATATCACTACAATAAGATATAAATAAGATATCTCAAAAATAAGAGGCTCTCATGAGAGAAAGTCCCACTATTATAAAAATAGTCTTGCATCAGATGAATAGGTTTCCTGGGGTCAAATTACCTTTAGGCTCTTGCATATCAAGTNTCTCACATGAAAGTATTTAATGAATGTTTGTCAGGTGATGGAATGGATACATCATCTANGGAATGAATAGAGAATCTTGGCTGTTCTAATAATGCCTCTGCAGACTGTCCTAGGTTCAGAAATACAAACTTCTAACATGGGATCCACTTATACCAATAAGATATATATATATATATATATATATATATATATATATATGGCAGGTTGTAGCTTTGAAAATTATGCATGGAGATTTTCTGCATATATTTTGGTGGCACTGGCAGCATGATCCATGCACAGCTTGAATCAGAAACTGACAGTGTATAGAAAAACCTCTTGATTTTTAACCTGCACTGTTAGAATAATGGAAGTGTCACTTCAAGAAAAAAAGAGACAACAAGTAAGTTGTGGTGTACTCATGAGACCATGTTGCTTCTGATAGTCCTGTTGAAAATCCTTGTGGATGATAATTGCTCAGGTACAAGACAGGCACATCTAAATCTAAAAACACACATGGAAGTGAGGGGAATGGAAAGTATTACCTAGAAATCAAGTATTGATAAAGTATTCCAACTCTGACTGGATCATGGTAAGTGACATACATAGATTGACAAAATTTAACATGAAATAATTGCAACTATATCAAAATGCCAGAAAAACTTGGCACTTTGAAATCTAAGGCACTATCTGGAGAGAGAGAGAGAGAGAGAGAGAGAGAGAGAGAGAGAGAGAGAGAGAGAGAGAGAGAGAGAATATCACCCTCTAAGTAAAATATTAGAGATAAATTTGAATGTTCAAGGCCCCATTCTTTTCTTATTACAGCATCTTATCATTTCCCAACCCTGAACTTGCATCTCAAGAACTAAGATAAAATTTCAGTGTTCCTTGAGAGATTTCAGAGACAGTGATCAGTTGTTCCAAAGCAGACTTGAGGTAGGCCTCTGTCATGCCTATGGCCATGATTGTATCAGAGTACAACGTTTGGTATTCTGGGAGATGTAATCCATACCTTGGCCATTGTCATGAAACCTCTATCTATTCTGTCTATCTACTTCCTAGAGTAGAGAAAGTTTTCCTTGCCTATGGAGAAAGGGAAGAAAACAAGTTTGAAAGGAAAAAATAACTACCCAGCTTTCCTCTTCTGTCTTGATATGGAAGGAAATACTGAAATCTCAGAGAGAGCACAATAGTGTTGTAACTCTTCTCTGGTGTTGTTAAGAAGAATCATGAAAAAAATGGGCTGCTAAGATTGAGTTCTGCCCAGGAAGACTCTTGAAAATGTGGGTTATGACCATGATGAAGCACCTCATCATTTTGAAAAACTTTAGGCATTTGAAGAGTTTTATGCCACCCTTTCAAACACACAGGTATTTTTAGTTTTAGAAGTGTTATAAGTATAGGGTTTGGATCAAATGGCAGTGGCCATTCTAAATTAACATTTTTTTGCAAATGTCTTATCTCTATATGCTTTAATCATTTTGTTTTCTTGGGCAGCTTATCTTCATTTACCTGTGGTGTGACAGATTATTTTTCACACTTTTATCATATTTTCCAGATGACTGAGTAAACATTAAAGAGATGTTGGGTATAAACAGAAATAATTTTTTAAAGTGTTTTAAAACATAGAGAAGAAAGAACACAGCAAAATAAAGCAAGTTAAACAAATAGATCTTGTTTCATGTCAGAAAATATCAAATAAGTACCTCATTATTATAGTAGGAGAGGAAAAGAGAAATCTCTGTAGAAAATTACTTGTTTCTTGTTATTCTAAATCTTGACACAACTGGCACAGCCATCCCTTTTGGTCTATTGCTATATGAGAGGAAAATAAAGTTATGATTTCTAAGATACTTACGATGTAAACTCCACAAAAGCTATAGATTAAACCTTGGTAGAAGAATATGGGATGCAAATGAATGTCGCTGAGCATTGCAAATGAAATAGTGCCTTCTTTCTTTGTTTCTGAGCTATAACAGTATAGGAAATCAGAGTTTCCTATTATAAGACAGTATTTCACTATTTGAAAACAATGTAAATAGATAGACATGGCTTATCTTCTGGATTTCCTACACTGGGAATCCACTTGCAGTTTGTGGGAATACTTGGGAAAGAAGTGCATGCATGGTGAGGAAGAGCCCCTGAGCCATTCAGTCCATTGATCATGGCAGCCTTAGTTAAAAAGCAGCTGGTCTTCTAACCCTGCGGGGTTTCTCTTCTCACTTAAGATTGTCTTTTACAAAGCCTTTAAGAAACTTTTTCTTCCCCAATATTTACCGGGTCAATGTTCCCTTAAGAGCTTATTAAGAACAAACAAAGATTTTTCTGTTTGTTTTACTTCATCACAACATTAGTTTTTATTTTATTCTCTAGGTCTATCATTCCACTTTCTGATTGTCAAGCCAACATTTGAGAATTTGAAAAAGGGACCAGGGAAGCCTGTGTGTCTCCTACAGTGATTCATTCTCGTTGACTATTGAAACCAGTTGTTCATTGTATTTTTCCCATATACCCACATAATAGATAAAGAGTTTGCAGTACTAAAAGTCTTGGCAATGGATTAGTTTTTTAGCTTTGACTACTCTTCCTGTACTTAAAAAAGTGGGCACAGAGGATCCTCTTGGAATCATGAAGTAGCTACTATGGAGAAGACGCTAAGTGCCATCTCTTGGGAAGACTAACTCTAACATACAAATTTTCTAATCTTTTGTCCTTCCGGCTTTCTACCAACATTTTATCATCAATCTATCATCTATCCAACTATTATCTGTCTGTCTGTCTATAACCTATTTATTTATCTATCATCTATCTATCAATCTACCTGTCAAATATATGTGTGTGTGTGTGTGTGTGTGTTGTGTGTGTGCATATAGGTGCCTAACATGCATCTATCACAATAACTATCCTCTCATCACTTATCTATCTACCATGTCTACCTACATATCTGGCACCTACATATTCTGTGCAGTGAATATATAAGTTTGAAAATTTAAAAATTTTGGCATAATTTTTAGAGCAAGACCCCTATTAGGTAAGGAACTGAGTACCTGCAGAGTTTTCTATAAGACTCTTTAAAAAAAAAATCATTTCAGGGTATGCAGCTGTGGGAGTGTATCTGATTGAGGTAAGGGTAGTGGTGATGATGTAGCTCAATGGTACAACACTTGCATAGAATGCATGAATCTCTGGATTAGATCTGCAACAATGAAGAAAAAAATGACACAATTCATGTAAAAATGTTCAGCATCTCTGTACATATAACTTAGGGCTTCTAATATCAAAAGAGTATGAAGAGCAAATCTGGGGGTCATCAATTAACTTTATTTTGCTGACAATTATCCAAAGCCAGGTCAGTTTAGGTGGCATTACCCATTGTAAGCAACATCACATTATACTTTCTACCTCTTCAATTTTCAGCCTCTAACCTTTCCTTATCCCCAGTTTAAATTTAAACTTTTTCCATTAGGGGAGACATAAATCAAATACAAATGACTATACAGTACATAAAATTAAAATAGAGGAAAAGTGAAGGACATGTATAAGAACAGTGGAAAATTATCAAAAGTTGCTTATTTTTCTATATTTAATGTTTCTTGGCTCTTATGTAGAAAAGAAAGATGAAATAACTAGAATGGTATGAGTAATATTTTGCATCAACAGGAATATTAATTAGAATATTTTGACAAAAATCTTGATAATCCTTTTAAAATAGCACTTAAACTAAGGTTAATGCCCCATATTCATAACTTCAAGATCACCATTTGTATTTTAGCATCTAGAATCATTACAGAAGGATTTGATGAAAATTTTGAGTTAGTCTCAAAATGGATATTTAGTTTGATTTGCACTGAGCAGAAAATTTGCAGTCCCATAATACAGTGTTACCAAGAGTCTACCTCAGCACTCAATATCATAACTGAAATTTATCTGATCTTTGCCTCATAACCAAGGACTAACTCTTTTTTATGTAACAACAAAAAGCTTTCGCTCTAGTTTCTGAGCAATATTTGTGTAGGTCACACCTAGCTTGGGCCAGGGTACTCAGTGTCCAATAAATTGAGTAAATTCACACAGAATCAAATATACATTTGTCTCAATGCTCCTGGGTAGCAAATAAACCATACAGGCAGATATATTTCTATCACATGATGCTTAACCTCAAGGTGCTTGTAGTCTAATGGGAAGAATTATTATCGGTTCACATTAGAGGTTTATCATTTTCTGAAAAGCCTATTTTGTTGTCTTATCTGAACATTTTCACTTACTATCCAGTATGAATAATTTACACCTTTCATCTATTTATTAATTAAGACTATATAGGTTGAGGTCCTAGCACCTCGTGCCTTTCCTGATTCCCTAAATCTGAACTTAATTATATTTAGAGGCATGATTTCTAAGGTCCTATCACTACAGATAAACAATATTAAAAGTATTTTACAACCAGCCTCAAGATCCTAAAGAAAAATTAGAAGACAACTTTTTTGGGGAAAAAAAGGAGAAGCCTCATAAAAAGGAGAATTACAGAATTAGCAGTCAAACTTTAATATGCTTGTGATAGGTAAATATTAGCAGCTTTTCCAGGGGGAGTAGAAGATGTCATAAAATGTAACAGATCCAATAATAAAAGACATCATTATTCCTGAACAATTTAAAATATATTTCTCCCTCTTCTACAGACAATATCTTAACTCATTGCCTATCAAAGTATCTATAGCAATGTGAAAGCTATGTGTTTCTATGTTAATTTCAACTGATATGTTAATAGTCTTCTGTCCTACATTTCTAAAGAAATATTTAATCTTTTATTTTAATCTTCATATCATGTTTTAGCTTTATATTTTTTTCTGACAAGCATAAGGAACAAAAGTGCCTTTTACACAAATCAAATGGAAATGTATAAGATGTGTGGTCTAATTTTATTTTAAAAACTTTCTACCCATCCACAAACAATACTTTTTTATTCTCAAAGTCTTGGAAAGCTTGGTTTTTGTTTTTCCAAACACGATGAAAATACATCTTACAGATTTATAAAATATACATTAATGTCTCATCAGATGCTTGATTTAAGGGACAGAAAAGATTATATTTAGAGCCTCTCCTTGATTTTTACCAAAAGTAGAACTGTAGATGAGTTACACGACCTGTGCAGTTTCTTATATTGTAACCCAGACTCACTGGGTGACTGATTATGTTTAAAAAGATTAAATGTATAACATGCTTAATTCAAGGCTTGGTATATGTTCACTGTCCACTGTATTTTAAGTATACTTACTGATGATAATGATGATGATGATGATGATGATACTCAAAAAGCTATACTCACTATTTTCCTGGTATATATAAAATATTTTCTTAATAATAGTATCAGAGTTATGGCAAAAAGTATTGAAGAGTAATACTGTATCATGCAACTAGAGTGATTTCTTAGGTTACCTGATTTGCCTCAATGACTTAAAAACAATAACTATTAGACAAAAACTTAATTTGGTCAATAGAGGAATTCTATAACTTAGATTGAGGATCCACCGACAGGTATACTAGGCTTAGAATATTATCTAAATTCTGGATTCAGACAGGGTACCTGAAGTAAAGACTTATTTTCTACCTATTTTAGGTGTTCTGAAGTCAAAAATGCCATTGGCCAGTCTAAATAATCCTCATAAGAAACACAGAGCTAATGTTTCTAAAATGTAAAATAGCAACACAACAATCACTTTGAATTTTAATAATACACAAATTAGACTATTATATTAAATCTTGTGATTATTTTCACATATATATATACATATATATGTATATATATATATATATATATATATATATATATATATATACATATATATATATCATATAAATGATATATATGGTAAAGAGTAAAATTTTAAATTTGTAAAATTACCCTCTCACATTAGAAAAACATAGGTCTAATCCTAGTCTCCCATGAAGCTGCAATTCAGCTCTTGGTACTGATAGTATTAGGGCTTTCCTTTACAGAGATTTTCACAAAGGTGTCTGGGAAAGCCCACGTTTGTATTTAGGAATGTATAGCTTAATGCAAGGTATGTTAGACCTACTCAGTATACTAGACTAGATTTACTTGATACAAGTCTATTTTGTCCAATTCCCATGCTGTTGATATGTCCACCCACTTATTGTACAACACTGCATTACTACATTGTTTCTTTCCCAAGCATAGAAGAGAACAGACATCTCTTACATCTTCAAGAGATCCTAGACTGTCCCTGCTGCTTGTTTACCAAATAACCACTAATTAATGTCTATTTACATTAGTGTAGCACATTCTGTCTTCAGCATGTTTTGATCAATCTAGATACTTAACCTTTTTTAAAAGTAGTTATGGGGTGGCCTGCAGAAGTGACAGAGCTGCTGGGTCAGACTCCTTATCTGACTCCAGTCATCTGGCACATTTCTCACCCGAAGAGGGGTGTCTGCCCAGGAGGGTTCTCAAGGCCTGAGTTGGCAGGAGAGCCATCTTTGCTCTGGTTCGCCTAGGCTCGAGTCTACACTGGTGAGAGTGTGGACTACAAACGCTACACAGCTTTGGGACAGACAAAAGCAGCATAACTTCAGGGACAGACCCTGTCGCGGGCTCCAGAAGTTTGGGCACCTTCCTCACTAAAGGAAAGGTGGCCACCTGTGAGGGCTCTGTCTGCCAGAGCAGGTGAGAGAGTCATATTGTGTCCAGGGTCTCTCAGTGGCTAGTCTGTGCAGGTGAGTGAATAAACTGCAGAGGCAACACATCTTCTGGAACAGGCCCTGTTTGGGGCCTACATCTTCATCCAGGAGGCAGATCTGAACACCAGGCCTCTGTGCACCTTCCCTGCTAGAGGAGAGCGTCCC
>NC_034601.1:36342415-36351805 GCF_900095145.1 Mus pahari
CCCCTGAGCTCGTGTCTCTAGCTGCATATGTCGCAGAAGATGGCCTAATCAGCCATCATTGAGAAGAGAGGCCCCTTGGTCTTGCAAACTTTATATGATCCAGCACAGGGGAAGGCCAGGGCCAAGTAGTGGGAGTGGGTGGGTAGGGGAGCAGGCTCAGGGAGAGGGTATGGGGAACTTTCAGGATAGCATTTGAAATGTAAATAAAGAAAATAATAAAATAAATAAATTAAAAGTAGTTATATACATGAATTTTTTTGATTTTCAGAATTCTCCAAATTCCAGTCAATACTATTGCCTTTGCCTATTATATTTTTATGCAAATTCTATATTAAGGCTCATTATTTTAGAAATTTAGACAAAATAGACTTTCAATAAATATTCATATTTCTTACATGTAGTATCAAATATAAACCAGTTAGTCCAGTTTGCTGTCACAATCCTTTAACCCAGTTTTGGAGGCAAAGACTAGTAGATATTTGTGGGTTTGAGGCCAGCTTTTATTACAAATAGATTTCTAGAATAACTTAGACTACATAGTTGAGACTCTGTCTTAAAAAAAATTGTGGAGTGTGTGTGTGTGTGTGTGTGTGTGTGTGTGTGTGTGTATGTGTGTATGTGTGTTTCAATTAGAAGGATTATGTAACCTGGAACAGCTTGTTAGAATGAAATAACAGTCACATTGAAATAGCTTAACACAGTAGACATTTATTTCTTGTCTGTGTAGATAATCAGATCATCATCATCATCATCATCATCATCATCATCATCATCATCATAATGTCACTGCAGGCAGGTTTCATAGAATTCCAGTTCCTTCTATCTACTTGGTCCAGAGTCTCATAGAACTATGCCATGTTATTCATTCAGAGAAAGAATAAAAGCAAAGACAAGACGCACTATGGTCTGTAGTCATCTACTGAAGGAGTAAATATATTCATGTGTGCTTAAACTGACTGGCAAAAAAATGGTCACGGGGACATGTATAGATACAGCCTGTTATGGTTCCAGGCCTGTTATAGGAGGAGAAAGTTTGATAGACTTCACTGGCTAGTTAGAGAACTCTAATACTGCATATGGAAAGAGGAGCTATATTTCAATTTTATCTTTTTTTATCCTAAGACAACAACTTGCAAGTCTATTGAAACTTATACCATTTTGCTAAATAATCCCTCAAGAAACAGTAATTTAAACTCTCCCTGCTCCCAAATGGATAACTTGTTATTTAGGCGTGTGGGTGGCAGTACTTGTAGAAAGGGTGAATCTTTATTAATGTAATTTTAAATAACAAACCCAATTCAGTGCAGCACCAGCAAAGTATTCAATTAAAATCACATTATTAGAATAAAAATTAATGTTCTGTTGCTGAACTGCTTGGCTGGATGCACCAATTAAAAGTTTTCTTATCTTCCCAACCTCACCAATCTCTGGGAGAGAAGACAAAAATGCACAAATGTACAGACAACTTCCTCACCAAACAAACTTAGTTGAAGGTAAACATGGTCCCTAAAACACTGTAACTGTCCAACTACCTGTGGATTTTTGAGGCGTACATTGTGGCAAATAAAATTAGAAGCACATAAACCAGACATTTTGTCAAAACAAGCATGACTTCTTAAACTCCAAGTTTAATTTTTCAAACTATATCCATTTTCGTATTTTCTTTTTCTTGTCTTAAAATAACTTGAGAAGTCACCAGGAATATTGATGTTACAAGGATGAAGTTTAAACTGGTAAGTGTAGAATCTCTTAAAGTCAGGATACATTCTCTGATTTTTCTACTCAGTTTTGTTCTCTAAGTAGTCAATGCCCCAAGAACATTCTGATGCATAACCAAGTTCACTTGTAAGTCTTAGACCACAGATGACTAGCATAAATTTGCCCCCTGATCCCATAACCAAGTTTACTTGTAAATCTTAGACCACAGATGACTGGGGTAAATTTGCCTCCTGATGCCATAACCAAATTCACTTGTAAGTCTTAGACCACAGATGGCTTGGGTAATTTGCCCCTGATGCCATAACCAAGTTCACTTGTAAGTCTTAGACCACAGATCACTGGGGTAAATTTGACCACCTATTTTTCCATGTTCAAACCATTTTCAAGCCTTAAGTAACTTCCACTTATCTTTTTGTTGTTGTTGTTGTTGTTTGTTGTTTGTTGTTTTTTTGGTTTTGTTTTTTTTTTTTTGAGACAGGGTTTTTCTGTATAGCCCTGGCTGTCCTGGCACTCACTCTGTAGACCAGGCTGGCCTCAAACTCAGAGATCCACCTGCCTCTGCCTCCAGAGTGCTGGGATTAAAGGTGTGTGCTTATCTTTTATTACCCATTCTTGACAATGTTCCATACCATCTCCTTTTCCTTCTGTGGTCTACTACAGAGGGTGCTGACAGAGGGTGTCAATCCCCACCCATTGCTAGCTACTTGCTTTCTCTCTCTGATCTGTTAGTGGGCATGTTTTCAGCAGCATGTTGTTCCAGTGTGATCTAGATCCCATGAGCCATCTCCCTGCAGTCTTGCAAATTTTCAGGAATTTAGCTCTTCTCTCCTAAGGTAGAAGTCTTCAAGCTTCTCCGTAAAGTTGAATGATTAAGCATTGATTGTGCCATCAGTATTTTTATAGCTCTCTGCCTGACACTGGATAAAACTCAGACGACCACAGCAATTGCTGTCAAGTCAGAAACTAGCATTTACATTTGTGTGCACTCGCACATGCTGATGGTTATATATTTTGACAATTGTACCAAAACCATATCTCCCTTTAAAAACAAAAACAGAACTCAGTGTCCAAATGGAAATGGCCAAAATGTGATTCGTTTGAAGTGTTTTTAAAAATGCAGTGAGTATGATTACCACTAGCCTCAATATTTTACTTTATCCTCTCTCATATGCCTGTTTGATGAAGTGGCGGGGTTTACAAAGTATGATATTAATAATATTAATAATAGAGATTTATAGAAACAAGCAGCTATTCAGAATGGCCTTTGTGATAGCTGGGATTAAAAGCAGAAAATTCTTTCTGGAAAGAGTCAATAATACTATTTATAAGCACCAGTATATGTTCATTGTGAAGCCATCCTCAACATACGCATATCACTGAACATATACATGTCATTCACAAAGAACTAGCCACATTCAAGAGTTCCAATGAAAAACTAACTGAAAAATATTGAGAGGAGGAGGCTTTATGAATAACCCAGAGGTCATATTCTGAAGTCTCTTTCTTCTTCCAAACTTCAAAACTTGCCTCGATTTATCTTATATAATGCTTTGAAACAATGCCATAGCCTGGAAAACCCAGTCCCTCATTTGTTGAGATGCGTGCAGCTACTACAGAAGGTCCCACAAAGGGTGAAGGACACTAGGTTGATGGCCATAAAGTATTGACAAGAAACAAGTTAATTTAGGAAAAGCATTTCTTAACTCCTTGAAATTGTATCCATGACTTATTGGTCACTTTGTCTGAAGACTCATTCGACTTCAACTGTATGGAAGAAACATACTTGATCTTACTGAGTCCTGCTGTATATTCCCCTTCATCTCTCCATTAGTGTGTTTACAAGAGTTAGTTGCTTGAAGGCAGTTCATGATGAAGTTCCTGTCCATTCATTCAAGGAGTAGGAGTCTTGCTGTGACATGTTCTAAATTCAGCAAGAGGATACTAGTACTATCTTGATAAGTTTCTCTACCACTTGGGACATCTGTCCGTTTCTAAATCTGATAGTTTCTAAACTATCCCAAACTTGAAAAGGCACATCAAAAAAAATCAGGTTTTTTTTATCTGGGCATTTCAAACAGTTCAATGATGCCTTTCTCAAGAGATGAACCTATTATTTTACTGAAAATTAATGTAATACCCTTAAATTAGTGAAGTGTCCTTCTATTTGAAGAAGCACAAAAGGGAATATCCCTTTATAAAAGCTTTATTTTTTTAAGTGTGTGTTCTTTTATAAGCCTATGGGCAAATAATAATTGTTTAAAAATAGAAAAGCAGAAAATATCGTAGGGGGATGAACTTCAGATTTCATCGAGAGAAATGACCTAGAATTCCAAAAAGTTGAAACGTTCCCAGGAGGAACCAACCACTTAGGGATTTCTTTTCCTGATGTGTACGGCTTCTCATCCCTGAGACTATATGGAAATATGTCCGTCATGTGGAGAAGCATGAAAGAAACAGGATCTTTCCTTCAATCATGTCACTCGGTGCTTTATTTCACTTCCAGAATGGAGGGGAAGCAAGAACTTATTAAAGACCAAAAGTTTTAAGTAGATTTTAACTCTTGTCGGGTGTTCTGCCTCACATTCACACCTAGTGGTGTGGATGGAGGCTGTAGACATGGAAAAAGATGTCAAAAGGCACCCATCATTCACTATTTTGTTTATAATCGACCTGTACTTTACATGTGAGTTCTCACCACACAACATGTGTGGGTAAATGTTACATGCAATAACATAAAGCTTGTGTTACAGGCAATACTTCACACAAACTCATAAGGAGAAAAGGGCAAGGAGAAGCAGAAATAGACGCACTTCTAGAAAGAGGTGAATTTCAGTTATGAACTTAGCTGTGACTGCAGGGCTTATGTAGAATATTTTATTTAATTCTCACAAAAATCTAATGTGATAATTATGTCTGCTTCCATTTTGGTAGATGAAGTTTCACTTAAGTAAGCATATAGTTTTTATACTTAATCTCCTTAAATATCTATGTGTTTTGTTCATACCTGGGAGAGAAATCTTTTTAGATACATTTTAGTGTCCTTCCTTGATAATGTGTGTCAGTGGTCTCCACTGCTAATAATAGCTTAGTATTTTTAAAATCTATGATGAATTTGAACTCTGAAGCCAGAGTTCCTCTCGCTTAACCCTCTCAATGTCTAAACCTTTTATTACCACGTATAATTGTTCAGTTTCCCTATCACAATGAGGAAAAGACAGCCATCCTGGCTTGGTCCCTTCCATAGCAACTGGCCCATAACTCCTCCTCTGGTAACCACATACACATCAGTTTTTCTATAGCTACTACATTTTGTGTTCTTTGCAAGTGGGCATCCCATAATAGTGTCTTAGATCATCACATATGGTTTCAAGCAAGAGAAATGTGCTACCACATAGCTCTGCAGGTTAGATGTCTGATATTAAGATTTTGACAGGATTGATACCTCAGGAAGATGTGAGGAAGGGGTATGTCAGGCCTTGACTCTAGTTCTGATGAATGCTGACAATCTGGCATTCATTGACTTGAAGAGTCACTTTGATTACTTTCTTCATCTTGACATGGAGATAACCTGTTACAACCCTTTCATTCAAATGAGGACATTCTTTTGGATTAAAATCCTAATCCTTACAACCTCATCTTAATTATTTTAGTTTTAAAAACAATAATAATGTATGATTGTTTTGCCTGTATGCATTTCTGTTTTCCACATGCATGCCTGGTACTCTGAGATGCCAAAGGATGACATCTGCTGGCAGGTCCTTTGGGAATGGAGTTACAAATAACTATGGGTTGTCATGTGGCTGCTGGTATTCAAACCCTGGTCCTCTATAAGAGCAGCCAATGCGCTTAGCTCTAGAGTCTATCTCTAGCCCACAATTTCATCTTAATTTAACTAATTAGAACATCAAAGAACATAATACAAACAAGGGTACAGCTGAGCTGCTAGAGGCTAGAGCTTCATGACAGGAATTCTGGAGGAATACATTTTAACTCATAACACTTTTCGCTTATTACTTTTAATTTCCTTAGCAACCGCTGAATCTTCCATTCCTTGCCCATGTTTGTGCAACATCCTGTCATCGCTGAATCATGACATGAATTTAGAAGATGAAAATAGTTAGACCTGATCCTACATCCATTCTAAGTGTAATAGCTACATATAAGTCAGCACCTCACAGTTTAATCAGGGCAGAAGGTGAAAATTTAGTCATAGCTATTGGTAAATATGCACTTTTTAAAAATTCAACTTCTTTTTATCTTTTATTTTATTCATAAGCTGGACATCTTGGATATTATGACTACGTCTTCCAAGGGCACTGGGTAATCATACAGAAGCAGCATGACTGAGTACATCGGAAAACAAGAAAAATATCATCAAAACTTTCCAAATGACTGAAGTGTTGTGGGTTCATATCAGACACATTAAATGCTCCCTTGTGACATCTGAGACAAAGGTGCAGAAATGCAACTCATCAGTGCCTCTTTGAGTAACTATGTAATTCTATAAGCATATTACTTCATTCATCTAGCTCATCATAGGGCACCAGCAATAGGATCATGACTACAAATCTAACCCAATAAAGTAGTGAGGTTTTTTTCAGCTTTTGGTAGTTGCCACCATGACTATACTGAGGAATCACTTTGTCCTTTTACAGTCCACCCACTTTCAGAGGTTAAGATGAGAGAGAGAGAAAGGTCCCAAAAGCAGTTTAAAAGGCTAGTTTATGGTTTCTAAAAATTTGCTGTAATCCCCCGTCCAAATCGAAATTCACTCAATATTTGTCATTAATTAAAGAGAAGAAAGAAAAGTGCTTTTAAATGCAAAGTGAATCTTTTTAAGGGAGATGAAATAAAAGCATCATCTCTAAAGTGAGCATTTAAGAAATAGGAAGTGAAAGTTAAAGTGTGTAGGTAGAGGTGCTAGAAATTCGCAACTAGAGAATGAAAACTGGGGTGGATCTGAGCAACCTTTTAAATTCTAACTTTTCAATTTTATATCCCAGCTCTATTATGTGCTATATTGCTATGGAAAGTTCTTCAACTTTCAAGAGAGCAAACTTATGTCTACCTCTTACTCATGGGCAAGGTATTACTAAAATTATCAGTGACAATCAAAGAACTAACATGTGGGCCTGGATGTTGAGGCAACGTATACACAGGATTTAAAAAAAAAGCACTGCAATTTATCCCACGAATATTAATTGTTTTATTCACAGTTGCCTTATTCTTCATTACATTGATTGAAGTTAGTCTGCAGTGCACTTTGGGAGATTTTGACATTTGCTGTCAGAGATTTAACTTGTCACTATGACAGGGACAAGAAAAGTTGGCAATACAGACAGATATAAGTAATGACTTTTAAGCCTTTGTGTCAAAGGAAACCAGGCTGATGATAGTGAAAATAATGGGTATATGAAGAGGATTAGGAAAAAGGGGCATACGACATAAGCAGTAAGGACACCACTGGAAAATTACAAAGGGCCAAGGCAGTCCCTACAGGACACAGAAGGCATGGAAGGACAGAAAGTGAGATGTCCAAACAGTCCAGAAAATAAAAGCTATTGGGAGTATAATGATTATAAAACTTTTAGGTATTCCATTCTAAGATGGCCATCATGCATAATTACCTAAAGAGATAAAGGAACCCTCTTTTTGTTTATAAAAAAGATGCATTGGGCTTGCTTTCTCCCAAACAGCAGAGCATTATTTAAATTTGCATATGTTGTATGTCAGTAGATGGACTCTTCATCTGGCACTGAAGCCTTTTCAATATGAAAGGAGAAAAAAATAAGGAGAAATTCAGAAATGGAAACTCTTATAGGGAATAAGAAGATAAGGAGATAACTGATTGCACCAAGCAGGTTTAGGGAGAGAAAAGAAAGCCCTTCAAGTAGTTCCACACAAATTCTCCCTCTGTCCAATATATTTTTAATTGAAGATTTCTGCCAATTTTATGACTCTTCCATCAAACTTTATTAATTGCCCTCTGTGGCATTCCATGCCCTGTTCTAAATAGACTTAAAACAATAGCCTGTATTTTCTTTGTGTTTCTCCTCTGTAAAGGACAAAAAGTGTTAACAGCAATCTCCTAGAATCCTACAAATTGAAGGGGTTACAAGTTTAGTGGAAGTTCAAGAATAATGAATAGTCCATGTAACAGGAAAACAACACTTCTAATATGAATTAAATTATCCCAAAATATTGTAATCCTCTTCTAAATTTTCTAAGTGTACGTGGATATTGGTATCCTCTCTAAACATGCATATGGGAGGTATATGAGATATGCACATGTATACCATTGTTTTGAATAGGTTTTGTAAAATACGGTGAAGCTATTTTGTTACTGTTACCTTGCTTGTTTGTTTGCTTATTAATTGAAGACAGGGTCTCACCACAGAGCTCTTGCTGAACCACAACTCACCATCCAGAGCAAGCTGGTAGTGAACTTGTAGAGATCCACATGCCTCTTGCTGGACTACAACTCACCATACAGAGCAGACTGGTAGTGAAATTGTAGAGACCCACATGCCTCTGCATCCTGTGTGTTGGGGTTAAGGCCTCATGGGAAGAGGTGTCAGGAACTGAATGGAAGCATTATTCAAATATTATTCATATATGCTGATGGAGGGAAGGACTGATGACGATTAAGTTGTAAGCTACATAGAAAAAAATTGGATGGATACAAAGGGAAGAGTAGAAGAAAAGATTATAGATCCCGACAGAATGTGTGTACCCTGGGGTGCAGAGAGGACTCTGTGTGTGAACATTTGGAATGCTGAGTTTGCGTCTATTTTCTCTAAGCAAAAGGTGTTTAAGCAATTGGAAAGAAAAGCAAAATTCAAAAATCCTAACAAAAAGCAAGTTATGTATTATGTTTCTCCGCAGACCTCATAAAAGAGCAATTTACTCTTGCGTGTTCTCTAAATGTTTACAAGAGAGAATGCTTTATAGCATTCGAGTTTTACATTCCCCTTCCTATCTTTGACTTTTAACTAATTTACTTGAAAACAAACTCTTGCTATACTTGAAAAACTAAAAAAAAGAAAAGAAGAAGAAGAAGAAGAGAAGAAAAGAAAGCTCTCTCTACATCTGAATAGCCCTTTTGGTTTGCTTTGAAATTACTTGGAAGTTTTGAGTTTGTCCTTCTGGCTTGAAATTAACATAGTAATTGAAAAAGTCATTAAAAATCGGCAATTAGATTTCAAAGGAAAGCAACAATGGTCAGACCTTAACTTCTTCCAAATCCAATAAGCCTGTAGACTCTTGGCTTATCTCACAGAACATGGGCAGTGGAGTACCTTGGGGCATAGAGTGGCAAGTCAGATTAAGCCAAAGATCCAGGGTTGTTTTCTCTCAAGTTTATAATCTGATAATAAATAGATGTTGTCATCTTTACTATATAAAAAAACCAAAACTTCCCAAAGACATAAAACTTAGAAAGGCTATTAAACTGGCACATTTATTTCACACACACACACACACACACACACACACATACACACAAATCACGATTTTGAATGGAAATTTGTTACTTCAGAATTACATATACAGAAATATGAATAAGACATTATTATTATTATTATCATTATTATTATTATTATTATCATTATCATTATTATTATTTTGGTTTTTCGAGACAAGGTTTCTCTGTGTAGCCCTGGCTGTCCTGGA
>NC_034601.1:36353115-36360391 GCF_900095145.1 Mus pahari
TTCTTTCCAGCTTCTGGCTATTATAAATAGGGCAGCTATAAACATAGTGGAGCATGTGTCCTTATCACCAGTTGGAACATCTTCTGGGTATATACCTAGAACAGGTATTGCTGGATCTTCCGGTCGGTAGTACTATGTCCAGTATTCTGGGGAACCACCAGATTGATTTCCAGAGTGATTGTACAAGCTTGCAATCTCACCAGCAATGGAGGAGTGTTCTTCTTTCTCCACATCCTTGCCAGCATCACTGCTCTGTAATGATTCCACCTAGACTCATGTATAATTCTTCAGTTCTTGACCACTAGTCAGTAATTGTAGAAGATACATTTGCACCTAAATCAGCCCCAAGAAAAACTTTGGAGGTGTGAATTACCTTTTAATACAATCCCATGATGAATGCTTGACAGTAAAAGCAGCTTTGGGACAAATCTCGGATGGAATTGTTCTTGTGTGGTGAAATAGTAACAACACCGTGACGGTAGATTTGTAACCAATCAGAACTTTGAAGACCATCTGATGCAGAAACTGCAGAAGGGACCAGTGAGGTCAACACCAATGAGAAGCTTGCATGGATTTTTGTAATGACAATCACAAATCAAGCCAATTGATGAGATGTGGAAGAGTACCCCATCATTTCATGCTCAGACTTGTTGTCCCCAAAAGAGCCCCAGCTTTCAAGTTGGTGGCCACATTTCAGAGTAAATCTAGATACCAGAAACCATCAATAGAGAAGCAGGTATAAATAATCAACCTCTCAGACAGCTTAGAGAATCTATTTTAAGGAAGCTTGTATAATTCAAGAAATACAGAGAAAAGGATCCATATTGCACATATTGAGATATGTTTCTTACATCCCTAGTCTCTTCTTGGTTTGTAGCATAAAGAGATGTTGGATTTTCTTTCTTTATTCTTTCTTTCCTTCCTTCCTTCCAGCCTGCCTTTCTTTCTTTCTTTCTTTCTTTCTTTCTTTCTTTCTTTCTTTCTTTCTTTCTTTCTTTCTTTCTTTCTTTCTTTCTTTCTTTAACTTATTCACTCAGGATGTTGGATTTTTCTCAAAGGACTTTCCTGAATCTATCAAGATGAACATCTAATTTTGTTACCTAAGTAAATGTATTTGACAAGTTGTGCTTATGTATGTTCAACCATTCATACATGTCTACAATGAAGTAAGACAATTTCATTATGTTAAACAATCTTTAAGGTATCTCGTTTAAATTAGTTTATAAGTATCATATTAATAATGCTTGCATCTATGTTCATCATGGTGATTTTTCTAAAATTTTTTATGTGTTGCAGTGTTTTTACATGGTTTGGTATCAGGGCAATATTATACTTATTTCTTTTTATTTTACAGAATCATTTGATAAGTATTGATGTTAATTATTATTTGAAGAATCAGCATCTACTTCTTTTATAGTGGAGATATTTTTAATTATAGCTCCTATCTCTTTTGTTACTTTAGCTCTCCTTCATCTTGTTTTGGCTTTGACAGGTGGTATGTATCTAGAAACTTATCCATTTCCTTTTGATTTTCCATTTTACTGAAACGTTAAACTTAAAGAACACCTCATGATTTTCTGAATTTCCTCAGTGTTTGTTATAACATCTTCTTTTCTTGATTTGCATATTTCCCCTTTCTTTTCTACTGATTTGTCAAAAAGTTATAAGTTGTGTTTGGCTATCACTTTTTTTTTTTCATTGCTTCTTTCAATTGACAATAACCTAATGGTGCATTGCTTTGCCCAATTTCTTAAACTGAAAATGTGATTGTTTATTTTAATAATTTTCATAGAATTATTTCCAGTTACAAACTTCCCTTTAGTCTTTTAGCTAACTTTCTGTAGCATCAGATATGCATTTATTATAATTTATTTTATACTATTTTCTAATTCTTAAGATATCTTAGGTAACATATGGTCATTCTGAATTCTTCAACAATATTCTATTAGTTCTTTAAGAATTTCAGAAAATATATTTTGAGGATAATAATCTCCCTTCTTCCAACTCATCTGATAAACCAGATGTTCTTTTCTTCCAACTCAAGTTTATATTGCTACTCTTGAAAGTGGATCCTGCACTGTCATATGATCAATGATGTCAGGGATTACATCATTGACAAGTTTAGTATCACCTCAGCTAGTGGTGGGAATTCATACTCACCTCCCCCCATCCCCATTTTTTCTGAACTTGGTATGGATGGAGCTTGCATAGGTCTTGTGCAAGCTATCACACTAGCTGTGAGATTATACACCCTACTTCCATGTTATATCTGGGAAACAATGTGTTGATGCTATCAACTATCTCTTACGATCTCTTCACCCTCTCTGTCTTGATGATCCTTAGGCCGTGCAGGGAAGGTGTGATCCAATTTAGGGATGATCAGTCTACTATCTCTCTCTTATAGTATGCACACTGAACCAAGTTTTTTGGGGGGGAAAGTTCCTTGTGTGTTAATCGCCATCAACTCCAAAAAGAAGCGTTTCTATTAACTTCTGAGAATACTGTGCTCTTTGGCTATAGCAGTAAGTCAAAAGGAGTCATTTGAAAACTATGTCCAATCTAAGGATAATTTTGTTGAGTTACCCCATAGGACCTGTAAACTGTGCAGCTTCAAGTTTTGGTCACTTTAACAGATTGGCTTCATCTCATGCATCAGACTTCAGATTCGTCAGAAAGTGATTGATTACTGTCAGAACAATTGTGCCACTATCAACCAGTGATTATATCTTGTCAGGCCAGTTTTCAGAGTGCTTAACTGGATGAAACCAACTAAGGTAACTTTTGTCCCACGGTAGTGTGCACAACACCTTCCACACACTGTGAAGTTTAGCTAGTAGATTTGGAACTTCCAAGTGGGTGCCAGTTTGATTTCTCCATGTTCAAATACTCCAGTATGAAGTGGCTTTAGCACCAGGATCTTAATTGTTAAGTTATGAAAATAGCTAATTTTATTGGCAGTAGCATGTAATGCTTGGGATGGGGGGGTGTCTATGTGACTAATTGGCCAATATTAAAATGGGTAACTCATTTCTTGTGCTAAGATTTTATTGGATAGCATTCAGTGTTTAGTTTGGGTATTATACCCTCTATATGTGATAACCTCCATTCAGCCTCTTTTAGTATATGCACATATTTTAGAAAGCTTCTGGAGTAGGTGGTTTCCATATAAGCATTTCAAATAGCCATTAGTATGTTACCTCTTGCCACATATCTGCCCACCCCCACCATGTCCTCCATTTCTATACCCCAATTTGTTCCTTCCTGTTCTAGTATTCCTTTAATATTTTAAACCATTGTGTTCTGGCTCCTCTCCTTTGACAGTTACCCCTTCCCATGCTCCCTTACTAAATTCCTGTCCTCTTTTAAATTACAAGTGTAATTAATATACTTATCAAGAGTCTTAAAACTAACATTCAAAACTGAGAAAAAATTGTAGGTTACCTCATTCATAATATTTTTTTCTCATTTCATTTATTTACCTGCTAATTCCATAGGTTGCTTTTCTTATCAGATGAATAATATTCCATTATGTAAATGTACATTTTCTTTGTCTATTCATCAGTTGATAAACCTCTAAGCTATTTCCTTTTCAAATGTCTATGGTTTTTCTATGTATTTTTTGTCATTATGCATTCCTAGGCTGAAAAATTAGTACCAAACATACTTGCCTGATTTTAAACCTTAATTCTTTTAATATTTTCATTGCTAAATTATCTCTGTGATGGTTCTCTGTGCACTTGGAAGGAGTATATAGTAAGTGTAGCAGTACATGTACACAAGTTCAAAATTCAGAATTGTTTTGGGAATTAAGGTAATTTTTAATTAGGACCCCTGTGAAATTAATAATAATAATAATAATAATAATAATAATAATAACTAAATCAGATAATTCTACTGCACAATGTCATGGAATGTGCAATCCTATTCCAAATATGAGCACTAGGCCACATTGTGAAATGCAGAGACAAAGCAAGACTGAAACCCAGAAAACCCCATTGGAATTTCTTTATTCCATGTCTTAAATCTGAGCTCTAATTTTAAAGGGTCAAATAGCTCCATTTCTACAGATTTATTGCCTGCAACACACATTTCTCCCTGCTTCCACCCATTTTCTGAAATTTTCTGTATTGATGTCTTAAGGCTTTGGAGTTGCTAATATCTTGGGGTCCTTACAAAGTCTCTCTCTCTCTCTCTTTCTCTCTCTCTCTCTCTCTCTCTCTCTCTCTCTCTCTCTCTCTCTCTCTCNCACACACACACACACACACACACACAAACACACATTCAGCATGTCTAGATTCTTCACAGTAACATTCCAACTTCTAGTACCAGTTTCTGCTATAATTTGACTCTTTAGTGCTGTGGTAAAATATTGTGATCAAAAACAACTTAATGAAGACTTTATTTTGGATTATTATCCCAGAAAGATAAAGTCTAAAATTCCTGGGAAAACATAGCATGGTAGCAGGAAAGAAAGGTGGCTGATTGCATTTTCACAGACACTCAGGATTGAGTTAGATGATAAACCATCAAGGTCTGACTCCCAGCTCCCAGTGATATTCTTCCTTATGGACATAAAGGACCCATAATTCCCACAAAGAGATCCACCATTTTGGAATAAAACATCCAAACACATATGCATATGGGAGAAAAATTTTTATTCAAACCACCAAAATCACTTTGAAATAAGGCATGACATTTCACCAACAGTAAACAAATATAAGTCACAGATTAATTTATTTTCCAGAGCAGGGTTAGGTTTACAGAGAGTCCTACAGAACTTCTGCTTTCCCTTTCAAATATAGTCATATCCTCAGTTTGTACCCCGCCACACACACACACACACACACACACACACACAGAGAGAGAGAGAGAGAGAGAGAGAGAGAGAGAGAGAGAGAGAGAGAGAATATGACATATTTGTTACAGTTGATAAACCTGCTCTGACAAATAATTATTCTTCAAAGTCATAGTTTTCAGTCTTGCTCACTTCTGCCCTGTGCAATCTATGAGTTTAGACAAATATAAAATATAAAATAAAATATTAAATATTTTATAAAATATAAAATGACATGTATCATACTGTTGTAAAGTATGATATCATTGCCCTAAAAATCCAGGTTGTTTTGCCTATTCAACTCTCCTTTGAGGTTTCCTTTGTCTTTTGACATTTGGGACCTGTACTTAACAGTCAGGATAGACTCAGACAATATAAATCTTGGCAGCACTGGCAGATTTATGATGTGCTCGGAGGCTTTGAAACTAATCACTCTTAGCACTGCATATGCAAGACTTAGATTTTGTTAAAGATTATGTTTATTTCCCTTGTTAGTGGCGTACTTTCTTCCTTTTCTGCCAACCAGGAAAAAGCTTATGAGTTTTTTTTTTTATAATCCTATGTAAAATGTGGCTCTATACTAAGTTTATTAATGGACGCTTTGTAATGTCACTGTTCTGATAGATTCAGAGTGAGCTGATTTTGTATCTCACTAGATTTATTTATTTTTTATTGTACTATGACCTGTACTCTCTTACAACTATACTGTCTCATAATTTGATGTGGACCACCACTCAATATATATCTGTGTTGGGCTAGAAGAAAGCAGGAGAACACTCTGGTTTCCAATAACCCATCTGTCTAGAATTTTCTCCATAACGTATCCTTGGGCAGGTTTTCCTTTTAGCATTGGTGTTTCCTTATGTCTGAGAAGGTGATGATGGTAGCATCTCATTTATGAAGAGGCAAGGCAGATAGACACTTTTCCATTTCTCCTTCCTTTAAGAAGCAGATTCACTAAAAATGAAAGAAATGAACCTCAGAAATCTGTTTGAAAACCATTTTAAGATTTAGGTGTTTTTCCCACTCCACATTCTCTTCAAAGTCTTCCCAGTCCAGTGTTTTAATAATTTTTTACTCCTGTTGTAACTGTTATTTGCTAGTCTATTTTTTTCCTTCTTCCTCATGCACATGAGATTAAATTAGTAATTATCCCAAGAACTGTTATTTAATCATTTATAGATTAAAGAGATGAATTCATGCATTTTCAAAATAGTCTAAACTCTAAAACTGTAGATAAATATTAGATGTTGAAAAGGGAACCCTAGACAGAGAACTAGTAGCAACTGGGAAATTACTGGAGTCAGAGAAATAATCATCTCTAGGGAAGAGCACACTAGTTAGTTATTCAGTACTGAATGGTCAGCTGAAAAGCTAAACATACAAATAACAATAACACAAAAAGCAGGCATTTATGTATTTAGGAGTGGGTGCCTGTGCCTGTGTGTGTGCGTGTGCATGCATGCGTACGTGTGTGCATGTGTGTGTGTGTGTGTGTGTGTGTGTATGTGTGTGAATGTACCTGTGAGTGTATGTATGTATGTATACATGTGTGTGAACGGAATGACAAAGAAAAAAAAAAAAGGCCAAAAGTTTGAAAGAGAGCATGTATAGCTGGGATACATGGGAAGTTTTTGAGTAAGGAAAGCAAAAAAAGAAATGACATACTTATGATTTTAAAATATTTTTAAAAAAACTAATGGATATAACTAAAAATGACCTGTGTTTTTTAAAGTAAGCAAAATTTTTGATTTACGTGAAACTCGTGATCTATAATTTTGGAAAACCCTCAGGTACATAAAATCTGCTTATTTAGTTCTTTTCATGGTTTCTTGGTTCTCCCTAGTAATGAAAGAAAAATGCACCATGACGTGAAAAAAAAAAAAAAAGAAAAACAAATGGGGCAGCTTTTCTGGAGGAAGTATATTACTGAAGTTGAGCATTACGAGTTTAAATCTCACACCAGTCCTAGTCTGATCAGTCTGTAGTGCACTTGTGGTCCAAGCTGAGAGCTCTTAACTTCCTCTTTCTGCTGCCACACGTGTCACTGCCTGCCACGCTGTCCCTGACATTATAGATTCCCTAACGCTCTGAAACATAAGTCAACATAAACACGTTCTCCTATATGTTGTTTTGGTCATGGCATTTGAGCTCAGCCAAGGAAAAGCAATCAACAGAGCCTCCAAACCACCCAGGCTAATTTTCATTTGTGTTTTTATTCCCTATTTCTAGCTACAAATGGTTATAATATTGTCAATTCAGTTGAGGTCTCTTACACAGAAACAGAATACAATTATTTGAGATAGACGATAGATAGAAAGACAGATGATAGATGGAGAGATACCAAGATAAATGATAGATAGATAGATAGATAGATAGATAGATAGATAGATAGATAGATAGATAGATAGATAGATAGAAAAATAGATAGATAGATAGATA
>NC_034601.1:36360461-36365972 GCF_900095145.1 Mus pahari
TAGATAGATAGATAGATAGATAGATAGATAGAAAAATAGATAGATAGATAGATAGATAGATAGATAGATAGATAGATAGATAGATAGATAGATAGAAATAGAACAACTGAGTTGATGATAGATGGAAAGACCTAAAACCTGAGTTTCCTGACAATAGTACACATGTTCTGGTGTATTTTCAATTCCTAAGGGTCGGGAGGTATTTTTAGTCAGGGGCCTCTTCCAATACAAACAACCACTTGCATGTAAGTCTGGCTCCTTTCCTAATGAATTTTCCAAGAAACAAGGATTTAGGGGAGAGAGTATGTGCATTTTGAGAAGGAGAAATTGAAAACAGGCAACCTCTGGTCCCTCCCATCTGTCCGGGTACATTTCTCTAGGTGAGTGACCGGTGTGGGTCACAGAAACCTAGCCTACTAATGGATTGTTTCCTCTTTGCCTTGTTTTCAAGGTTGATGATCTCTGAGCCAGCCAGGCTGGCAGGCAGCTGCAGAGGACAGCAGCACAACTCTTGAATCCTGCAGATAATTGCCAAAGGCAGCTGAGTTCAGAAGCCCCACCTGTTAACGAGCTGCCAATTATTTATATGCTTATAAATCACCTTTTAAACACTAACAAGCACTAATAAGCCCTGGCTGCTTGTTACCATGGTAACTGACCATATCACAAAAAAGGCAACGAGACTACTGACATACGGACTCTGGGTCAATGGTCTAGTATCTCCTGGCACTGACATTTTTACTCTGGCACATGAAACCATTCTGTCTAAGTATAACCTAAAATCTCATGAAAGACAGACACAGAGCATGATGAAATGCTCGCTTTTCCCCTTCAGCCTGGATGTCTAAAGGGAATAGAATTGTGTCCAACTCCCCATGAGCTATGGGAACAGGCTGCTCTAACTTGTTAAGTGGCAGTTCCTATGTGCAGCCACACAGCTGGTCTACCCAGACCACCTGCTGTCAGATATTTTATTCCCCAAAGCTTCCTGTGCTGCTAGGCTTCAGTGGTCTGAAGAGGTTTCCCTAATACATTCAGTTTGCTGTTGCAAATAGATATGATGATAAGCCACTTGTAGGATGCACAGTAATATTTAGTGAGATGCAAGTAATGGTTTCAGATGAGAAAGAACATATTTTTTGCTCCTGGCAAACTGAAGGCATTTTTCTCTCTTCTTTTAGAAGCTCAGTGAGAAAGCAATCACCCATGACCCAAAAAAACCTCTTTTTATAGTAAAGAAAGAAAACTACCTTCTGGCTTCAACTGGATTCTGCAAACTAGACACAAAGAAACTCACCATAAGTGGTATCTCGTAGGAGAGGGCAGCTCTCATGCTCATGGCCACAGAGTCTTAGTGAGCAGTGACCTAGTATTGCAGAAGAGGGATGTGGGATGTGATTGGTTCATTTTGTTATGCATGACCCAGAAATATTTTCCCATGCCTTCTAAAAGATACTAGTTTTCAACAGAAAACTGAATGTTTTGTGGAACAAATTTCTTTATCCTTCAACATGTATTTTAGTTAATTTCTTTAATCTCTCAATGTGCCTACTTAGGAGAGAGGAAATACAAAAGCAACTAGTTCCGTATTTGATTAGTATCACTATCATTAATATGTCTTACCAAAGCTAGGAAAAATAAAGGAACTGATAAAGTATCTTACAAATATTTACAATTTGATGAAAATTATGTTATATATAGTTAATATCTAATATCTTATTTATCTATAATTTACTCATCATCTTTATATTATCATCTTTATAATATCACTCCATTACCCAAACCTATATATATATATATATATGTGTGTGTGTATATATATATATATATATATATACATATATACATACATAGAGAGAGACAGACATATACATGTTGTCTAGAGTTACATGCGTACTTTCGCTAGAAAATGTTCCCTCTTCCTGCCCTTTTCATTTTCTTTAGAGAGCACTAATAACTTCATATTGGACTCTAGTGCTTCCTTAAACCTCCTATTTTCATCAGCCTAAACATTCAGGTAGAATATTACCAGGAGGTATATCAAAACAAAAAGAGAAAGAGAGATTTCAGCATAGGTCGAATGACTACATGAACAAGAATCTACTGGTAGAGATGTACCACTGATGGATGAGAGGTCAAAAGAGGATCAATTATGTTCAGAATGTGTCAAAATATAAAGGTTACCTAGATCACCAAGGCAATGGTACTGATACTGACAGGGTAATCATCCATAAGGATTGTGGGGAAAGATTTTCAGAGCAGCTTGTGGCCCATCGGTTTTGCTCCAGCAGGTTGGTGTCGAGGTTCACAAGGTGAAGTAGTAATTTGTAAGTGTATGCATGGCTGATTTAATAAGGAACCGCGACATTTGAAATGTCGAGGGATAGCAGTCAACTAATCTGTGCTTGCAGGAAATGAGACTTGTGCCCCTCTCCTCTGGTCCAAATGTTCTCAGTTGTAATGAAATAGAAGGGAGAAATACAAGGAAACATCTGCAGAGTTGCATGTGCTTCAAAACAAGGGTGTCTCTTGGCAAGTCATTTCATCTTTGCGACTTCAATTTTTCCTTCAACTTAATAATAATACATGAATTCATCCTAAAATAATGAGAGGATAAAAAATCTAAGTCTGGTGAATAAAATAGTGTCAGTACGGAAGATGGTGGTATTAATATTAACACAGTGATCTTCATATCGTTGGGTGGTGGACTACCTCACAACTAAAGAGAAAAGGATGATAATGAAAAGAAATAAGAAATTAAAAATGATACTGTAGGCACAATTATATATTGTGTATAGAAGTAAAGGGGAATTTTAAACAAAAGAGTAGGCTGACACCATAGAAGGTGTATTATAGAAGTGGGAGTGGGAAGCACAAATGTACAGTTGATGACAAGCCAGGGATTGGTTGAATCCTGGATCTGTCACCCCCACAAAGTCTAATCTGGACTTGTGCATCCAATATTAAAAGGAATCTTATCCAATGAAATTGAAAATATGACTTCACCGTATAAAAAGCAGTTTAAAGCCTCTTTCTTTCTCAACATGCTTCTTGCTTACTCTACCCTGTGATCATAGGTCCCCTTCTTTAAAAGCCTAAGAATTTGTGACATTGTACGAGAAAACCAGGGTATGGGAAAAACTTAACATTTTCTGTCTAACAACACTATCCTTGCTTCTGAGATTCAAATGTTCTTAGGCCAAGTTTAAATTCTCTTTAGAAGGGAAATTCAAGAGGGGGTTAAAAATGACTTGAATGGAAAAATAGCTCATTATTGGATGGTCCAAAACCAAGCATTTTGAAATAATCATCATAGAAAAAGGGAGAGTTCATGGTGACACAGTGCCTCTCAAATCAATACTTTCTTAAGAACACTTAGAGACAGAGTGGGGGAGGAGTCAGGAAAATAACTTGAGTTCAAAGTCTGAACTATTTGTATCCATTGGTATCTAATGGTGTCTTACAAAAGCAGAGGGAAGAGCCCACCTCAGCCCCAGAATGTCCTTAGGAATATCATCCTAGCCAGATATTGTCTATATGTGGACATTCCCCACATTCCTTCACGCTTTTGTCCAAAGATTCAGTAAAATTTGTTCAACCTAGTCCATACTTCACAACCAAGAAGGAAGGGACATTTGTGAGAACAGAATCTATGTGTCTTTCCCATAGAGCCATCCATCTCCACAGAGAAGTTTGTGAAACCTTTCTCAACAGTTCTTTTACGCAAAGTTCCTAGAACACTTTCCTGAGCTTCAGAAAAAATGTCATTATTGTTTGAAACTGGTAAGCCTTGGGGAAATTCTGAATACTATTACCTTTTCTGTAAACCAGAAATGTCATTTTCCATGTTTGGGTTCACCCAGTGGTCTGTAGATGTTCTGTAAGATGATCAACCGACTTGTGGGAGGAAATGGAGAAATTAGGTTGATGGTAATGTGTTCCGGCATTTTTCTTGGTCAGTTCTAATAGCTCTCACCTGTGAATAGTTGCTGAAGTGATAGGCCTCTGAAATGTAATGTAAAATATTATTTTATAATCTCAACAAATTTAAAATTTAAATACACAGAATACTTACATTAATAACTCAAGTTTTTGTGCCAGTCACAAAGGACTCTCACTGAGAATTATGAATTGACATTTGGATAAAATCTCTTTTTTATAGTTGGAGATCTCAAGAAATTTATGGTGAGACCCAAAATATAAACAAAAGCATCTTTAACAGAGTGATAAAGTAAAAATAAGACTCATGAATCTTTAAGTCCTCTTATAAGTAGTTAAATGCTCTACCCTCAGTTTGTTCTGCCCCTCTACTACTTATTTATTTGCTTTTCTTAGGTCATTTCTTTAAAGTTCCACTCTGAAAAATCTTTTTAGAGAGTGGTGTGTGTGTGTGTGTGTGTGTGTGTGTGTGTGTGTGTGTGTGTGTGTGTGTGTGTGTGAAAAGAAAAGTGGTTTAGAATATGGGGGAGTGGAAATAAGAAAAAGGAGGCAGGACAATCTTTTGATCATTATTCTAGAGTTTCTTCTATAGATGGGACTTAGCCTGACTCTAAAACTTGCATATCACTGAAAATTGAGAGCAACCCTTTTTGATTTAGAAAAATGATGTATCTCTCTAGAATATGCCAATTACTTGTCTTCCAGCATGTTAGCAAGCATAAAGTGCAAACATAGTAAACCAGTGTGAAAACATAATTCTCTCTCTTTTCTGAGTTTTTAAAACAGTTTTGTTTAATATTCATTTATCACAGAGTATAAATTATATGCAACATATAAACATAAATATAACATGTTCACTAGGCATAATTTTACTCATATATATATATAAATCATATATGTATATATATATGCATATATTGTTTCAGTTATGACCATTTGTTATTGGATAAACAACTATTGTCCTCTTCCCAGGGGAAGACTTGGAGAGAGAGAAAAAAAAGAAGGAAATGACACAATTATACTAAAATCTCAAAAAATATTTAAAATTATTGGCCTGTAATTATTTATATATATATATATAAATATAAAATATATACATATTTATAAATATAAAAAACATATATAAATATATATATTTAAAACCTTTCCCCAGTTTCATTTGCCTTTCTTGTTATTTAGTAAATGTTTTAAATTAATTATTATTTTGTATTTAATCCAAATCAGAGGACCATTATTTATAAAAACAACAAAACTTGCCAACGTGTGATTGGCATGCTGTCAAGTCTACACATTTAAGGCATATATATCAATTGGTTTTACTAATACTGTGTAATCTAGAAATCATATCAATTTAGTCAAGATAATAAACTCTTCTAACATGGTCATATTTTGGCTTGGGTTTATTTCTCCTTCAACTACATTGCCAGAGTAGAAATATTTCTGATTACTCTTTGTATTCTTAGCATGTAATTATCTGACACCTACTAGCTTTATATATCTCTAAGAAATAAATTACCTGAATGTTATCACAGAAATAGTCGTGTGTATGTGTGTGTGAGAGAGAGAGAGAGA
>NC_034601.1:36366032-36399654 GCF_900095145.1 Mus pahari
AGAGAGAGAGAGAGAGACAGAGACAGAGACAGAGACAGAGACAGAGACAGAGAGACAGAGACAGAGAGAGAGAGAGAGAGAGAGAGAGACAGGCAGACAGAGACAGAGACAGAGACAGAGACAGAGAGAGAATATCTATCTAAGCCTTGCAAAGTAGTTACTTTTTGGTTATTTAGGTTTCGCCCCTGAGGTACCAGGCTTTGGTATTAGCTATCAGTGCATGCTGGAAAGACATGACAGTGACACAGGGGGATGCTCTGAAAGGCTGGAGCTTATTACTAGACTATTGGGTGGAAGTAGTAGAAGAGTAGCAGTAAGGACCATTAATCATAGCCTGCCTTTGTTGAGATGGAGTTAGAGACAAAGCCAGGCTGAACTTTTCAGGGCGGCCAGAAAAGGACTAAGATGCCTGGAACTGGTGAAGGCAGTGTTGAGAAAATGAAACTCTAGTTGACACTCCTGGTTTGAAATTATTAACTTTTAAAACTGTTTTCCCAAAGCCTTTGGGCAGATTCTAATTTGATCCAGCAACAATTTCTGTTGGCTCCTAACTGATGAGCATCTGCTAATTTTTCTGACTGCTTTAATCAGTTTGGGGGGTTTTGCTTTAGAAACTCTCCAAATCTCCCCCTTCTCATTGAAGTCTCAAGTCTTCAAAGCCTGTGCCAGTTTTAATGAAGGACTACAAAGATTACCTTATGTTCCCACATTTAGGATTCCTGTTTAAAATTCTATTTTTTGGTCTCACTTAAATATATCAAAATGCAGAGAAGAGATTCTTGAATCCTCAGGAACCAATAACTTTGTACAAAACAAAAAATTGAAATTCAATTTAAGGTCACATATAAACAGAATGCAATTGGTACTTGTGTTTTATCCACTACAGTGTGATGATCTTGAGGACAAGGACTTTGATTTCATCATTTTTTTTCTTGAGCACTTAGCATCACCCTGGCTTCTTTTGATTCCTTTGTCAAAAGTAAATAGTGTCGTTACTCCAAAACATTTCTTATTTCATCTTCTCTCTATATCTCTATCTCTTCCCCTCTCTATATCTATCTCTCTCTCCCTCTTCCTCTCTCTTTCTCTGTCTCGTGTGTGTGTGTGTGTGTGTGTGTGTGTGTGTGTGTGTGTGTGTGTGTGTCTTTATCATATGGGAAAACAATACTTTGTAAGCTAATTTATCAAAGTTCTGAGTGAGATGAGTCAATTATTTAAGGCACCTTCTACTTTTCCAGAGGAACAGGGTTTAGTTTCTAGAACACACATTTGGCAGCTCACAACTGCCCCCGATTCCAGCCAATCCAATAATAACGTCTTTTGACCTCTAAAGGCACCTGCAAGTATAGGACATACACAAACATACCTGCACACATACACATCGATAAAACCAAAAATAAATCTTGAAGTATATATTTTAGGGATATTTGAATATGGACACCTTGCATTGGTAGACAGTACCTACCCTAGGAGATATGTAATACTAAATGAATATCTATGTGCCAGGCTTGGGTTACCTCTCTATGAGTTATTGGTTAAGGATGTGCAGAGGTCATTGCCATTAATCTTAAATGGTAAGATTCTATTGCTGTCAACACAGCATAGTTCGGTTGTAGAGTATAGAGTATCAAGGAAGACCTGCTAGCAAACCTCCTGATGCCTTCCTAGTGAGAAAAGGTGCTTTGTAGACTACTGTGAGAGAAAAGTTATCAATAGTTTTACTCAGCAAGGAATCCTCAATGCTACATTACCGACCTGTCAATTAAGGCAAGCCTACTGGAACAATAGCAGCATGAAGATTATAGAGGCAAGCAACTACTTTATGACTGAATTTGAGGTATGATCTATAGGATAAAATTCCTAGACTTGAACCATGTTTATAATGCCAGTTATGACTATGGTCCAAATCTAGGCCTGGGAACGGCATGGCCCTAGGCTTTGGTAAGATAGTTGACGCTTGTTGTTCTGCTAGATGGATATATTATCTAACTACCTCCTATTTATGGATATAGTTGTTGCTCAGTGCTTCTTGCTGCTTTTTCTAGAGAAGTTTCTTTATGCAGTGACCATCAGCTAATGCACTAATTCATAACTGATTGAAGAGTTGACAATAAGAAACTGTTCTCACAGCTAAAGGTAAAAGCTGTATTAAGTCCCACCCAAATCCAGGCTCAGAGAATACCACAGCAGGGGGGTGTCAAAGAAAATAAGAGCGGGAGCTTGTATAAGAGTGGTAGGACTGGAAATCACATGCTCATGTCACTCAGGAGTTCCCAGCAGCCATGGATAGATACGTGTGCAAGGCCTGCACAAGATCAAGCCATCAAAGCCACTGAACATCCCAGCAGGCAGCACAAGGTGCACACAGTGGATTACAAAAATGGGAGGAAGGAGGGACTCGATGGTGAGAGGGTGTGTGTTTTCCTGACAGGAGTAGAAGAGGAGGGATGAACGTGAATCGGAGCATGGATAAGATCTTGATAATTGTAATGTATGAATCTGTCAAAGAATAAATAAAAATTATCAAAATAAATAAGTAGAACATAGGATTAGTTTACAGTTTTTAACCTTCAAATACTCCTACTGATGAACGAAGCAAAATTAAGTAGAAATTTAAGAGCAACAAAGGAAAAGAGAAAATACTTTAAACATACATATTAGTGACTTTAAAACTATATATAGTTTTTCATTTTATTGTTCAATGTGTGGCATAGCATTGCATAGAGAATAGAAAAAGAAATGGTTGTCTATTTATTTTTTAGAGGAAAAGCTGGAAAGAAGGAAATTTTTAGCAATGGAAACTAGATAAATTATAACTTGGAAGTCTAGGGAAGGTGGAAGAAAACAAGGCAAAACCTGAGCAGAGAATGCAGACAGAGAAGCATGTGCTGAAACAGAACCAACCACATGCTAGCCACCTACTTGCTTGCTACTCAAGGCCTCTTATCTCTGCCTAGAGAGCTCTGGACATACAGCTTAGCATAACTGGTTCTCCACTGCGGGTCACTGGAGAAGCAGTTGAACCAGATGGCTGGCCCTACTTAGCCTCATCAGTAGAGGTCTCAATCCCACATTCTGAAATTGTCGATTTTTCTAAATACTATATTTTTAGTCCTGTAGAAATATATATGTTGAGACAAAAATTGCTCAGTAGTAAATCTTCAGGCTACTGAACAGATCATTAACTGAAGCATCACCTATTTAAACTGAGTTCTGAAGTCCCGAGCTGTGTTTGATGATGACCTTAACGGGATAGCAGTCAGTGATACAGAATGGGATTTTCACACAAGGAGGTAGAGGATTTCAGTGGGTGATGTCAGGTTAAGAGGATGAAACTCTGACAGTGACAATTTAGTTACTAGTTCTGCTTTCTAAGACGACACATCCCTAGCACTTCACTGAATTTATGAAAATCCTTACCTGTCTGAACATTTAGTGCCAATTCCTTAAAGTAAAATATGATAACCCTAATAGAAGTACAATTCTTAGTGAAACCAATAACTTTAAAAAAGAAGATTTTTTTCTAGAGTTCACCCCATTATAATGAACTACTATTAAAACAAACAAACAAAAATAGAAAACCTGCTGTTGGATGTGCAGCATCTTTGGCAAGCACTTGGCTGGCCCTGTGCTTTCAGACAGGCCCTTGCTATTACTCCTAAGGATTCTAAAATATTTCATAATGTTTAATGAAGTTACCCACCATATCTGTACAGAACTCTGACGGGTTAAACAATTATGTTTCCAATATGATTCAAGTCCTGCTTTCCATGAGCCCAAAGCAAGGAGCACGTCCCTGAGCTGGAGGACGGAGGCAGGGTGGAGGGTTTTTTTCTAGCATTTGATGCAGCAAGAAAATTTGGAGGCAGAGAATGCAGAGGAAGCAAAGAAGGTTCTAATCACTGGAAAACAGAGTAAGCAAACAGGGAGGGGGAGGGGAGGGGGAGAAAGAGAGGAGATGGGAGGGAGGAATGGAGAGTCATCTATTATTTGCCTAATTTTCAGCATAGTTCAAAGTACTGAACTGAGATGAAAAGAAATGCCTTCTCATCTTGGCTCTATCACCTTCTCTTATATGACCCTGAGTGAGACCTTTAAAGTCACAGGCTTTCAAATACTCTGGTTATAAAATAAAATGTCTGGGTTCTGTGATGGCTTCAGGTCTGCGCTATGAGAACGATCGAGAAGTACAATTACACTTGTTTTATTTAAAACTCCTGATATAGAGGATGCAAGAATAGCTGATGAGAAATTGTCTAACCTATCCTACTTTTTTTGCTTCATATGAAGGAAATATTTTAAATTTATGTTCAAGAGAAAAAATAGTTGCGTGTTGAATATGCCTTTACTCTAAATTTCTTTGCTGTTTGGAAACCCAGAGATCTTTTTGGATATAAATTTGACATTTCTCCATAAAAATTAAGGGCACTTTTCCCTCTAAGTATCAGATAAGAATAGGCACTGCAGAGAGCGAGACAGTGACAGATCGAGAATTATAATACTCTATCCATCTGGCTCTGCCTAAAGAAGGAAGGATGATAAAGAATCAGCATAGCACACAGCACCAAGTTCCAGGTTACAGAGAGGACTGAGCGCCTGCAAATGCAGTCAGGGTACAGTGAATCCTCTGATCATATGTGGATAGCTATAGTATTCTCATTTGTCAAATATGTAAAGGAGTGCTGAAACCTTGTGTGACACTAAAGTTTGCTCCAGACATGCCCTTTCTCCCACAAATATCTCTCCAAGATTACAACCCAAACTTTAGATTTTGGATCTCAGGAGCCTCACTTGCTCAGTGTTGGAGAGATAGCACAGTTGACTTAGATCATTTGTTACAAAATCATGAGGACTAGTGCTTAGATCCTTGTGCCTTCACAACAAGCCACGCATACTGCAAATGCCAAAATCCAGCTGAGATGATCCATGACCTTCTTCAAGACTCTGCTGGTATAAACAGGTGCTTGTATACACACACACACACACACACACACACACACACACACACACACACCTGTGGTCACAAACAAATGTGAACATGTACACATACATAATCACATATATATTTCATTTTAAAATATCTCTTAAAGTGATAAACTCATGCTAGTTATCAGATGTAAGCTTTTTTCATTTGTACGTAAGTTAGCTAATATTAGTACACCATCCTGTATTTGCAAATTGAAATAATTATATTACAAAAGAAAGGAAGGCCATATTAAAGGATAAATTCCATTTGCATTGGTTACCAGAAAGAAATGCCAACATGTTTAAACAAATACTGTGATCTGCTATTTGGTAATGACAGTCCTAGTAAAGCAAAATCTTGTGTTTGAACACACTGGAATAGGAAGTCCCTCTGTCTGTGCAGGCAGCATGTGCTGGAGTCCATGGAGACTGAAACAGGCAGGGCAGGTTCAGTTGCTATAGCGATGATGGTTGCCTTCAGGCTGTTTCTCGCCCCACTGCACACTCAGGGGGTGCCCTAGGACTTCCTTACTCAGGGTTCTGATCATACTTTGGTATTGATCCAAACCACTTAGTGACGAATACAGGCAGCATCTTCCTTCTATTTAAAGGTCTTGAGTATCTATTATTGTTTTTATGTTTATTATCTTAATACTGACATTTATAACATCTTTCTTCCAAAGAGCTCTCTGGGGTACTATAAAGTGTCGAGTGAAGACAAATGAATGTGCGAGCACTTAGTGCTAAAGAGGGGAGGCCCTGCTGCAGTCCAGACAGTGCTCACTTCCTTCTGCCTTGTTCCCTTGCTCTAACAGGCCAAGTCCTGCTCAAAGTACAGTTCACAGCATCCTCACTCCTTCTTTTAATTTCCCCAGACACACACAGACACAGACACACAGACACAGACAAAGACACAGGCACACACACAGACATACAAACACACACACACACACACACACACACATACACACACACACAGAGGCAGACTCACACACAGAGAGACACAGACACAAAACAGACAGGCAGATCGACAGACACACATAGACAGATGGGCAGACAGGGAGACAGGTAGACAGGCAGACAGACCAACACAGACACAGTTTGAAGTGGAAGATAGAAACACTCAAAACACCCGATAGACACCTTTCAATTATCTGTGTCATATATCTACTTAATAATTTTATCTCTCCCTTTATAATCCTGATCTTGCAGTGACCTTTCTCCACTTTGCTGCCATGAAATGGGGCTTCAGTTGCTCTTGTTGGAGTTACTGATGAAGTTTCTGAACCAACTCTTCTGTTTTGTACAGCTATGAAACCAATATCACTAGCAACCTTGTCTAAGAAAGAAAAAGACTTCATTTTTATTAAGACCTTAAATTCAGATGTCTCTCTCTCTCTCTCTCTCTCTCTCTCTCTCTCTCTCTCTCTCTCTCTCTCTCTCTCTCTCTCTCTCTCTCTCTCTCTCTCTCCCTCCCTCCTTACTATCCATATCTACACACATTATCGAAATGAATTTCCTATCAATCACTAGCCTGAAATCTACCCCACCGATTTGTTCTATGGTGTCCTGTCCAACTGTAGGCATGATTCCTGCGGCAACATTGTTGAATTTTTCTCAACACTCTTGTCCAGCTGTCCATATCTAAACCCTTCAACACTCCATTCCTTAGTCCTTCTTTCTGAGATGATTTCTTTACCAAGATGCAGCCGTGGTGCTGTAATCTTCAGAAACCTTCCCTCTAATTGGAGAACTGGGTGGTTTTCCTCATGCGAAGACAGCACCAGGTAAACTTTTGTGTAGTTAATAGCACAGTGCACTGTCTGTGTTCCTCTATCCCCTGGCTTCTGTCCCACAACACTTCTATTTCCCAGAAAGCATAAGGACCTTTGCTGCTACTTTCTGACTTTAGTGCCTTATGTTTTAACTGCCATATACTAGGTGAAAATGACCTTTTATCAAATAAACCTTTGATAAAACTTTCAAATATATTCTATGTATTGATTTAATATTCTAAGTATTTAATGACTCCTTCCTTATGTAAAAAGATATTATGAATGAATAAATTAAGGTTATGTAAACCAATTTCATACATAAATTTTGGATATTAAAGTATCTTTGCAATTTTGACCAAAGAGCTATATTTTGTATCAGAAAAAATAAAGATTTACTATGGTATACTTACATTTAAAAATATCCTTTAGAAATTAGAAATGCATTGAATTTAACTCTTCTTGTATAATATCCATAATCCCACAGAAGTTAGAATTGTAAATCACACACTCACAAAAGTTTAATTTATTTTTATCAGTTTCTATTTCCATCCATGAAAGAATGGCCATATTCATTATGAATGGGACAGTGTGGGGGAGTATGATGCTGAGCTGTATCTTCACACATCTGAAAAGAGGGAACCTCAGTTGAGGAATTATCTCTACCACATTTGCTTATGTGCCTTCTACTGACATTTTCCTGATTACTAATTGTTACAGACTGCTTGTGGATGGTGTGTAGAGAAAAAAAGTAAACAGTGCCAGGCAGTGATGTGGTGAGGGATCCCATGCCAAGGGTTCTGCTCACACATTATCTGATACCTCAACATCTCTCAAACTTGCACTTTTTTCCTGAGGTTTCAGAGTCCCAAACTTGATAGATCCCTTCTGTATGTAATTAGTGACTAAGTCTGGCTTTTTATGTTTGACCTACTGATATCTTAGCCCGTGTTTTCGTATTGTCTTTGTTTATTTGCTTGCTTCTAAGTATTTCATGGTTAGGTTCAGCTGTTAACTTGACACACCCAAAATGAGGGGACCCCAGCTCCAGAATTACCTCCACCACATTGGCCTATGAGCATGTCTACAGTACATTTTTTTTATTGCTAATTGTGAGAGGACCCAGATTATTACAGGCTCTGCTACTGGGCAGGTGGGCAAAATATTAATATCCTGGAATTATTAGACAGGAAGCATGGGATAATATAAAGAATGCTGTCTAGGTGTTGAGTCTTATGCATGCTAGTCTCACTGTTTCTGAAGAGCTATATCAACTCTCCATCTCAGCTATGAAATGGAGAGGCAGTAAGTAGACATCTCAGGTCCATGTTTCAGCTGTAAAATTGTGAAGGAGTAAATAGAAAGATTCCTCCAGATCACCCCAAGCTTTAACACTGTAACATTTTCTTTTCCTAATTACATATGTTTCCTGATTTTCCTCTGATTTCATATGTGAGCTTACTGGCTTGGAGTCTCCCAGTGATTTCCTGACAAGTGGGGTGGTAATGCTCACAATGTTTATCTCACAGAACTGAAGTGAAGATGACACTCAAAATCATATGTATTTCTGCACGTTGAGAACTGCAAAGCCCTATAATTGTAAATAGGAAATTATTATCTTATTATCAGGTATTTCTATTTCTTTCTGTTATTCTAGTTAAATAAACACGGTGATGCCGCAGCATATAACCAGCAGAGGGAGACAAGTTCAGATTATTTTTCTTCTTGGAAGTGAAATCAGTTAATTGCTATTGGGACACGCATTTGTAAAAGTCAGAATGAATGAAATTCATTATCAGCAAACAATGGTGTTGCTCACATGCTATATAAATATGTTGAAGTTACACAAACACAGGATAGAGAGAAGAAAACAAAAATTATGGGAAAAGAGTTGGACTTTCTGGGCTTAGTTCATTGCATCTCAAAGACAGCCCCTCTGTGAAGAGTATCATATTTCTATGACAATTTCCCAAGCATACCCATCTGGGAGTACAGGCTATTTGGATACCAATTTAGGAGCAAGCCCAGAGATCTAAAAGTAGAATTTCCAAATTTCTCCTAAATTTAGCTTTTTTTAAAATTCAAATTTCCCATTTTTATTAGCCAAAACTATAAGAAGAAAGAAGATAGAAGGCAGAGAAATCCTTTGCCTTTTCCGTTTCTTCTACTCCCATACCCAATTGACAGTTCCTGTCAGTTTTAGGCAACATTCTTCTGCAGGCTTTTGCTTCCTTTTTTCCCCATTGTCATTGTGCTTAGCCTGCTTTTGTCAGAGTCCTGCTTTTGCTCTTTCAGAGACTTTACAACAGTAACTTCCTAACTTTAACTTGTCCTGGTATATGTCCCACTCCGTGGCCAGTTAGTTATCTTCCTAAAACACAGATCTATTTATGTCATTCTCTTGCTCAAATTTTTTAATGATTGCCCCACTGCCCCATTGCTCACAAAGGTCAAACTCATTACCAGGCCCGTCAAGCACTTCAATGACTCTCACTTTAAAATAACAATTTTCCACTTTAACTTTTTCTGATCATTCCCTCTACATGCTTTTCTACAACTCTTCTTATCTGTTGATGGAAGTTTGAGCCAAGACCTTCTTTTCTTGCAATATTTTTGGAAGAAAAATGTGTACATGGTTGATAATGTTTATCTTACTCATTAAGACTTCAACAACTTTAACTCAGGATTCTGACTAGCTTCCTCATTGAACTTTCTATCACTCTGATGACTTGTAGGTATCCTCACTTTTCTGGAATCTAACTGTGGGATGAAATGGGACTCTTTCTTCAGTGTGTTCAGAACTTGTCCTTAGAGAGAGCCCCAAGCTTCAGTCAGATCTTGGATTTCCATCCTTCATTACTGGCTGCTTCATATGGCTACCCTTTGCAAAGAGCATTACCGCCCTCTCCTTTCCTCTTGCATGCATTCTATGGGAACTTAAAATACCAGTGTCCCCACCCACCCACCCACCCAAAACCCCTTCTTGTTTATCTTCTTTGGGTTATTACATTTTGATTCTGCTCTTTGATAAGGCAGTTCCTGCTCACAGACCTAGCATTCTCTGCTACAGGAGTGCTCACCTGGATGCCATGTACTGGCTGTGAGTTCTGTGATTTATTATATTTCAATCCTGCTTAGAACCAAGGAGATGGTTGGATATTTATACTAGCTAATTTTGGCCCTTCTCTGTTGGAGAGCATGTCTGAAAGATCTACTCTAAAACTCTACACTAAATCACGTTTGTCTTTCTCAAGAAAGGGCTTTTAATGTAATTCCTCTGTGAGAGGCACACTAGTGCAGACTGTCAGGTTTGTGCATCAGTGAAGTCTCAGACCTTAGCATAGAAAATGCTATGTGGTACTTTCACATATTTATTAATAATATTTATGAATGTTCTCATATATAGCAACTGACTGATGAGATCAGTCTCGTGAGTTCCTTTCCTCTCATCTAAGCAATGCTTCTACATTCATTACTGAAACTGGAGACGTCCAAGAATGTAAATGATGATAAGCCAGAGAGGGAAGGAAGCTACTTTGAAGCATGCAGACTTCTGGGACACTTCGGATAATATAATGACCCAGCACTAGTTTTGCCCTGGAGCTCAATATTGTCAGTAAGCTCTGGAGAAAAATATATTAGTGTTATTTACATGACTTATAGCCTCAAGATATTTAGCTAGGTCTTCCATTCAAATTGAACAGGTTAGCTATTGCCTGGAAAATATAGATATTCAAAAATATTTAGTAAAGTTTAGCTTTTGTATGACATCTGTCCCATGCTATGGATTCATTATTGTTTAACAAAATTTTAACAAAATCCTTTTTATTATACTGATAATCCATTAACATATAAGAACCATAATTAAGAGCATGCAACATTTACACTTGGCAAGCAATGACCGGAACCCTTTTTTTTCTTTCTTTCTTTTTTTTTTCTTTTTTTCCTTTTTCTGTAGAGCTGATTATTAATGACAGTCTACTTGGCTTTTTCTGTCAGCTCTTTCCATGATGAGTAGTAACTTTTCACAGGTGTGCACCAGAGTTAAACCAGTAGAGTGAGAAGAGCGGCTCACCTGAGAAAAGCAGAGATGCCTTATGGCAGAATAGAGACTCTTGGGGAGGGAGCTCCCAGCCTGAGCCAGCCCAGTCATCTTACCTTTACCTCAGTGTCGTTCCAAAGTCTATGCTAGTCTGCACTGAGGAACTAAGACATCCTTCTGTTTGAGTCTTCATTTGCGATGTAGTTTTTAGACAATGCATTGTCCGTGTTGTATTCTTAAAACTTTTTTGTAAAATGTCAATCGAATTATTTAAATCGTTTGTTGCAAACTTTTATTCATTTACATCACTAGAATAAAATGTAACTTGCTAATCTTAGAATGGTCTCATTATGATAGCACCTTAATTTTTTATTTCATCCATTTCTTTCCTACTCTATACTGCAACATACATATAAACTGCTCCATAGGGGTTTTGCTGTCCTTTCTGCCGAATGTATATCATGTACATATTATTGTTTTAGTGCCTTTGCCATGCCATTTTTTAAACCTGAAAAGACCTTGTTGACATTCTCATGTCTACCGCCTCATGCTTTAAGATTTCTCTTCAAGCTATCTTTGTTTATGAATGTTTCCCTCACCATATCTGTAGCACATTTACCCTCTGCCACCCCTACTTTTTCCCATTGGTTTCATTTTGCAAAAAAGTATAAATATATTTACTTGCTTGATATCTATTTTGGGGTCCAGGATGCAAATTCTATGAGATCAGAGCCTGGGGTTCCCCAAGTCACTACCATATCAATGAAAATATACTGAGTGACTGAATGAGTCATAAGCTTATACTTCATTTTGGAATACTCTGCTTCCGCTCTTCCTTATTCCTCCTTGACCCATTTTCTGAGTGTGGGAACTCAGTTCACTACAGCTGCCTCAGATGGAGGAATAGAATTTCCTGAGTTGCTGCATTAACAGCTTGTTCTTTGGAGGTGTTGTTCCCTCTGTCTTCAGAGATGCTCCAATGTCCTTCCCATTATATGAAAGGTGTCCTGAACAAGCAGAAGCAAATCAGATCCCACATTACTTCTACACTGTTACCTCTTTGTGGATGGTGCCCATGGTGGCAGAGCTTAAAATCTAGGGAAGAAGGTGAGCCGAAGGCCAGTGCGTACAATTCTTTGAAATAAAAAGATTTGTTAAGTGTACTGGGGTGCCAGTGTGCTAGTCACAGCAAGTGCAGGTGTGCTGATGAGTAACCAAGAGGAGAGGTAAAATGTGGGGATACAAGTAGCTGAACAATTTCCAAGACCTTGTGAAACTGGGACACATCCAAGCACTGATGCCTGTAAAAATAGAACAAGTGAGCAAAACCCATATTGTTAAAGGCTGAGGACTGATTTGATAACAATGAACCATGCCATGTACTAAAAAACAAACCTTAGACTGATTTTTCAAGGTGTAGAATTTGAGTCAGGGGTTTTACATCACTGGGGGACTATGAGAAGAACCTGGAAACTAACTGATTTGAGGCCGAATAGTTTTTTTGACACAGGACAGTACACGTGAATAAAGTTAAATTTAAAGATACCAAATTCCAATGACAAGTCACAAGATAACGCCATATGCATGAACATAAGCCAAAGGACCTGAACACTGCTAGCTTATAATGAAATCAATGAGCATATGATGGCAAGGATCCTGAGGAGAAGTTTTAACAATTCTGCATTTCTAGCTCATATGGAAATGCTAATTCTACTTATGAAAGTACAGTGCAGACATGATATTATTATGATTAAGACCTCACCACTGTGGAAATTCAGAATGGTTCATTAATAATGCTATAGACAGGTTTAGCATAAAATTCAAGCAATGTGGCCAAATAATTAGTTGTACATTTCAGGCTGCATTTGGATTTTGTGTGAGCCTGTTACCTTACAAAGCTAAACAGAGGAATAAATGCTTCATGCTTCTTAGGGTACTCAGATGTGAGCCAGTTTTTATTTTTCTTGCAACATTTGTCTCTGGAGAGTGCCAGACCCTCCTAAAGTCTCTTTTGGAAAGGCAGGATGTTATTTTAAAGTAGTAGTTAAGACCATCTTACTTGGGTGATGATGGCTATTTCACATGGCTAACAGCCATGCTCGCCTCACAAGTATGTTCATTGATGCCTAGCTGCTTACAAGCATGTATAGAGTGATTCTGGGAAAATAGCCTGTATGCCTTTCAGAAAGTCACCTGTTTCTCTCTCGACATTTCTAAGGAAGGAAAGTAGTAGAGGAGTTAATAGTCAGGTCGTTTGGAGAAGAATGGCCATGAGGGTGAAATACAGGATCCAGTTATATACTCTAGTGCTGTATCCAAAAAGTAGGGGATTATAAGAGAGTGAAAACCAGAACTCAATGAGGGCAAGAAGAGGGGATGTTCTGAGAGACTAGACTGCGCCAGTCCAGAAGTTGATGTATGCATTACTCTATGAATGCTGATGTTTATACTTAGGAAAGTCAGCCATTTCTTCATTCTTAGATTTAACAATCAACACTCTCCTTTGAGGCCAAGTGTTGGGAGAAAGAAGTTCCTAAAGTTCTCTCTGAATGTAAATTCCATTGTATTATTGACTTACCTAATAAGCTTCATGGCTGAAATTCTTCTTGAATTAGTCTGAATTACGTAACATTCTACATTAAAGATCCTCTAAACTGTGATCTTCCTTTAAAGATTGTGTTTTACCTTATGTTTTCACAGCGAGTCAATTAAGTAAAACCAAAGTTTCCCCAAGAACCAGACTAATCTTAATAAAGATTAAAAAATATACCTCTTAATTGCTTTTGGGTTTTTTTTTCTGTGCAAATATGTACTTGTGATTTTTCTCTTCTTAATTAGTTTCATTCTTTCTATTTTGATTGTGATTATAATCTTCACTATGTAATATATCTTTTCCATCGTATGACTACAGAGACAAAACCAAAATGTGACTGGTTAACTACAAATAATATATTTCTGATTCTACTTCTGTGAATTATTTTGTGCATTTGGTTTCAAACATCATGTGTGCCCTAAATACCTCCTAGGAAGTCACTCATGCTAGTAGCAGGAATTTGTTGGTACAGAAATTAGGTAATAAGTCATGTGTTGACCGCTTTCACAAAAAAATTACTAGTATTGTATCATCCTTCTCTTTGTCTTGAAAAACATATAAATAAATAAATAAATAAATAAATAAATAAATAAATAAAATTCTTTTCCTTTCTCACACAAGATCCTGTCAACTAGTACATTGCATTTATCCTCATGAGTCCAGTCCTTCTTGCTGTGGCATCTAGGAATACACTGTGTCCCCAGTGGACAATATCACTTTCCTGGCATGGTCCATGGAACTAAGACATTCTATAAGGTCTATGTCCACCATCTCTTTATTTTTTTTTCCTTCTGAGAGTAGAGGAACACCTTACAACAGGAGAACATATTCTATATCTAAGTCATTGTGCAAGCAAATCATCCATTTCTAAAAGCAACAAGATCCTTGGCAAGGATGGTCAAGCCTGTTGGCAATGTATGGGAAGACATTGCCAATCTTGATGCCATCCCCTTTAGCATGCTAAACTCATTTGCTCCATTCACACTGACAATTACAGAACGTATGATTCAAATAACCACTTTATCTAGCCATCTCTTCACTGATAAAATGAGCTCAAAATTTCAACAGCCGTGTCCTGAGCCAACCATGGCTCATTCCTGCCTCCTAAGACTGCTCATCACCACTGACAGAGGACATCTTGATTTATGTGAAATGAACTCACAGTGAAAATAAAAGTCATTGACTTTATAAACCTTGAATTGGGACAATTCAGATTCCAATATTTTAAAGTGTTTTCTCACATAATCTGTAGGAAATCATCTACCTCTAAACTAATAAAATACTGTCCAAAAATCCTTTAAATATTCTGGGGGACAAGGCAAATACCAGCTGTGAATGACTCCTTAGGATTGGGTTCTGTGGGACGGTTCATAGCTTATTCTTCTTGCTATGATTTTTTTGGTTGCAAGTGTCTGTAGCTAACCATGTATGCTAGTTGGCTTCCTCAGCTTCACTCAATCTTAGGTACTCGGGGGAAGAGAGATACTTAACTGAGAAAAGGGCTCCATAAACGTGTCCTGTAGGCAAGTCTGTGGGGCATTTTCCGTTTTAATTATTGGGGGTGGGAGGTTCCACACTACTGGTAGGAGAAACACCTGGGCAAGATGGTCCCGGGTTGTTTAAGGAAATAGGCTGATCAAGCCTCAAGGGGATTTGATTCCCGCCTCCAGATTCTTGCCTTGAGTTCCTGTCTAGCTTCTTTGATAGTAGACTGTGATGCAGACCTGTAAGCCAGAGAAGCCTTCCTCACCATGTTGGGTTCGGTCAGGATGTTTTATCACCTCCACTAAGATACAAGGAACAGTTGCTATCACAGAGGAAACAGGTGATATTCCGAAGCTCTGCTGGTGCCACGAAGCCAAAAGGGAACCAAAGGTGATTGATTATTCTTGGGGTCTGAGGGTGATTTGCTGGCTCAAACCTGGAAACTCTATCAGTTCCTACTCCCGCCTCCTCCTTCAAGTATGACCTGGAACCTGGAAGGATTTGCTGTCTCTTGATTGGGGAAGTGAGTCTTGTCATGTCAGTTGTGTAAAGCTTACTATAACTTGTTTTGTAGACTTTATAACACTGTTTCTTGTACTCTGTGAGTGTTGAGAGAGAGAGGATATTCAGGACAGAAGAGAACTCTTCAGCTGACCCATCTCCAGCCTCAGGACTGAGGGAGCTGTCTGGCATTGAAACTCTCACTTGAGTGACTATGGTGTTCACTGGCTAGGTTGGCTAGCTGTGTAGGAGTGACAAATGCTAATTCCTTACACCTGTTTGGCATCTGCATTCAGTAGAGTGCTATCTATAGACTTAGATCTCCTTGTAAATGACAAACGTTCAGATCTACTTCCTTCTATAGCTGCGTTTCTTGAGAAGCCAGTGGCATTAGAAACCGAGGAGCTAGCTGCAATGTACCAAATGTGAACGATAATCCCAAATCCCATCACTCAGGTGTCTGCCTGGGGGTTTCCTGGAGAGTGAGGTTGATCTGGGGATCAAGGATCAGCTGCTGAGGCTGGCACTTAGGAAAGACAAGACAAGCATTCACACCCTGAGACACTCAATGCCAGCATTGTCTCCAATCCATCTTTCATAAGGGGTTCAGGGAGGGGGGCGGGGGAGGAGGATGGGGGAGGAGGATGAAGAGGTGAGAGAAAATAAACCTTCAGGAGAGGAGAAAGGGTGAATACCATGGGAGTGTGGAAAGCCATTTGCCAGGACTCTGAAATCAACCTTGGCTTTCAGTTTGAGACTCAGCCTGGCTAGTTTCTTCATCCTTTCTCATCTTTCTGGTCCATTCTGCAGTATGCTTTCCTATCCATGTGTATGTAACTCCATTTGTCAAGGTTTGCATTTCTCTTTTGCCATGCCCTCCCTCTTCTTTCCTGGACCCTTTCTCCTGTCCCTTCACAGCTTAAGTCCATCTCCCCTTCCCTGTCTTAACAGTACCTCTGAGCCCCAACCCCTCTTCTTAAGGAAATCAGCCAGGCCTCAGATGGAGCTGTTGTCCTGACAACCCAAAGGCGCATCAGGCTTTCATTGAGGCTGGCTGCTGGTGAAGGGGGCAGTTGTGCAAAGCAAGGGGCCACGCTGTGGGGTGGGAGGAGGGGATGACGTGGCGGGGCTGTTGAAACACAGCAGGGTAAGGGGGGAGGTGCTGAGTAGAGAGAGAACAGGGACTGGAGGGAGAAACAGGAAAGAGGAGGGGGAGAGAGCTCCTGGGTTGCTGCCGCTGCTGCTGCTGCTGCTGCTGCTGCTACTGCTGCTACTGCTGCGAGAGGCTGTTTCTTTACTCTCCCTGGCAGGCTCTCCTGCTGCCTGGGAAAGTGGGTTACAGAGGGAAGGAGCTCAGCCCAGACGCTGGCAGAGAAGCAGCCAGCTACAGAGTCTAAGGAAGCACCCCTGCCATTGACAGTCGCCTCCTCATCATTAAAGCATTTTATATTTGCACTCTTCCTTCGGAAAATTTGTTCCTCCACTTTCTCCCCGACTCCTGCTTGGATTTGATGAGGGCTTTGTTAAATCCCAGAGGGGAAAGAGACTGAGCGAGGGAAAGAGCGAGGCAAAGTGGAAGGGAGTGCGCGCTGGACCCGCCCGAGCAGCCTTGGCAGTGGCTGCGAGCCCCGCGCGCTAGAGCCCCTCTCCGTGGCCAGCAGCGCGCACACGCGAGTCCACCGCGGACCAACTCGCCGAGGCCACCATGGTCGGGAGAGTTCAGCCCGATCGGAAACAGTTGCCGCTGGTCCTACTGAGACTGCTCTGCCTTCTTCCCACAGGACTGCCCGTTCGCAGCGTGGATTTTAACCGAGGCACGGACAACATCACCGTGAGACAGGGGGACACAGCCATCCTCAGGTAGGGCTTGTGAGCAACTTTTCTGGTGTGTGTGTGTGTGTGTGTGTGTGTGTGTGTGTGTGTGTGTGTGTGTGTAAAATACTGAACTCCAGCTGCCCTGGGTTAGTGGGCGTGTGTGTGTGTGTGTCCCTTGTATCGACTTGAAGATTTAGCCAGGAACAAAATTTAAGGGAGTCTGGTCACTGTCAAGAGCCAAGGGTGCTTTTGGAATGTTGTTCCGTTCTTTGAATGTTGTTTTCTCTAGTCAAGAAAGCCGCCGAACTTTATCTATGGCATTAGTGGCATTGGGTTGTATTCATGCTGTGGTAATTGCTCATGCTTGGCACTTAGAGTTTTGTTGAGGTTCCTCGATTCAGACAGAAGAGTTGTTGAGTTATGGCTTTCAAAGCGTGGTACGCAAGGCTGCATTCTCCTTGTTTCTCTCTCTCTCTCTCTCTCTCTCTCTCTCTCTCTCTCTCTCTCTCTCTCTNTGTGTGTGTGTGTGTGTGTGTGTGTGTGTGTGTGTGTGTGTGTTGCTCAGCAAGGCTCAATCTGCCCTAGCAGTAGTTCTGATAGAAGACTTTCTGTAAAGATCTCTGAATTGACATCGTAGGCAATAAATCAATCTTACAACTTGGGATGATTCCTGAGGCTTTTTGGGAATGTGGACAGAAATCAACACCAGAATGAGGAGAACGGAAGGGAAGGATCCAGCCCCAATGGCAGGCCTTTAAGAATAGAAAACTTAAACAGAGGAGGGGAAGGCATTAGCCTGACATTACATTAGATACTACAAATTGATCATTGAGTTCAAAGTCTTATGCCTATGCAGCTCTGCCAAGCTCCGCAATATAATTTGGGATGGGAATTTGGAAAAGCATCCCAAGTCCTTGAGAGTTTGACCCTTCTAAGGTAGGGAGACTTGGATGTCATTACTGCATTCCCTTAAAGCTCAAAGCTGCTTTCCTCTCTTTCCCTTCTCCCTTCTCCCTTCCCAGCTTTATTTGACTCTGGCAGATAATAACAGAAAAAAGAGGAGAAAAGAAGAAAGTATTTTCCTAGGAGATCTTTTAAAATCCCATTTTTTCCAAATATAATGACCCAGTGTTGGTCTGTCTATCTAGGTAATATTGCTGGCTGGGGCAATAAAAAACAGTATGCCATAGAAAATCAACCTCTATTCTGTGTGCAAGGAGCTGATAGTGCATAAACCCCGGGGCATCAGGGAGCAGTTCTGTGGCAGAGCTGCCTACAGCAGCAAAGTTTTCTTTTCTTTTCTCCGAAATAAATTTGGTTGGCTGTCACAGAATGTCCTGCTTTGGAATCTCTAGGCTTGTTAGAGATGAAATCGTGCGTGGTGTGATATGACATGTTTTAGGTGTGTGTTTGTGTGTGTTGTATGTACATGTACATGTGTTGTACCAGATGGCAAAAGAGTGAGCACTTGATAGTGTGTGTGAGTACTTCTTTCTTCATTTCCTGAGCTTTGAGTGATTATGAATCCCAAATACCCTCCTAACCAGAGCGGACTTCCCCTTGTAGCTCCCCAGCTTTGTAAACCTGCAAGTGTGATTTATCCACACGGAGTAATAAGATTTATAGAGTAATTTATCTGTTTGCAAAGGGATTTGGACATAATGCAGAAAATATTTTTGCAAACACACAAGCATGCCGTCTCAGCTGCTGACATTCATATTCCCTAACATCCTTAACCCTTTACTAGCAGCAGAGCTCTCCGTTTATGCTTGCCCTAGAAGTGACTTGTTTTCCAAGATTGCAAGATTAAAGGTGAGAAATGTATCTACTCTGAATGTATAAAACTTTTGATTTAAATTTGTGAAAAGTTCCTGATGTCTTTGTAAATGAGCAGCACAGCATCCTAAGGTACAGTCAGAGAAGCATGGACATGTTAATGAGCAGAATAAATGGATTCTGGCACTTCCATGTAGAGAACACATAGGTGTCTACATCTAGAAAAGTCATTCTCATTACATAAATATCTGTATGGTATGGATATGTGTTTGCCTGATGATTGCTCAAAGAAATTGGAATTTTGTTTTGTTTTTAATTAGCACACTTTATCAGATATTACAATGTAGAAATGGAGTCTGAGAAAAGGAAACAAATCCAGCACCAGTTATTCCCAGGGAGATGGAAGACAGATGAGCAGCATGCAAATAAGTCACCTATGGGAATCCATTGCATCTTCAGGCCTCACCTAACATGCCCTGCTGTTTATTTTCTCTGACTGAGACAAGGCTTTATTTTTGAGGTTGGTGGAGCTCTATCAGAAGTCACCATAGAGCGAGTTCCTTATGTTTTCTTAGCTGGCCTTCTCCTCAGTCTCTTTACCTGGATCCAGTCTGCTTTGTGGGTCAGTTTTCTGCTGCAGAATAGTGCTGTTACTGTCTGTTTGCAAGTCTAGCCTGGGAAAGGCATGCTCCCACTTTGTTTGTGACATTTTGCTGGGAGTGTGAGCTTCCAGGGGAAGAGAGGAAGGAGAACTTAATTCATTGGCAGCCACAGTAGATGCTTGGCACTGAGAGAGTGAAAGGGCAGGGGTTGAAAAAAATCCTCTCTTAGTCAGTGTGTGGCCCTGAATAGTTAGAAATGGCAACAGGAGACAAGGGAGGCTTGTAATTCTGATGCTTCAACGACAGGAACTTAGCTGACAAGTCTTCAAAACATTACCTTCTTGCTTCCATAAAACAAGAGTTTCTGTAGGAATTTTGGAATTGACCATTGTTTTTTACTTAATATAGCCATTAGTCCAATTGTGCATCCCAATTAGGAAGTGAACACCTTGCTTTCATATTCTATAAGTTTTATCCTTTTGAAAAAAAAAAGAAAACTATATAATTATAACCAAACTTGAAAGAGAGAGCCTGAGCCATCCATGCCTAACCTGGCTGTTTCTTAGAGGAAAAACTCCAAGTCTTTATAAAACTCATAGAAGGACCTGATGACAACCGCAACACCACTTCCATCACAAAGTCAAGGAACCAAAGTGACCCACAGATCTGTAGGTCAACAGCAATGCAGTGTCTGAAGTTCCTTTCTAGATAGAATGAATCTGAACATGGTTTTAGACTGTTATACAAATTTCTTTGGCACATACTTTTCTCTGGGACTCTACTCATGAAGTAGACTCAAGTTTTGTTGTATTGTTGTTGTTGTATGTATATAAGTTTGTTTGTTTTTAGCAGAGCCCACACACTTCACCACTTTAATAGGGGATTCGTCAATCGTTAGAAGTTCAAATTCTAGTCTTACTAACTCTATAACCTGAACACAGACATCCATGTGGTTTATTGTTGATAGATTGAAACATATTTACCTTTCTTTATAAACCATAGACCATTGGAAATAGATGGTACTCTCTAACATACTTGCCAATAGTGACATTTTAATGGCCACACTGACCACCTCCTTCGTATTTACAGCATATATCTGAAAAGATATTGATAGGGTACTAGATTTCAAACAATGACAGTGGCTGCATAAAACATTTTTGTTATTGTGTACCTACTCAGCAAAGTTACTTTGTAAATATTCATATGCATAAACATATGGAGCTATAATATAAGCATATGCATGGTAAAAGGGAAAGTGGACCCAGCAATGTGATTGTAATTAATCAAAAATTGAGATATCAAACTGGGATATTTATAACTCAATCTGTTTTTTATGTTTTCAGAATATTACAGTATTTCCAGGATGGTAATATTTTCCCTATAGAGATGAAACTATATCCAATAAGTATATGGGATTTAGAGTGAAACCAAGTGGTATCAGCAAGGTTACTTAATTTTTGTTTTCCCAAATGTATTTACTTTCCTGTTTGTTTCTGTACTAAGAGGGGGGAAAGAATCAATAAAAAAGATGGAATTATTTGACAATAAAATGTAATAAATCGTGCTCAAATTTCAAGAGAAAACATGAATCTTCTTCTATAAGGCATCTGGAACGCCTACATTCACTAAGAAAGTGTCAACACTCAAACAAACTCCTGGCACCATATGTGAATTTTTTTTTTTTTTTTTTTTTTACTACTTATAATTCACTATTTGAAAACAAACTTTGTGAGCCTACAATGAGAGTCTGGGACAATTATGAGCTTTCCTTTCTCTGTAGCTAAGTCACTAAAGGTAATCAAATTTTATTGGCTATCACTAATCCTTTAAGGATCATCCATTGCCCATAAAACCCTTCATTAAGTATATGTTGTAAAGAATGGAGTTCAACATGCTGTATATCATCTAGGGTTACGGCATTTTACATACATTTTACTAAAGGACGTTTATGCACCCATGTATTATGCTGTTTGTTGTCATTTATGGCCCAAAAAGAAAACAGAGAAACCTCATGAGTCAATGGTTAGCTGAGTTTTTGCATTTCTGTAAATGAGTGTATATATAAATGCATATATGATGTAAAGGGAAGGCCATTGGTCTGATTTATGTCATTTTGACCTCAAATGAATTGGACAACTGTGGTGATTCACACCCTAAGTCAGTTGTCGAGGGTTCAGCATTTGTGTTTCCCAGAGCTGATCCTGCATAACAGCAAACTCAGGCCAAAAAGGATTAGCATTAGCGTGCTTTGTGGTCCCTGCTAGCTTCAAGTACAAACAGCTGTGACTCACCTGATAGGAAGTAGCCCAAATAGGCTAGGCTTTTTCTTACCATCACCTGAGCTCTAGAGATACCATTTCTCCAAGCTATTGCTTGAAAGTTTCAATGGATGGCCCTGTTCTCTATATGCATTGCCTCTGAGTTCCCAAGACTCAAAAGATCTAGGTTCTAAATTTGGATCTCTCCTTGTAGGCTATGACTTTGTGCAAATCCCTGAATTATTTTGAGCTCCAGTTTCAAATTTGAAAATACTGAAACTATCTATTTTAGTTACTATACAGGATTATTTTGAGAAACCCACAATAGGTAAAGAAGGAAAGTTTGTTGAACTGTAAAGTGCTATACAAGAGTAAGGACCCACTCCTGGTCCAGCCATAAGCAGCCAGAATTTTTGTCTTTAGGAAACAACTATATAAGGACCCTGTTTCTTGAACTTGAACACTTGAGCCAGTGGTTCTCAATCTATGGGTCACAACCCCTTTGAGGGTCAAAGGACCTTTTCAAAGATTTGCCTAAGTACATTTGAAAACACAGGGATTTACACTGTGATTCATAACAATAGCCAAATTATAATAATGAAGTAGCCACAAAAATAATTTTATGGTTGGGAGTCACCACAAAATAAGGAACTGTATTAAAGGGTCACAGTATTAGGAAGGTTAAGAATCACTGACTTGAGCAGATAAGAACTTTACATGGAGTCTCTGCAAACTACAGAACGTCTGATTGAGTTGCCCTGTTGTGTAGTCTGACAACGCATTGCATTTTTACCTGTGCTTAGCTGAGACTTTCAAAGCTGCAGACTTGGGCTCCAGTTTGAGGAGCATTGCAATGTTTCCATATCAATGTGGTCCACAGGTGGGCACCAGAAATATCAATCACTCATTACAAACAAAATCTGAATCAACCCCAAATTGCCTCTCAGAATCTTCATTTTTAGAACAAGATCCCCAAGAAATTCCTAAGCATTTTCTAGTTGGGAACTCCCTGAGTTCTCACAGTCATCCATCCCCCCCCCCCCCCCCAAGCATTGGGAAAACATTGGAGCTGGACATTACTGACACTCACCAAATCTTTACAGGATTGGTTTGAAGACGCACCAAGGCTTCACTTGTTGCTTCCTGTATTTAATGGTTCATGTATGTATACGGAATGGAGAACCACCAGATTAGAGGTGAAAAAAAAATCACTTTTACAAACCATATTCAAGACAACACTTAACAGTCATGCAGTAAAATTTTAAAGTCTTGTGAGGCTTAAGATATATGACCTCAGACAAAAAGATTCAAATCCATTTGGGTGAAGGAGATTGCCATGGTTGCATTTCTTTACTATATGATTTCATCACTGCAATATAATAAAAAGTGGGGTAACTTTATTATAGACCCAATTTACATAATGTCTATTGAAATTGTGTCAAAGCTTGAATTCTTAGAACTATCACCCTATGCTCCCTTTATGATTTAGGCTAGGCAGGATTTAAGAGTGGTTGTTTATTGCTAGTGTATGAGTGTTGTTTTTAATGTTGTCTCTAAGGGAGTTGAAGTAGAACAGCCAGACAAGAAAACCTTTTTTAGTTAGAATCTATTCAAACAGCCTTAATGCTTGGTATTCATGTTTCCATGCATACAAACACATGCCTCGCATAAATGACTGTATTTGTTTGTAGAATTCACCTTGCTTTTACACACAAATCAGTCTTGCTTGAAATTTGGAGACAAGCCAAGACTCAGCTCCCCCCATCCGGAAATACTCTCATCTACCGGATGTGGATAACTGATATCTACTTCGCACACACAAGCTGTTCTAACACTCCAGAGAAATAGCAAGAATCAGAGTGTTTTATCAACTATAAGATGGTATAAAGCACAACCCTTTCAAGATTATTGTCATCTGTAAAACAGAAAATAACTCTTAGAAAATTAGAAAATTTAATAAAATGGTTTTTATTCTTATTTTTATGATATGCACTGCTCATTGGTCAACAGATCTTTTTATTAAGTTCTTTAAAGTCACTAGAATCTTAGAATCTCGTTGTATCACTTCCTTGGAGTGCACAGTGAAGGAAAACATTTTATAGTCACCTGCAATCAAAATAAGATCTCAAGTTAATGAGTGATTAACCTTCGCAAGTGAAAACCCTTTTCTCTAGGCTTTGTTAATTACTGCTGGAAGAGGAGATGCACAGAAATTTAAAATAGCAAAGACCTTAGAGATTAGGCAGTCCACTGTCATTTTAAAAGACTGCAGCAGAGGAGAAATTTAGTTGGTGGCTCAGAAGCATAAATGACTTACCTGAGTCTACCTGTTGTTTAATTCTCATACAATAAGATGAGAAACTACTTTCTTCGTTTTCTCTGCAGTTCATGGTGTATCATCTCTTCCTTCTTTATACCCCAAATTATGCTCAGAATGGCCCTTCTCTTTTTCTATTTTTGTCTGTGAATTGTTCTCTTCTTTCTTCCACTCCTCCTTTAACTTTTATTCCCCTTCCCTCTTACTTTGACTCAACTCTGTTTATATTTGTATGTGGAAGATCATCCAATTAGGGATAAGCAAGGAAGATTTCCCTCCTAAAATGCCCCATTTTGAACTTGCTCACCATTTCTCTAAGACAATGTTGTTTTCTTTCTTCCCACTGTAGTCTCAAATTTCTATTCTTAGAGTCATTCTTGTGTTTGGCAAGACCTATACCAAGATCTCCTGGGCTCATTTCAAAGTCGTTTTTCCTTCATAACTCCAGTCCTTTTGTATCTTGTTCCAACTTCTTTGGTTTTGAGACCTTTTCCAAGGTTGTTCTTACTACTTATTTATTGCTGCCCATGGCCCTCTGCCTGGTTACGTTCTGTACTTTCTCTTTCAGGGGGACTCAATTTAGGATAGATTCAGGAAGATGTGGTCAGGGTCTGGGTCTTGTCTTTTATTTAATTATCTGTCCAGTGCCCAGCCTCAGAGGTGACTATATATGTTAGAGTTGCTGATTTGTTAGAATATTGGAGGTAAATAAATATTGCTTTCAAAACTTAATATTGCATATAATATAATTTAGTTATATTAATATAACTAAATATAATATAATTAATATAATAAATATAATTATATTATAATATAATTAATATCATATCATATGTGTATATGAAATGCATAATTTGCTTTAGGCTAGCAATGACTGTGACAATTGGTAGATCAGAAGATACTGGATATAGGTTCTTCCTATGAAATATGCTCTATGACAGGTTTTTTGCTGGGGCATGCACAGTAAAATCTCTGAAAGCTCTCTTTCAAAGCTCAAAGTAATATCACGGAGAGCCAGCAGGTAGCCAAGAGAAGGGCAAATTACAATGAGCTAAAGGCTAGGAGAAGACATTCCATGGTCATCGGGAAATCTGCCAGCTCCCTATGAAGACTTAGTCATGAATAACAGGTCTTCAAGAAGGAACAGAATTCTTGAAACACAGGTGACTAGACAGAGTCCTTAAAGGTGAACTACTTGGAACCCAGGACTATTAGCAAGATGAATAACCTTCTCAAGTTGTAAACCTGGGCATCCATGCCATAGTGCAGACATTCTGTACAGTCTTTAGTAACATTGATGATTGAAAGTAAACTTCAGAACACTGGGCTCTCCTTTCTATTTGTAAGATGGAGATTCTATAACCTTGTCCAACTCTATGGGGGAAATTGAGGACAAAGTCTTGAAATGCCCTTGCTTCATAATTATTTGGCTTAGCTTATCAGTTTATATCTTGCTACTTAGGACTTCCAGACTTCACAGCATTAACTTTACCAGGAACCTGAGTACCCTATCTGATATCTCACATCTGATGTTTTACATTTGCTTACAAATGCCACCAAATTTTGCACAGGTCCTTTTAATCCATGGGTTCATAGCTTGAATAACCCTGCATGGCCAGCTTCCCCTTGCCTACAACAATTCAGAGCCTTCCAGGCTCTGTCCATGGTATGCTTATTATACATATGCAGTGTTGGTTTCTGGACTCATTTATAAGCCTCTCTTCTTGAAGCCTTTTCCTCCTCCTCCCCCATTACTAGATCTCCCCTCCCCATACCTCCCTCCAGGCTCAGAGTTCAGTTATAGTGCTGCCTTGTTCAGAAAATCCTCTCTGATTCTCTAGGTGGGCTAAGTGTCCTATTTATTTTCACTGATAGCCTCTCTTTTTACCTTGTGCTTAGCATTTAGTGTACTCTGAGAAAACATTCTGTTTATTTCTTCCTTGCCTCAAGGACAAACATCTAATCTACTTTACCATTTAATCTCAGAATTTAGCTTAGGATCTGTAAGAGCTCAAATAAATATTTGCCTAGTAAGCTGAATAGAGAAAGATGATACCACTATATATCAAGCAGGCCAGAACTCGATTTATAAAAAAAAAAAAAAAAAAAAAAATAGGAAGAAACAAATTAGGCAAAAGCAGAACTGAAGGAAGATATTGTGGTTGGAAGTCAGACACTATTAGATTAATTATGGGTCTGCAGCTGCAGAAGGCATAGTAAAAACCACATATCAATTCATCTCTGATTGCCAGTGGAGGTGAATAAGTGGGTTTCTCTAGAAGTACTTTCCAATTTTCTAATAAAAGCTCCTTTCTAAGCATGGATTCTCAAGAAATGAGAAAACAAAAGTGCATAATTTTTGCAGATCCTAAAGTTTCAGTGGCCCGTGCACTGATTGTTTTTTCTTGGATAGATGAGCAGCTTTATGTGAAGAGGACTCACTTTGTACTCCCAAGGTGTGACGCTGAGATTTCTCCCTCTGGTGGTGGCTATGGACATGCAGGGTCTAGATCAGGACTTCAAGTAAAGCCAAGGTTCCAGGATAGCTTGCAACAGGTCCTCCATCCCTTCTATTTTGTTTGTTTGCTTGCTTGCTTTTCTTGAAGAAAAAGGAAAGATAAACATCACTCCCCTTTCTTAAGTTATAAACTCAGATATCAATTTGAGTTTTGTATTTTACAACTAATTACTCATTCTGGGAGAAACAGAAAACTAAGTGTATAGTGAATTTTTTAATACTCCAAAATTCCCTCCTGTATGGTTCTCTATGGTGAAGAAGGGAAAAGTTTAGAACTCAGGAAAAACTTGACTTGGCATTTTATACAGTGCCGTATTATTATTTACTCCACCGTAATATATGATCATAAATACCCATATTAATTCTCAATGTATTGTCTTCAGTTAATTATACCTGTTCTAAAGTTGTGCTTTAGCCATGCTGCTCTTGTCCCACAATTCCCTATAGGGCACAGAAGATAAGCATGACAGCAATGCAGCCAAGCACTAAGTAAAGCCAAGCATAGCTAGCATCTACCTGTGAAGATGCTTTTTAGGAAAAATACTTGATATTCTGACTTCTTCTTTCAGTGTGCCATTTATTTAAATCTCACTCTGAATTATCAGACCATTCATTTGTGAAACATGAGCTGCAAATCGTGCCAATTTGTGACTGGTATAACTGAAGATTGTCACCTAAAGGATGCTCTGATACAGGTGTATTAGCATACCTTAACCTGAGTCATTAATTTAGCAGATGTAGGGAGTCTTGTTGATGCTCTGCCTGACCTCTGTTCTATTTGTCTTTGGTGGCTAATATGAAGAAATAGTTATAACAATCACAATGGACTATTTAATGTGTACTGGTAGATTAGGTAAACAACAGAAGAATGTAAGATTTGGTTATGAAAAAGCCATTAACTATATTAACTAGAAGAGTATTAGTAGTTTCCTTTACTAAAGCATCAAAGTGAATATGATTCTTATTGGCTTCCTAAGAACGATCTTGAGCCAATGAACCAAAAAAATATGGCTAAAAACAGTTTAGTTCATTAGAAGAAGAAATGAATGCTTCTGTAAGCAGAAGGATGGTTTGCTTAAATTATAAAAAAAAGTCATCTTATCAATGCCTTCATATAGGAAATGTAAAATTAAATATGCCTTAATTCTTACATAAAAGTAAAACAGAACTCAAAATCTAGTTCTTCTAAAAATAAGACTATAAATTTTTACAGAATATGTTATGAGGTATAAACAATTTATGTCATGAATATGCATAATCTGTATTGTATAGATGTTTTTGAACCAAGATACTAATTTTATTTTTAATTTATGTCTACAAATATTTATAATTATATATAAATGCAAAAGCATAAAATTTCCATACCAAAGAAATGAACTTGGGTCACAGCACACTTTAATAGGTATCTAATTAAATTGATGTATCAGTAGTGAAGAATTTTACTGAAGAAAACAAAAAAATTTAGGCTATCAAGGATATGAATATAAGCATCATATACTAAGTGTGTTAATTTGTTTTGATTAATGCTTTGTTTTAAATACTTATTATACAAAGTACTAGACCTGTTATAGTAGAGAAGTAGCATTTCTTATTTCTATCCAATCTAAGCTATTGTATGTTTCCCAAAGACTAAAATTGGATCTTGGAGGGTTTTTTTCATATGTTCTCACATGACAGATACTAATTCTGCTTACCTGATGAACAAGTAATTGTATTTTGTCTCAAATACCTTTAGTTCTTTGTACTTGAGTCTCAAGTTCGTACTAAATTCATGTTTCTCTTTTTCATTCAGAGTTGATCTAGTGACCTAGTGGTCTATTAATAAACATGCTTGCTGAAGGGGAGAGACTGCCCACTGAAAGTCAAGAATAATTTTAATTAAATTTTTTTATTTCAACAGATAAAAATATCAAAATACTTTCATATCCATTTAGCATTAATGCCCAAGGCAAATGAAATCATTAGAACTCTGTAAGAGGGTTAAGCCACCAGTTCTGTCTGCAGTATACTCAAAACACTAACAAATTTAAGACTGTTTAATTGCAGAAGTTGTTGACATCAAAACTTGTAGAAACCAAAAACAGTTTCAGAATATTTGGTATAGCCCTCTAATATTATCCTTTTTATAAATAGAAGAGAAATGTGTTAAGTGGTAAAGGAACCAAAGAAAAACACCAAACATGTAAGTACTAGGATGTAAATTAAACTATTTTGACAAGTAATGACTACCAGAAGTCTTGCTCTAAGGACATACTGCAACATAGAAAATAGGTTTCCTTAAAAATGAACAAATAGTACTCCAAGCTGGTGGATCAGGGCAGTGCCATTCCCCTTAAGGATCTAGACTTTGGCAAAACTCTTCTTGTAGAGTCAAGAGTAAGTTAGGGTTCAGAATGAGGTAAGTCCTTTGCTGTGTTGAACAGAGAAATATTGTTGGTGCTAGAATATTCTTTTAGGTTGTCTTTGGCCAGGTTCAGTATTTGGATTATAACGAAAGGACACTTTTGAGATGTGTATGACACAAGGGAAGAGGCCACATGGTGTGAGTTCACAGAGTGTTACATAGATGTAAATGAATTCTACAGAAAGAAAGCTGTCCCTGTGTATGGAAGAAGGGCGCTTTATGTATGTGACAGCACTGTGGTTCATATAGAAAGTAAAACATAGATGTTAGAAAGAAAAGCATTTGTGGCACTTTGATTAAATAGAACACAGTTTAGTTGAATAAGCAAATCTGGTAAATAACTTCAAAGATGAGCAGTCAAATGGTGTAATGGCAATTACAGGGCTTCTGAGCCAGCAGACTCAGCTCCAAGCACCACTGTCAGCTATTGGCCTTATATATATGGGACAATCACTTAGTCATTCTTGGCTTCTGCTTCTTATTTTAGAAATTATAAGTGATCCAATGATTTTTTTGTCCTTTATGTCAAGGACACTATAGGAATGAGTTAGTAGATCTATAATTATACTCATGCATGTCTTGGGTATCTTTGTTAAGTCCAAGTTTCTTTTCTTTCAAATAAAATGAATTTCCTTGAACTGAAATAAATTTTGTCATTTGTATATTGAAAGCAAAGGCCAGATGATCAGGAATAGGAGTTCAAAACAACAGAAACCTTTTATACAGTAAACAGTGGAAATGGGCAATCTTCCAGGTCCTCACTAGCATATGAATTTTTTAATTCTACTGTGTTTTTCCACTCAGTTTGCTTTGTATGCACTTACTCTTAAATTTTGGTGGTATTATAATTATTTCTTCGGTCTTATTGTTTTCTTCCTTCTGCAGTATTTAGAAACCTTTCAAAAGATACTGTCATTTCATTAAAGCTGAAGTCCTATTTAGACCTCTCATCTTTCTTCATAGAACAATATTAAGACACATTCAATCTCAAAGTTTATATTCTGACTGTTTCAGAAAAATAGATAAGATTAATCAGGAAAATCATGACTGTATTCATCTTCTAATAGACTTGCATTCACTATCAGATTTCCACTCCTGATCGATGTGGATTTTAGATGGTTATTCCTCCACAGAGCACAACATAAAGCCACATCCTAAGTCATGTTTCTTTTTGCTTTTTCTTCTCTGAGGTTTTGGGAATCCAGGCAGAGGTCTGGGCCCATCTCTGCTGGTCCTAGGCTGAGCAGCGCTTTGCTCTGTCAGCTCTGACGTTCACATCAAGTTCCCTTTCTAGGAATAGTAAAGCGAATTAACTTGACTTTCTGATTGTTCCCTTCTTATAACTTAAATATCCTTTGCCACTAGACATGAGATCAACAGATAAACAATATGTATAAGTGGATCTAGGTAAATTGGGTAGCCAACTACTAGTAAACCCAAGGCCTTCACCAAAACCACCATTTTTGCTTTCTTATTTTATATGCATGTTCTTTTATTTTATGTCCTTCTGCAAAGTCACTTTAGTTTATTTAAAAGCACAACTGCTAAAACTCATCAACAGCAACTATCCGAGTAGGAAACCATTCCCTTCCCATTGATCTGACAGATTCTCAACCGACTGCCTCATCGTTTGCTGTATTTACGAACAAAGAGGCATCTATGCAAGACTTTGTGAAACCAGGAGACTTTAAAACATAGAAAGTGGAATCCGGATGACAGTTTTGGGAAACCTCAGAAAGTTCAAACGCAAGTGAGAGGTTTAAAATTAAAAGGTAGAGACTTTGAAAGAAGCAAATTAGGGAAGGATCTGATGTGAAGGTCTCAGGAAAGCACAAGCAGCCCCATTCAGAAATGGGTTACCTGTGTGTGAAGTGACAAGTGCTCCCAAATAGCAAAACTGTAAACACAAATATGAAACGGAGACTTGCTAAAAAGAATAACAATAGGGTGCATAAGCATTATCTAGTAGAGTCTTAAATAAGGTGGCCTTAATCCTGTAACAGCAAAGTTGCAGCTTTTCAGCTATGGGCTGATGTAGCTCTGGGATTATTACAGAAGTTCCTTATGTATCCTAGATGCTATATGTAGACATAACATATATATCAACACACATTACTGCTTCATAGTCTCTGTTATAATGAAAAGAACATAAACATTTTGTAATTTGGACTCTTTTTATTCCATTTTTAAAATGTCTTCAGTTATAAGGTCTTGATCCTTGGATCTGGCACTATAACTCATTCAGTGTTATGCATGTCCAGCATGCGTAGAATCTTGGACAGAGAGAGAAGGATCAGAAGTTCAAGGTTATCCTTCTGCTACATTGTGAGTTCAAAGCAATCCTAGAATATCCATCCAAAGTAGGAGCAGGCAGGGGTCAAGATCTTGAAAGTAAAAAGATGGTAGACCTTTTTAGACTAGGCAATGATACCGTCCTTTAAACTATAGATAGGGAGATGAAGAGAGACAGGGAGAAAGAGAAGAGAATGTTCTACCTAAATGATAAGTCAGAAGTAAAAACCCACCCATGGGGAAGATAGGAACACTTATAGATAGAACCATGGCATCAAAGTATATTCAGAATGTAAGAGGAATTTAACTGGATTAATTGAGTGTAAGGGGCCACTGAATATACAGGTTGAGCAATCCACTAAACTGTAACTCAGAATTTGGGGTTAAGTAAAATCTCTGAACTATGTGAAGACATCAAATGCTTTCATAATAGAGAGCATTTACGTTTAGATAAAATTATCCAGAGAAAGAATTAGCATGCACACTTGTGCCCCTTGAACCTGTAGGTTTTTTTTTTTTAACCAATATTGGTAATTTTAAACTTAAGTATTAGTGGGTGTTTTTTTTTTTTTTTTTTCTTGCATGGGTCATTACAGAGTTTGTCTATTTATCTTTAATTTTTTTTAATTTACCAATTCTTGTTTCTAAAGACCTTAAAATGTATCCATTTCCGTACAATAAATACAACACAAAATTTAGGTACAAAAGTAGTAGATTCTTAATTGCAGCTCAGATAGCTCCTGAGAAAACACCGTAGGTTGATGTGCTACTATGGGCACTGTTAATGAAAGAGCGAGTCTTAGAGGTTCGGTGAAACGTGGGGGTGGCAGAGAATGACTAGGACGGCAGGCATAGCACTAAGAGGAAGGCATAATCAACACAGGGAACCAATTTCAGTTTCCTGCGCTATTAGAACTATCCCAGGAGACTTTTGTTTTGCAAGCTCTTTGGCGCACTTCTTGACTTCAATGCAGATTAGTAATAATAATTACGCCCCTTGTACTGTAGCTTCTTGGGCTCATAATCCCTCAGCAACAAACGCAGCCTTCCTGTGCTATGGACAACACGGAGCTGCTGCAGAGCCTGGAAGGTGATGAAGCCAGGACTCCAAACAAAGAAGACACCGATAGTCACGGATATAGCCACACTTCTGTTTTGCTTACCCGGTGGTACTGCAGGACTCTCATGGTTTTATTACTACTATTATTTTGTTTGTATTTTCTTTATACTTGGTAAATTTAATGAGCTGTCTCTAAGTAATGGAGCTATTTTATTCCCAATGCTATCACTGCATTCCAAATCTGTATCAGTGCACGACTGCATTACTTATCCCTTCTTTTCCACGCATTCCATCCTGAGTGTTTATTAGGCTCTGGACTGAGTGTAGGCAATAGGCAGTTAAGGAAGAAGAGCCTAAGAGTTAGAATTTTTCCTTTCTTCCTTCTTTCCTTCCTCCTTCTTTCCTTCCTTCCTTTCTTCCTTCCTTCCTTCCTTCCTTCTTCCCTCCCTCCCCCCTCTTTCTTTTAAAATAACTTTAATTTTTTACAGTACAGTCATTACCCCACTTCCAGTCCCCCCAAACAAAGTTCCCCATCCCATTAATTCCTCCTTGGTGTTTCCACCCCACCCTCCAGATGCCCCTACTCCCTGGGACCTCAAGTCTCTGGAGGATTAGGCATGTCTTCTCCTGCAGACCAGGCAATCCTCTGCTGTATATGTGTTGGGGGCCTCAGACAAGCTGGTGTATTCTGCCTAGTTGGTGGCCCAGTGTCTGAGAGATTGCAGGGCTTCTGGTTAGTTGAGACTTCAATCTGCTTGTCTTCCCATAGAGTCGCCTTCGTCCTTAGCTTCTTCCAGCCTTTCCTTTCCAGAGGGGTCCCTGACTTCAGTACATTGGTTAGGTGTAGTATGGGCGTCTATCTCAGTCAGCTGCTTATTGGGCCTTTTGGAGGACAATCATGCTAGGCTCCTGTCTGTAACCATACCACAGCATCAGTAATAGTGTCAGGCCTTGGAGATCATTTCCTCCTCTGGTTACTTTTTTATTTAGTTATCCACTTCCAGGCAGCATTGAGCACCTGAGTGGCTGCATGTTGCTGGTAGATAGTAGGTTTTGACTCTATTGTCTCAACTACATTTCAATGGCTGGTCAAGAAGGATGCTAAACTACAGAAACACCTTGCTTGAGAAACAATTTGATCAATATTTGATTTGATGTAATTAACTCAAGAAGCACATGGTATGGACTGCGTTTTTGAAGAAGGAGGAGGAGGAGGAGAGGA
>NC_034601.1:36399744-36406321 GCF_900095145.1 Mus pahari
GGAGGAGGAGGAGGAGGAGGAGGAGGAGAAGGAGAAGGAGAAGGAGAAGGAGAAGGAGAAGGAGAAGGAGAAGGAGAAGGAGAAGGAGAAGGAGAAGAAGGAGAAGAAAACTCTAGGAAACATAGATGATGTTTCTGTGGTCTAGCGGCTAGTACTGACCCCATTCAGAGAAACCCTGTTTTCACTGTCTTGATTTCTCTTTGGATCATATGCCTCGAATAAGGGATGATAGTAGCATTCCTCTTCCTCCTAGTCATCAGAAAGCAAGGGCTGGAAAAACCTGAAGGGTCAATGAAAATCTCAAAGGGAAACTGTTCTTTTGAAATAGTTTTCTTGCTGATTCAGAGTGATAATTGCATTCCCAGGCTTGATGACTTGCCAGAACCTTCTGACTCGGACATCTAGCATGACCACCACCGGGTCTCAATGCCCAGTCCCCACCCCCCCACACACACACAGTAGGAGATTTATTTGGTTTGGCAAACTACTTTTCTTCCCTTCATTAGTGAAGTTGGCTTCTTGGGGATGACATTTTCAACAATAATGGAGACATCTTCTGTCCTATCAATAAAGCTGTGATTTACAGTATTTAATCTAGTTGAAAGGGAGAAATGGAGAAACCTACATGCCAGAGAGATGAAATTATAAAATGGCTCGCTCCCTAAAGTTTTCTAAATATATAGAGTATTAACTTGGCTCATAGCCTTACTTGTAGCATATAAAGCTCCATCAATCAAAAAGATGAAAAGCTAGGCTTTCCAAGACTTTTACTATGGCATTTGACATACTAGGTTCTGTGGATGTGATGCGGTGAAAAACATATTTAATCCATGCTATCTCCTCTTCTGTCCTGTGCTAAGACTGTCTAAACCTTGAAATGCCCTGTGTGGTTTCCTCCCTGGAATTATCTGAAATGTACTCTTTATCCAGGTTCCAGTATAGTCTGCACTATCCTATGAATCTCATTGATTATAAAACATTTGGCAATCATTAGTGAGGGCTCGCTCAGGTTTTACTTTTATTATTTTTAATTTTTGTTTTATATTTAATCATTTATTTAGGTTTGTTTGTTTTAGGGTTTGGGTGTTTTGTTTTGTTTTGTTTTGGGAGGGTCGTTGGTTGGTTGGTTGCTGTTTTGAGAGGTTTTGTTTTGTTTTTGTTTGTTTTCTTGTCCATGAATAGCTGCCATTGGAAGCAGCTAGACCTATGGAAAACTAGTAGGGTTTTGTCACTAGCTTAGCAGTGTTGGAATTAAAAGTATAGCTTCCCCCAAGGAACTATAAACTGCTCTCACGCTCCCTCGGCCTCAAAACTTGAGTGTGTGATTTAATGTTTATTCAGCACCAACAATGTACAACCACTTCAAAAGCATTCTGTTTATCTAGCACTCTACAGTTCTAAAGGATGTCACATCCATTGCCTAATTAGTCCTCACTAGACCCTGGTGTTGAAGCAAAGCGAGACATGCCTATTATCCCTACCACATACATTGGAAATAAAGCCCAGTATTTTAAACACAAATGATTGTAGTCACAGGGCCATGGGGCAGGAAGGAAACACGCCATGATTCATTCTGAACCAACAAAAAAAGAGTTTGGTACTTTTTTCTCTCTCACCTCCATTTCCCTTTTTAATCATCGATTTTTATTCCTTGTTCTTTCATTTGTCTCTCTTTAATTTATTGAGACAAGATCTCTCAATATAGAAGGGGCTGACTTCAAACACTTCATCCTTCTTCCTCCCCTGGAATGCTACAAGATTGGGGTTGCTACACCTGGTATTAGACCTCTTAGTTCATCTTTGCCTAAATACTCTAAAAGAGGTGTAAGGGTTGACTTCTGATTTTGCTATCCTCCTTTCCTTCCGATTCTTCAAGGTGGTTGAGTAACAAACACACCCTTCCCTGGTCCTTCCTTTACTACTGTGTTTAAGGACTTACTGTGGGATAGCTTGCAGAAGAGAAGGATTGTAAGGTTATGAAGATTCTCTCCCGCACTGCACTTCTCCCCTTTACGCTCCCCCTTACCCAGTTCAGTGCAGGCTTTCTGTTCTCATTGAGGCTGCAGTTTGTCTGCTGAATTACTGCTTTGTATTCAGCCAGGGCCCATGGAGTATTCCCAGTGTATTTATTTTCTGTTCCTGAGCTGAATGCTGGGTGCCTCTTTGTCCTGATGCCTTCTGCAAAGAAGTTTCAGAGGGGGTGGGGGTGGGGGCAGCAGCTAGGAGGAGGGGCAGGAATGCCAATAAAGCTTTCTGTATCCCCCAGAGGAATGTGTGCAAACGCCTTTCCCACTGCCTCACTCACTGTACTCCCCTCTGCTGCCCTTGCTCTTAATTGGATCTAGACCCTAGAGAAAACAACTTTGTTAATGTGATGGTTAAAGAAAATGAGAGGTGGAAGTTGGCTGTGTTCAGTTCTGGCAACTTCCCCTCTCTGGGAAGAAGAGTCTCTGATGCCTGATCGGGGTAGGGATTCCGTTTTCCTGATCAAGAGAGAACACCACTCTTTTATAGCTCTTTCCTTGGCGTGTCTGTCAAAATGGAAGGTCGTGCTCTACTTTTGCTACCTGAACCTAATTTTCCCAGCAAATCTGACTCATCCTTTTCTCTTGGCCACTTAGCAGTTCCTCTTCCTTCGCTCATTTAATCACATATTTGACAAATGGCCGTTAAATAAATTTTTGCACTGTGCTGAGTGGTGGGAATAAAATGTTCAACGAGAGAAATTAAGTAACTATGCTCAGGAGGCTTATATGCCAGCCATGGAGAAAGACAATATACAAGTATGTCAATACATAAATAAAATAGTTACAGCCTGCAGTAAGTGATCCGACTTGGAATAAATAAGATAAAGGATGGGAATAATGGCAAAGCTACATAAAGTATCCAGGTTCCTATGAGGTACTAGTAGACTGAAACTTGAAAGTTGTACATGCAAGATGATTATCATTTATGCTTTTTTTTTCTACTGCTATAATGAGATATTCGCATATACAATTAGACTCATCCAGTGAAAATATTCATTTTAAATAATATCAGTAAGTACAGCATTTGAAGCCATCACTACATTCTAATTTTAGGCATTTCCACCATTCCAAAGATGACCCTCAAGCCCCCTTTTAGTCAAACTTCATTTCCAGTCAAGACCCTGGATTATCATAAATTTTTGTTTCATGTATTTGTTTTTCTAAACATTTTATACAGTAAATAGAAGTATAAAATATGGAGTATTTAGCATCTGGCTTCTTCCATTTAGAATAATGCTTTTTCAGGTCCACCCATACTGTGGCATACATCAGCAGTTTGCCTCCTATTATGACAGAACAATACTCCATTTTATAAATATTCCATATTATGTTCAGCACTTCGTGAACATTGAGACATTTTCTATTTATAGGTTTCATGAGCCAAGTTGCCATGAGCATTTACGGTCAAATTTTTTATATAAAGATTCATTTTCAGTAGATATTATGCATTGAAACTTGTGAATGATACCATAATTTTGCTTTACTCTTTGTGTATTACCATCTTGTTTCCTGAAATAGCAATGCACAGCCATTCTAGTTGCTTCACACCTTTGTCAACACCAATTGCTGCCTGTCTTATTGTTGGAGCTATGAAGTATATGTATCATTTAGTTTTAATGTATGCTTAAAAAATTCTCAATATTGGCCATCTTTTCCTATACATATTGGATGTATATGTATTGGATTAATGTTGCTCATATATTTTTGCCTATTTTGATTAGGATGCTGGTTTCTTCTTTATTGTTGTGAAAACCTAATAAATGGTTCATATAGACTTTTAATTCTTATTGTGTAAATTTTTTCTGCTTTAAAAAATAACAAACTTTTTTCACCCTATATATCACAGTTGCCCCTCCTCCAATCCCTTCTAGATCCCCCTGACTTTCCCACCCAACCTCATGCCCCTCACTCTCTCTTTAGAAAACAAACAAAATAAAACAGAACCAAACAAACAAAAAACAGAAGTAGAAATATCATAGGAAATGAAGTAGGAAAACACACAAAAGATTATAAAAACCAACTCAAAATCTATTACATAAAACAAAAGACCAGTTAGACCAAAAAAAAAAAAAAATGCCCAAACTAAGCAATATGAGACAATTTGTCTATTTCTTCTTCTTTTTGTTTTTGCAGTGTAAATGTTTTTAATTTTCAAAGTTAATGCTTTGCTGTTGAGATAGACGTTCTAGTCTAGGGTGTCCTTAAACTCTATGTAGCTAAGAATGACCTGAAACTACTGAGTTTACTTGCCCTATAGGCAGCTAGCTTATCCAGTGCAGTGCTAACAATTGACCCAGGGCTTCATGCCTCCAAGGCAAGTGCCCTACCAACTGACTTAAGTTCTCATTCCAATGTTTTAAGTGTCATGAAATCTACTGTATCAAGTCTCTCGTTATGAACTGAACTTTAAGTATTTAAAAACTTTACTGCCACGGAAGACATTTTATATGTAATATATACTCTCAAAACTTACTATATAAATATATATATATATGTATATATTATATATGTATATACATATATATTATATATGTAATTATCTTTAATCCTTTTCTAGAGTCCAGCCATTCTCTCCCTCCTAGTCCACCCTTCAATTGTTCCTTATGCCATTCCTCCTCCTCTATCTCCAAGAGGATTTTCTGACCCCCACCCTACCAGGCCATCCCACTCCCTGGGGCTTCAAGTCTCTGCATCTTCTCTCACTGAGGCCAGACCAGGCAGTCCTCTGATGTATATGTGTTTGGGACCTAGTACCAGCTCCTGTATGCTGCCTTCTTGGTGTCTCAGTGTCTGAGAGATCTCGGGGATCCAGGTTAGTTGAGACTTCTGGTATTCCTATGGGGTTGGCCTCCTCCAGATCTATACTTTAAAAGCTTTAGTTTCTACATTTAGGCTTATGATCTACTTTTGATTTATTCCTGCATATGGTGTGAGATGCGTTCTGAATTCCTTTGTTTCCAGCGTGGATATTGAATTAATCCACTGGCATTTGCTGGACAGACTTCATTTCCTTAAAAACTTATTTGGTACCTTTCTCAGTTTTCCTATATTTAAGTTACTCATTTCAAGAGAAAACAATGGTTTGTGAAAGCTGAAGCTCCTGATTTGTTCATGCCAGCCATTACCACCTGACGCTGCACTTACCATCTGCATTGCAGTAACTGCTGGTTTTCAGAAAGATGTAAAAACCACGGTCCCTTGATCCAGAATCTATTGAGGATAATTTTGCACTAGGTGAGGGCAGATATGGAGCCTCCTGTTTGAAACATACTGCTTTCAAAACTTTTACAAATAAAAATATGACAGCATTTTTTTGCTATTTAATGAGACTAGGTATAAGTGTCATCGGTTCACATTATGGAAGGAAAGTCAACAAAAGCTTAGAATTTCTAAGTGAAAAGAAGCTGATGTTTGTTATTTTCATAAGAGATACTACTAGACATACATTACTCCTCTACTCCACTTTTTTAAACAACTAACACAAATGGGTGGACACTAAAAAATATATCCCTTTCAAGTTGGATAACAATAATAATAGTCAATTTACCTCTGCCAGGGCAGGTATCTCTAGTTTAGAGAAATATATTTCATCTCTACTATTCTAATTCCTAATTTACACACAAGGTTTCTATTAGTCTGTCCTATTACTCTTCTGAATTTTTATTTCATAAAGATTATTGCTTTATTTCCAAATTACTGACTTTTGACTTCTTTTCCTTCTCACCTTTAATCATGGCACACTCTGCTCTGCTCTGCTTTTTTTTTTTCTCTATTGAGTTCTGAGTACTATACTTTAAACATAAAACCAAGAACACTCTGAATTTTTCTCTTTGTAGAATTGAAACTTAAGCAATTTTAAACTAAGACTTAAAATAATCTCTCCAACCTACCCCAGATTATATAGAAACACATTAAATTATTTAGTTACTATTACTTCCAATGGGTAGTAATTTTTCAATATTGGCTTGTTAAAAAAAATATTTGTAGAATTCTAAAAGACATAAACTGTTTTGTCCTATAATAGGAAAAAGTTTAGTGATCTATGTCATACAAAGATTCTTGAGAGAGAATGTGGTTAGCTTTGTATAAAAGTTAAAAGAACAGACAATCCAGACATTAGGGGCTTTATTTTGGTATTTTCTCACCATCAGATGCAAAAGGTAAACAAGAAGGCATGGGATACATATCGGAGAACATCCTGAGTTACCTAAGAGAGAAAAGGAAACAGCTTGAGGCAAAGAGTTATGAGTATTTTAAGTCTTCAGCAATATAGCAAGAATTTGCTCACGGTTGTTACAAGGAAGGTCAGGTGTTGAAGAGGAAGAGTTATGGAAAGTGTACATATGTGTGGTAAATTCTTGGAAGAAGAAGAGAGTGACCTGGATAACATAGCATGCACTTGAATGTGAGCAAAAAATATAACTGGGAAATTTCAAGCTTATTTTATTAAAAAAAAAAAAAAAACAAAACTACCTAACAGATATAAAAACCCTAATGAGAACCAAAGCAGGTCTGAAGAAAGAGAGAGAGAGAGAGAGAGAGAGAGAGAG
>NC_034601.1:36406401-36418979 GCF_900095145.1 Mus pahari
TATAGCCCTGGCTGTCCTGGAACTCACTCTGTAGACCAGGCTGGCCTCGAACTCAGAAATCCGCCTGCCTCTGCCTCCCAAGTGCTGGGATTAAAGGCAGGCGCCACCACCGCCCGGCTACAGTAAATTTTAAAATGAAATTTCTAATTTTATCAGCTAATACTTCTCAATAACCCAAATGGATAGAGTGAAAGCTAGAGGTACTTTGAAAGTGAGTCAAGTGGGGCAGAGCACGTTGAGGATTTCCTTACCATCCCTTGTGTTTGTGGATATCAGTTTAGAACGGTCAATTCTGATTCTGGAAATGTGTAAAGAGGCATGAGAGAAACTGGGGAGACTGAACAAGAAATTGTGACGTGGATAAGTGAAGAAGTGAACTTTGTACTGAAGTGTCAAGCATTCTATTAACTGAGAATTAAGAAAAGGGGATATTTAGTGAGAGGAAAGTGATGAATTCTGTTTTTAGACCCTTGAATCTAAGTTTACATTAAGAGATCTACTGAAGTTTCCAGCCTGTAGACTTAGGTCAGTGCCTACGTATATCAGAGCTAAAGGCTGGATTAGAGAGCATGGCAAAGTCTTCAAATGAAGAGTGATACTATCAAATAAACATGAATGGCATAAAAATATATGCCACCACTTTGACAGTTATATAGGAAAATGTTCACACATATATCAGATAATACAGAGAATGAGAGACAGACTGACAGAGACAGAAACAGAAAGAATAAACAAGCTTGAAACACATTATTTAAGGGTTTCTCAGCTTTTCAAGTTGTAGCAGAAATAACTCAAGGCAATTCAGGTCATTAGATCTTAAATCTTTGCCCTTATTTTTTCTTGCATGCAATGTCTGTCTTCCTCTCATATATATATATACACATATACATATACATATACATATACATGTACATGTACATGTACATATACATGTACATGTACATGTACATATACATGTGTGTGTGTGTGTGTGTGTGTGTCCCTTCCAGTTGAAATTTAACAGGACCTGAGTACTAGCACTTAGAGGCACAGTGCAAACTCTTTTTTTTTTTTTTTTGACTAATGAGATCTCACACAACACAGGAGAGTTGTGCTGTCCACTGTCACCATTTATTTACCATAATCAAGACTGACCAGAGAAACAGAGAGAGCCGTGGCCTTTAAGGAGTAAGAATCCAAGCCAGGCAATCTGAAGAAGCAGGCCAGGATGGAAGCCAAACGCTCTTTCTCATCCTCTTGTCCTATTTCTGGTTTGCTTTTTCTTGTCAGCATTTTCTCCAGCGGATCGATCTCTCCTCGGCTAGTGCCAGTGATTTTTAAGCAAAGAGAGAAACTTACTCTTTGCAGGTGAAAGATAATCAAATTGAATATTACACAGCCCCTGAAGTGCAGGCAGCTGATAACAAGAGCCAAACTCAATATCCTGACAGATGTTGTCTTGGATTGATTAATCTCTCTGCTCACTCTGGTTAGCCACTCTCCAGCATAGACAACCCAAGTCCTTGGCCCCATCCCAAATGGCTTTCTGCATGGCTGAGGCTGGCCCAAGGGAGCAGCTCTCTTAAATGTGCAATACAATCCCTTCCTTCTGATGAGGAGGAAATTAAAACACAGCTTGCTACTTCTACTTTCAAATCTGCTGTACTAGAGAGCTATATTCTGGGCTTAGTTTGTGATGCTTGGAATAAAGATGTCTTTCCTCTGAGGAGGTTTTTTTTTTTTTTTTTTTTTTTTTTTTTTTTTTTTTTTTTTTTTTTTTTTTTTTTGGTTGAGCCAACCCACGTGTGTGTACATACAACACACCTCTTGAGCTATAAGAAATAAGAGATACACGTTTTTTTTTTTTGTGATGAGGAAAATATGAGGTTAGAACAAATATTTAAAAATCTTAACAGTGAAAAGAGAAAGCACGTGTGTGAGGTGTATGAGAGAAGGGGAAAATATTCTCGGCCTTCTTCCTCATCTTCTCCCCCTTCCTTGATCACTGCTTTTCTTTCATCTAGATTCCTTCTTTCTCTCTTTTGTTTTGTCAGCGGGTACTTGTTGAGGTTACAATGAAGGCAAATGGTAGGTCTATGCCCCCAGACTCTGGCCTTCTCTTTTGTGGAGTACCTAGGGTGTGATAAATCTCAAAATAGCAATGGAATATCCCCCATCACAGATGGAGCAGGAAGTTTCATGTGAAGAATAAGTTAGGGCTTGACCCTTAAAGGATGGTTAAGTCGTCACCAAAGGGGCAACGAGAAGAACGAGAGGTGACTAGTTGGTATGAGCTAAAGGAAATACAACTCAGCATAACCTTCCTTGAAAAGTTTGGTCCCTTGCTGACACAATGGATTTCTGAGCCCTATTTTACTTCTGGGCCTCATTCCCATCCCAAGTATACTATTAAAAACTGGTGATCTCTTCTTGGTGACTCTAACCCTTAACTGTTACTTCCTTGATATTCTACATTTAGAATATTGGTATGTTTGTTACCCATACCACCATACCAATAAATATAAATTCGACATTCTCTGTGTTCAGTCTTGAAAGTACCTGTCGGATAGAGAGGACTTGAACCTAGCTTACCTGCCCCCCCCCCCGAGATTCTCATATGTTGCTTGGTTTACTTTATGTGGATGGTGTGTTGCTTCCATGTCTGCGTGCTATGTGAGTAACTAGTTCCCAAGCAGGCCAAAAGAAAGGGTCAGTTTCACTGGAACTGGAGTTATAGATAGTCCGGAGCTGCCAGATGTGACGACTAGAAAATGATCCATGGTCCTTCAGAAGAGCAGCAAGTGCTCTTAACTGCTAAGCCTCTCTCTCCAGCCCCTCAATTAGTGTTTGTAGAATCATACACTTCAGTAACGCAAGTTGAAGATAAATGGCTCACAACCATTTCCCATAATCCGTCAGTTTCAAAGGATAAAGTTTTAAATCTATGGAAATACCCATAAGAATTATAACTCTCCTTTGAATTGATGTATGATTTCTATGTCAGAATTGCGAGAATGCACAGGGAAATCTTTGCGGATGTCATTGCCGTAAGGGAAATCTCTGAGCAGAGTAAACATTTTACTTTAAAATTTGTAAAACTTACAGAATACATTTGCATCAGCCCTGTTCCTTTCACCCCAGTCCCCAACTATGTCACCTGTCTTGCCCCTGGCAACTTCACCCAGAATCCTTTGCCCAAAGCCCTGTTGACATATCCCAGAGTTCTTTCATTTGCATTCTTTGCCAGGCCCTATGTTAATTCACTGTCAGCAGCATTACAATGCAGCAGGAAGAGCAGGGCACTGTTATTATTTATTAGGATGCCTTGGCTTTATATATTACCTGCGGGAAGTTCCAAAGGCCGGCAGTAATCATCTATATGCCTAACTTGAGGTTCTGCCTGCTCTAAGAGATAGCACAAGAAAATCAACAAGCTATGCCCTGGACCAAAGGCAACCAACCCTCCCTTCTACTCCTGAACATCATGTTATATTTTTCATATATCAACAACATGAACAGCGTATTCAAAAGCATTAAGGAAATCCTGCCTTGCTCTCAAAGTCCAATGGATCGATGTAAAAGCAGATTTAACTCTGCTAAAGTTCCACTAACCTTTGTCATTTTGTTACATCATGTCTCTGTCCCTCTCATGGCAACACTGTGAAGCAGGGCACACTTATTCTTACCTTTAACTTGTCAAGAGATGATTTTTTTTTCATAATCTATCTACAAATCCATACACTCTGTTGTCTACAACTTAATAAGATTTCAATCTTGTTGTTTTAGTCTCTTTAATGAGAACAGGAGACAAAATGTTCATGCAGGTTAAGTTCAGGGCCCTCAGAACAAAACAGTTTTTCCTTAGCTAAAAGTTAGAACTATCCCCGGCTATATCTACAGTTCTGCCCTTGCCAGAGGCAGATATACCAGAAACATTTAAACCAAAATGTTTTTGGCTTTACCCTGGCCACAGTTCAGGGAGGCGAAGGAGAAGGTCTGGCCTCTTCTGATATCACATCTCTAACTCACCACTGCTGCCTGAGAGCTAGACTTGATGGCCGGCTCCAAACTAAGAGACCTCTGGACACTCAGCTGCTGGTCCAAATGAGGAGCAATCTCCCTTCCAAGCCTCACCCCACCTCTGCCACAAGTTCTAGAAAGTCTCTAGACTAGCAGCTGGATGGTATCCCACTCAGTGATGTAACTCATTCATGTTAAACAGGAGCTCTGTCCTCTTTCTCCTAGGTTCCCATCTAAAATATATAGAGAGATGCCTTTCTAAAATCCTGTTTGCTGTGAATTTCATTCTTTAAATTTGAACTTCCAGACCCTAACTGGACCATGAGCATCAGACACCCTAACTTCTGAGCTATATCCCAAATTTGGAATGAAAAAAAGACCCTCTCTTTCAAAACTAAAGACACTGCAAATTTCTTTCTGTCATCTTCACCAATAGAATGCCTATAATAACTACTACACAGACCTCCAAACTTAGATATAGACAGGCATTGCTTGGAAAAGACTTACAGTAGAGTGAATAGAGAGAGTGTAATAATCCTACAATCGATCAACATCTCCAAATGTAGCAGGAAAGTGGTTTTCTTCCTAGGGTAAAGAGTTGCAAGGGGCAATAAACAGAATCTTCTAAGAAGATATATAATAGAGAGGAAATAGGTAGTTGTGCCCTGACAAAACAATACAAAACAGAAAACAAAAACAAAAACCTTGCTATGGTCAGAATCCTTGCCCAGAAAGGCTGGAGGGGTGTTGGTAGTGGAGTGTGCTCTAATTTTTGGTGTTTCATCATGCTTTGGAGCAAGTAGAGAATCAGAGACAGAATGAATGAGAGAAGCCCAAGAGAAAGCATAGGGTAAGAAATGCGCAACTGTGATCACTTGGTCAAGCTGTATGTAGAATGGCAGCATTTATGCAGAGTCACAACAGTGGTCATAATAGAAAACTCACTGAAATTGTGTTATCTAACTGAAAATGATTCAATGACAGGAGCTTGATGTCTCTCAGGCTCCAGTTTCCTCTATCATCTCAAGACACATGAAAGGGGTCCAGCTAGCCTTCCTTGTGAGGGAGTTGAGTTTTAGCCAAAATATGATCTCCTGTGAGATAAGAGAGATTCAAGGGTGCGGAATTGCTCTGTCTGCTTCAAGTCTAAGATCAGTAAGACATTTGAGGTCAGACCTACATTTCAATGCCTATCTGATGATGGATGGATAGAGGGAGGAAAGAGACCAGAAGATACATGCTGGGAAGGGCAGCTGCAGAACTTCACTGTGAACCACACAGGATAGACATGGAAAGTATTCTGATAAACCTGCTACAAGGAATAGAGGGCATAGGGTGGAGATGAAGATACTCCTGGACACTCTTTATTATTTTTTTTTCTGGACACTCTTTCCCCTTGTGTTGAAATAATCTCCGGCTTCTTCTAACTGGGAATCACCCCAAGGTGATTTATAAAACTCATTCTCCAGGAACTATAAATTACTTAAGTTAAAATTCTGTATTGAGATCTATTACCTCAGCAGTTCATTTAAGGTGGTATATTCTTTAAAAATAAAAAAAAATGTAAAACATTTAAAAATTTTAGTTGTTTTTTCTTTGTTTGTTTTTTCACATTATGGGTATGGGTATTTCATGTGTGTATGTATGTCTTTTCACTATGTGTATTTTGTATCCTTAGATGCCAGAAGAGGATATTGAATCTCCAAGAAATAGAGATACAGATGGTTGTAGGCTGATATGTACGTTCTGGGAATAGGATGCAGGTATTCTGGAAGAGCAGTCAGTGATAATAACCACTGAGCCATCTTGCCAGCCTCATGATGGAGAGGTTTTTTTTTTTTAAGTAATTGTTAGTTTTTCCTTTTATTAATTTCAGTTGCATACAGAAAATTAATAGTCAGCAATTATAAACAATGAATTCATGAAATTCTTAGGCAAATGGATGCATCTGGAGGATATCATACTGAGTGAGGTAACCCAATCACGAAAGAACACATATGACATGCACTCTCTGATAAGCAGATATTAGACCAGAAACATATCCAAGATACAATTTGCAAAACACATGAAACTCAAGAATAAGGAAGACCAAAGTGTAGATACTTTGCTTCTTCTTAAAATGGGGAACAAAATTCCCATGGAAGGAGTTACAAAGACAAAGTTCGGAGCTGAGTCAGAAGGATGGAGCATCCAGAGTCTGCCCCACCCGGGGATCCATCCCATATACAACCTCCAAATCCAGACACTATTGCATATGATGAAGAGTTCTTAGGATAAGTACTGTCTAGTTTTTCATCTGTCCAGTGTTGCACAGTGCTTTCATGCTCACTTCCCTTCCTGTTTTAAATTGATTACCTATAACAAGATATGCATATAGCATAAAGGAAGAAGGACTAAGTTCAAAAGTCAATATCCTGTTTTCAGATATTTGCTCTGAGGTTAGCAGAGTCCATTTCGAGTTTCCCTTTTCTTTCTACTGGCTCACCAGGCACTTTCTTAGGAACTGCTTCCTTTGCTTGATATTTTTTCACTTTAACTTTCTTCTATAGATAATGGACCTGAGATTTTCTGGACTACAATTGATAGTTGAGTTCTTTCCTTCAAAATATCTGTATCAATACCTTACAGTTCAGAGAAAATTCTATTCATTGTGTGGGCACCGGGACAAAGGAACAAGAAGGTTCAGTCAAGCATGGTGCCCATTCAATTTAAAGCATAATGACCTTGATGATGGTGACAAACACTTGGTTCAATGACTGTTTGGACCATTCATAATCAGACCAAACTGTTCCATTCTTCCTGGAAGGTCACCAAGAAAACACAGACAGACAGACAGACAGACAGACAGACAGACAGACAGACAGACATGCATGTGCACACACACACAGACACACACACACACGAGAGAGAGAGAGAGAGAGAGAGAGAGAGAGAGAGAGAGAGAGGTCTGGTAGAAATATTTTAAGGGTATATAAAATATAAGCAAATAATAGTGCAGTTCTCCCTGTAAGTGCACAATATCCATGGAAGTATTTCTTTGGTTTTCAATATTTTGCTAGTTTATTCAATGGGAGAATCTAATTTCTTTTAATGAACTTCAGAAGCATTATTTTATGTATTTCTAATGTGATATGATATTCACACACATGTGTACACATATAATAGTACTAAAGAAGGCTTTCCCCTCAAATGGCATAGTTAATTTTGGATCATCATACTTTTCTAATATTTTAATATTTTGCAACTTTAATAACTTTAATAGCATAGTCACAGTTACTGAAATAATGGAAGGGCTTGTGCTCCCAGAGGTCTGTAGTTAGCCTAGTTATTAAGTTCAGGTGGCACTCGTGTGGTTGAGCTAATCAATCATGATCTCGGAGAATCACTGCTCTAGTCAACTGCAGACAATGAGCCATCTTAGTTCTAAACTAAATGCTAAACTATTATTTAGTTTCATTAATTAATTAAATTAATTAATTAAACTATTATTTAGTTTCATTAATGTGTCTTCCCTGGAAAAGGTGTAAATGCACACTAAGGCGAAGGAGTTAGGTTTTGCTTCCATACTTATAGTATTCTAAGTGCCCGCCTTCTATTAGGAAAATAGAGGACTTGAATTCTAATGTGTATCTCATTTCCTGTGATGCATACATAGCTGACACACCATAATATGTTACCTTATGACATTAAACTATGAATTTACAGTGCTTTAGATTCTTGCTATGACTCTTTTAACCCAAGCCTAAACTGCAATGTAATTAACAACTTCTGTAGCTGCCTATAATTAAGAACTTATTGTGGATGCTCACACCCAACTCTTGGACTGAGCACAGGGTCCCCAACAGAGTAGTTAGAGAAAGGACTGAAGGAGCTGAGGGGGTTTGTAACTCCATAGGAAGATCAATATCAACCAACCAGATCCCCCAGAGCTCCCAGTGACTATTCCACCAACCAAAGTACACATGGAGGGACCCATGGCTCCAGCTGGATATGTAGCAGAGGATTGCCTTGTGGGACAGCAATGTGAGGAGAGGCTCTTGGTCCTGTGAATGCATTATGCCCCAGTGTAGGGAAATGCCAGGCTGGGGAGGCAGGACTGGGTAGGTGGGTGGGGGAACACCCTCATAGAAGCAGGGGGTGGGGGAATGGAATAGGGAGTTTGTGGGAGGAAAAACCAGGAAAGGGGATAACATTTGAAATGTAAATAAAGAAAATGTGTAATAAAAAAAATGAATGAACTCCTATCCACTCCTATCTACACTATTAATACATCACAGCAATGGTAGAGTTGACAGAAATGAAAATCAAGTTCTCTTACATCTATCAGATGGATTCTGTATTAATTCATGCTCCCTGCATCATAATGCTCTTCTGAATTGCAAAGAGTGAGAGTAACTGACTCCCTCTCAGGGAGGATGCAACCTCTTCCTGTTTGGATCCAGGAAAGGGGGTAACATTTGAAATGTAAATAAAGAAAATATCCAATAAAAAGAAAAAAGAAAAAAAAAACTTGCTGTCATAGCTTTTTAAAATCCTGAGTGCAGAAAATCTTATGATTTCATTACAAAACTCTTCAACCTAGGTTCTCAGTTTCTCAAAATAATTACCAAAAGTGGAGGACAAATATCAGTTGACACCAATTGCCAGAGATATAGAAAATGTCATCAGTAAAACAAATATTGGCAACTTGTGCTGCAATCTGCCATATTAGTACTGAATAACTGCAAAGAATTTTAGGCAGGCATAGCCAAGAGAATCTCGCCACAGTCTTCCTTGAGATAGAATGGTTTTAACTCACTCTGTCTCTGGGATTCCCTCTTCATATAATATAATTTCATTTATATTCTAGTATTGAGTAATACAATCGTGTATGAAAATTTAAGATGTAGCTAAGCCCACCAAAGAAGCCTCTCTGAGGAAACAGATCCCAGGGAGTAGACTTTGTTATAATAATGATCTCCTTAATACTATGACCTGACAAGTGGCCAACGCTGCTTGGAAGGAGAGACTTGCAATATAGAAGGTGTCACTACTCTTAAGAGAGAACTTCTATGAGAACACACCTTCACTGTTCCCTTTCAGAAATCATGTATTAGACCAGATCCTGGAAGAACGGAACATACTTATCTCACTTACCAAACTAGGAAATATGGGGAATTTGGAGAGAAGTAAGAAGAGACAAAAATGAATATCAGCTGCCACAAAATTCTTCAGATGGATCAGATGACACCCAGGATACATTTGACTGGTTAGGAATTGAATTTTGTTGTGGAAAGTTTGGGTAAGAAAAAAGCAGTTCAGAACTGTTTCAAAACTGAGCCTAGAAATAGAAGAAAACAAAGAATGTGGAGCATGTGTATATTTTTCAAAGATTTTATGAATGAGCAGTTACTTTCAGGATTGAATCAGACAGGTAATGTAGGAAAGCTTCAAGAACCTCCTGCAACATTACTCTTGCCTTACAGGGTTCTTTAGCTACATTGGAACCAACAGAAATGACAGGACTTTGAGGGTTTTCTTCAATGCTATATCTTTTGGACAATTGATATTTGTGTCTTTTCAATATGTAAGTAAACCTAATGACAGTGTGTAAGAAACAATGGTCTTTTGAAAAAATCTGCTCTTACTCAGTACAACTGCTTCTTGAGAATGCTTAGAGTCCTATGACTTCAGTTGTGATTTAGGTACCACATAGCACTGAGCAAAAGCAACAGATATGATCTTAGAGTGATGGAAATTGTGTCCTAAAAACTCAGGATACAGAAGACTGAGATTTCCTAGGTCCATCAAGGGGCTGTAAAAAACAAAACAATTAAATAAACAAAAACCTGAACAATCGAACGAAACACAGAACCACATTAGGATCTGGGTCCCTGACCCTGTCAACAGCTCATGTGAGGAATGTCCTGGCAGAGAAGCAAGTGAATTAGAAATCTGAGTAAATACCTACTTTACACCAGACAGTGGTCTTTAAATGCTCCAATGATTCTCCCTTTCCCTTTGTTATAGTTCCATAAATAAACATCTTTCTGCTCCCTTCAGCTTCTTCAGAGCATTTACAGTTCCTTAATTAGACATATGTCTGCTATTTATTACCATTTGAAAGGGCAAGTAGTTAATGTCCCACTGTTAAAAATTCTCGGTAATTAATTATTAACTAAATAAGCAGAGCTCTTCTGTACTTACCTCAATTTCTCTTGTGTCTCCCAGTATTTACACATTGCTACAGAGTAATTAAGGGATGGCAGGGGACATGCATGAGTGCCAGACTATGGGTGTCATCTGCATTACAGTAGATCTGTTGCTCACCTCTGCAGTCCACAGTAGTTATATTTCTATAGAAAGAATAGAGGAGGCTGACCCCACCACCTCTCCCCACTTCCTCCGGTCACCAGGGCAGATTTCCATAGGTATGCATCAGGTATACAGCTGAACAGGTTACGTTCCTTTCATCTTTTAAAGGGAGGTGTGGTGAGGGAAAACTACAGATCCCAGCTTGCAAACCAGTTTCATATTGATGCTGAGGAAAAAAAAAAAAAAAAAGAAGAAGAAGAAGAAGAAAGGCTTTACATAAAGAGACATTTCATCTCCCTGAGATGTCGCTTAGCAGTAAAGAGAAAGACAGTGGATGTCCCTACTTTGCACTGCACCAAATTTGGCCTGAAAGCTATGCTTTGTCCACACCTGACTTGTATTGTGCCTGAGGGAGCCAGAGGGAAAATGCTTAAACAAACAGCTGGTTGTTAAGCTTTTCCTATGTCTCATAAGAGAGCCAGCACTTTGTTCTTAAAAGCATCTCTCATCCAAGAGACTGCAATAGTTGTGCCTATAAAAACTCATTAGTGCTTCTAGCATCCCTATCAGGTAACCAGAAAGCAAAGAGATGGCTCCTCTGCAGATGGGGAAAGCCGTGCAGTGGAGCAAATCTTTTTTTCTATTTTTGCATGATGACTCAGCACTGGGTATGTTTCCTGGTTACTTTCCACCCAGGTAAGGCACTAGACCAAGCATCTAATGAGAACTTCTTCACAAGGAAGGCTCTGTGTCAGTGTTTCTCAACCTGTGGGTTACAGCCTCTTCAGGGATGGTGTTTGACCCTTTCATGAGATTTGTCTTAGACCATCTTCATATCAGATATTTATATTATGATTCATAACAATAGCAAAGTTACAGTTATGAAATAGCAACAAAAATAATTTTATGGTTGGGGTCACCACAACCTGAAGAACTGCCCTACAGGGTTACAGCATTAGGAAGCTTGAGAACCACTGCTCTGTGTAGAGCTAAAGCAGGATTTGTGCTTTACAGTCCTTGAGGATGTACTAATTAGTAGGCTAACTCAATTCTAAAGGGCTCATGGCTGGGTTTTTAAATAGTTATGCTTGTGATATGGCAAAACAAACAAACAAAAAGCAGTGCCTTTTTTTTTTTTATCATTGTCAAGTCAGACAGCCTTGACCAGTCTACTAGCTGTAGAAGGTTGTTCAATCTCTCTAAAGTCTCTGAGTCAATATGATCAGGAATATAATACCTAGTATATGTGATGACTACCAGTATTCTGTGACTATTTTGACTGTGCCTTCAGTCAACACTAGATATTTCTCATTGTAATGAACATAAATGAAACCTACATGAGCCATTTGTGCGTGATTAAGTTCCCATGCTCTGGAACTTTAATACCCTCTTGTCTTCCAAGATAAATGCTTACAGCAGAAATTTGCTGCGTACCTCTCTCCATTCATTCTTAGTGGCTATACATTGGAAGTTTCAAATAAGCTTTATTTTGGTGGGTTTCTCCTGAGGAAAATACTCTTTTCATATTTTTAGAACAACACATTCATACATTTATTAATTTCTGGTGACATTCATTATTTACAACTGTAACTTTGTACCATGTTTCAAATTATAAATAATACTTACTTGTTATAGAAAAACTTAGATATGGATACATATAAAGAAAGAAAATGTTACATTTGTAATATCTTTTCAGAGGTGACAACTGAGTCCAGTTTTTTTTTTTTTTATGTTGCTAGGCAGGTGTTCTACTACCCAGCTAAATCTTCAACCCTGAAAAGGTTGTTTCAGGTATATTTTTCTATACAGATTTTCTCTGAGAACATATTTTCCAGAGCCAATGTTTTTTTTCCCTCATACTATTTTTATAGAATTTGTACCACTAGCATCTCAGGAGCTATTCCTTAGAAAGCACGCTTCAAACTGTGACTGATCTTTTTACCCATGATGGCTTACTTAGTGGTAGGTTTTATTAGTGTAAGAGATAGAAGGAAATTTTTATCTAATTGTATTCATGACAGCTCATCTTCTGGAAGACTCTAAGTGGAATTTGTTACCTTTTTCGACAGAGTGATAGTTGGGTCTGGAGGCAAAAAACTAAGCTATCAGTTGACACTGGACTTTAGAAGGGTCAGGCCTCAGTAAAACACATATTATGTCTAGTATATAAGCTTTACAAACTCCAGTATATGTAACTTCATCATGTTATTTGCTGGGGTAAATTGGGTATTAAAAGTTTGTGTCTCGAAGGACAGACGGGATGAGAAAGAAATTAGGGAAACAAC
>NC_034601.1:36421314-36422708 GCF_900095145.1 Mus pahari
AAAAAAAAAAAAAAAAAAAAAAAAAAGTTTGTGTCTTAGTCACAGAAAGTGCTATAGCAGTGGTTCTCATCCTGTGGGTCATAAAACCCTTTGGGAGTTGAACGACTTTTACACAGGGGTCACAGATATTAAAATTCATGAGTAACAGAATTACAGTTACGATGTAGCAACAGAAATAATTTTATGATTGGGGTCACGACAACATGAGGAACTGTATTAAAGAGTCAAAGCATTAAGAAGGTGGGAACCTCTGTGCTATAGGAAAAAAATGAACAATATCTTGAGACTGAGCAAGGTCTGTTTTGCCTCTGTAAGTCAATATTTACTTTCTGCACAAACCCTTAGGTTATTCTTAGACCTTTATCTTGATATTAGCTTCTACTAGATTAAAGAAGACCAGGAGATGTAATCTTGTAGTCTTGTGCTCCTGTAGTGAGAGAACATAGTGGTTCTTCAATGGCTTGCTGGTATGGAGAGTCGATGCGATTGAAGATTTACAAGAATTGGTATTGACAATCAGCTAAAGAGTATCGGTTGCTCTTCACTGGGGTCATTTACATTTGACTTCCCGTTACCTTTACATTTCTCTATCCAAGAGAGCATCTTTTTCTGCTTTATTTGAGTCTTCTAAACGTGCCTTTGTTTCTGTATCACATGGGTATTTGACATATGTGTGACTGGAAAAGCACAAATAAGTGGCACCCTGGTAGTGGTATCGACAAGTAGATGGAGGATAAATAGGAGACTATTTAAGGGGGGATGGACTACTCCTGTCACAGACAGACAAACTTGGCTAGCTCTGTTTGCTTTTTATATTGGTCTTCTTAAAGAACCTGAAATTTAAATAGAAAAAAAAATTTAATTAGTGAAGCCAGAAACCTAAATTTTCTTCTTACTCTCACAACAGATGCTTTGAGAATCAAAGACAGGTGGCTAAGACTTCCTAAAAAGAGCTGTCACTTGAGTTTTACATTTCCTTCCTCCTTTCTCTGTGATTTCTTTCATTGCATGTTGCCTTTCTGCATCTTTTTAGATCCATCTTTCTTAAAATTATGGTTACCCTTTCTCCTCCATCCTGATTGGTAACGTTTGCTGAGACCCTCTTCCTTCACTTTATCTTGGTCAAGTATATGTTATCATCAGGAAAGTTCACAGAAGGGAGCCAGGGAACACAGGACCTTTTAAGAGGAAACACAAGAGCAATGATTTGTCAGTTTCTCATTACAATAGTGCTGTCATTGTCATTGCTACCCTGGTCTTCATCAGAGGAGGAGAGAATGGTGCAAAGAGAACTGGGATGTTTTAAGGTTATTTAAATGTAAATATTAACTAAAAGTTGGAAAATCAGGAAGCACACACACACACACACACACACACACACACACACACACACA
>NC_034601.1:36422768-36436580 GCF_900095145.1 Mus pahari
ATATATATATATATATATATATATATATATATATATATGTATATATATACACACACACACACAAATACACACACATACACACATTCATATAATATATATATGATTTTATTTGCTTTGGGGCCAGGGCTTTCTCTGCTTTCTGGATTTCCTGAGGTCCACTTTGTTGAAAATCCAAAGGAGTTTTGTTTGTTTGTTTGTTTGTTTGTGTGTGTATGTATAATTTGGGGAGGACTTTCAGAGAAACATAATTAAGAGGGAAGCTATTATGAAAGGACTATCAACATTACCTGTGTTTAAAGAGAGTCCCGCCTTTAACAATTTTAGCATTGCTGACAACTTTGGAATGCCAGTTATCACTTACTGGCCATGCTTTATATATAGTAATCTTATTTTAATTGAAATATTTTATATGTACCGATCACGTGCTTGCATGTTCACCATGTGCATGCATTTCCTTTAGAGAACAGAAGGGAGCTTCAGGTCCACTGGAACTGGAGTCATATACAGTTGTGAGGCACCATATGGGTGTGGCAAATCAACCAGGAGCATCTGGAAAAGCAGCCAGCACCCTTAACCACTGAGCCATCTCTCCAGACACTCATATTATAATCCTTAACCCATAATTATAGTATATTTTTCAAACTATAGCAAGAGCCGTGCTTGGATGTCACTTTGTTCATGAGGTATTTATAGTCCGTACCACTCCACACAAAGTAGGCTGGCTTTCTTAAGCCTCAGAGAAGCAATCATTGCAACAGGAAAGGATTTGGGATAACAAGCTGTATGTTGACCTTTTCATTCTCTGGCAGATGTAGATTTCCAGATTTCAGCCGGAGCTAAAGAAGAGTAAAGAAAGGTAGCTGTTTAAGATATAGTGGAATAGTGGAAAAAGAAAATACTCCTTTGGGTTTTCAGCAAAGTGGACTTAAGTAAACCAAAAAAAGCAGAGAAAGCTCTGTCCCCAAACCAGATAAAATTCTAGGCTCCCTCACCTTTGCTAAATTCAGTCTGCATGCTTCTTATTCATCCAGTATCTTCATATTCTTGTTACAGTCCACATACACATTCTCCCACGAGATTCTTTTCCCTTCACTTCCTCTTTCCTTCATTCAGTACTGGATGCCAAACTCAGGCCCTTTGATATAGTAGTAAATATTCTTACCCTTGAGCTATAGCTTGATCCTTTCTGTTAACTAACTGGCTGATCAAGAATAGGAAAACAAGAGGATTAATCTCTAGTACCTACAATAAGCATTATACATTTAAATATATGTGAAAGACATTATAAATCTAAATATATAATATTATATATCATCTATATTGTATATATTATATATTATAAATATACGTGAAAGACTTCCTCTCATTTTTAATTTAGCTTTCTTTCGTTTACATGTTGTTTACTTATTGTTCATTTATACTCAGGGTACAGCTCAAGCTATTTATCATATTCGAAGCATTTCGTACTGCAGATGTGCTGTTACTATCAGTGCGTCAGTCAATCATAGCATCTCAAAGAGTGGCACTTTTGCAAGCCAGACAGAGAAGTCCCCACAACTGTCTGTCTCCCAGACACTCCCCACCTGTCTTCTCTCCTTATCAGCAAGATAAGTAAGTGGCTCATATTCCCCATACAAATAATTCAGGAGCTTATCTGTGTAAATGGTAATGGCATAGCATTCACAATTCTTGCAGTTTTGATAGTGTAACATAATAGGATGTGAGACACCCCCAAAGTGCATCCCAGACAGCCTTATTGTTAAAAGTGTTAAATTACTCCAGCTTCCTAGTCGCAGAAATATTGTAGTTGGTACCATTCACTCCTGATTGTTCTTTGTGTTTTTCTCAGCTGCCTACCTCTAGGAAGCAAATGCATTACTTTGAATCTGCCTATCTGGTACATAAGTCAGCTTGAATACAAACCCTTAGCCTCTGAATTCAATGATTTTTGGAGTTCTTTTTATTCCCATTTCCTATTGATTCACTTCTTACAGAAAAAGAAAAAAAAAACCATCTCATTGTTTTGCACAATGTTTCTATATCTGAAGTCCTGAATCACAGTTATTACACCTGCACCAAGCTCTAGAGAATTACTTATTTAGAGGAAGAGAAACAGAATTGCCATCCATTTGAATACCTATGAAGAAGACAAGAGTCAAAAACTTCCAGAGAAATGTGGCCTATGTCTTTCCATTATATTTTGAGCGTGGCATTTGCTATCTGCACCAACAGGCACTATTTTCACCTCCTTCCATAGATTCATGTCTTCTGTCTGAGACTAGCTAAGAAGAAAAGAGTCACCTGGTTTACTGAATTAAGCTAGTTTTTTTCTCTACCGAGATAAGGAGTAGTTGTTACTTTTCGACGTTAGTGTCAGTGTAATCTTAGTGAAAGTTTATCTTCTTGTGAGCCACTCTTAATTAATTGACCACTAATTACTAATCGACCCCCTTCCATTCCCCTATCTATACACCACATGCAGTCATACAGGCTGTCCTTATTCACTCACATATTCATCTGTTCATTTTGCATGTCTGTGCATTCACTCTGTGTCAGATACCATGAAAGGAACAAGCAAGGAATTAGAACCATACTTCAAGGAGTTTGCCATGACAGCTTCCTCAAGGCACTTATATCTAGTAATGACAGAACATACTTTCAAAGTGTTAGCAACTCCTAGAAGCAGAGAGAAATCAACCGTTTTTGAGGCTGTAAAAAATAGAAATAATTCTGGCATTCATGCCTAGATTACTACTACAGGCAAGATACTTAACCTCTATTTGATATTTACAGCTGAATCTGAAACATGCAACCAATATAATTATGGAACAAATAGAATATGCATATTCATTCTTGCTGTTAATTATCCACAATAACATTACAAATGGTGGAATGAGTCATTTCACCATTAATTATTGCCTATTTTTGTTTTGTTTAGGAGGGAATGAAAATTTAGGGAAAATAATCTTTCTTCAAATGCCTATTGCAGGGAAAGAAGGGAATTCTGACTCTATTGTCCTGGCCTGAAATATCATATGTAGATCAGGCTGGCCTCAAACTCAAATTGTCCGGGTTTTGCCTCCAAAATGCTTAGAGAAAAGGTGTGCACCACATCCTCCAAACATCTCATTTTTACTCCTAAAAGATTCTGAACTAAACTTTGAGTATTACATTTTAATTTTACTAATCACTTCTATGAGACATTTATTGTATCAACCCTGAAAACATGTAAAATAATAATGCCATATGCATTTCTATCTATAAATATTTGAGAGCCTATAGAATTATTTAAATCATATATTTGTACAAATGTGGACTTGGTTAATGCATGTTCTCTAAGTGTGGGCTGATTTAAATTCATAAATGGATTTTTAAAACAGCTTGGAAATGAAGCAAAAAAACATTCCAGATTAATTGGGCATCATTTAAGTGCTCAATGAACAGGTGTGGACTATCTAGCTCCCTACAATGCATTTATAGTTATTTTTTCAAGCCTAGAAGTCAGCTTTATTGTCTCCAGCCTCTTCTTCAGTGGACATGCCCTTCCCCCAACACACTGTTCACTGATTCTAAATAGATGTTTGACTTTGTGTTTCATTCATCTGTCTTATTTCTCTGTTTCTATTACCAGAGACCAACCCACATAGTTTCTAGTGTTGTTACTATCTGTGTAAGCGTGGCCTGTTAGTACTGATGACCACCTGATGACTGACTGTAGAAAGGGAGATAAAGATGGCACCCTCCCTCAAGGAATGCCCTTTTATTAGCTATCTTAAGTCACTAGAGCTCTGTTAAGTTTCTTCCATTTACTAAAATGTCTCACTTCTCACACGAGTCTCTTTACTTCTAGGAAGAATAGTCGTTTCTGAGATAGTTTCCAAAGGGCCCAACTATGTGTGTTATTAGTATGTAACGTGTGAATTTTTGGAGGCATTTAATATTGTTAAATAGAAGCTCACCCATTGTTGTACAAATTTAGGAATTGTTGTTCTTCTTTCCTACCCATTTTTGTTATTACATAGGAAATTAAAAAAAGAGAATACTGATTTCCATTAATCTGTTATTGGTTCTAGAAACAATTGTTAAATTTTATTGTGATAAAGTACATATGTTTATCAAAACCCATTCATTAAGGAAGACTCATACTTCCCTAAAAAGCAGGATGAACATGTTTTTGATATAAAGCAACAAAATCCTAATTTAAAATGCTAGAGAAAGGTACAGTGCAATAATATAAAGACTAATGAAAGGAAGATTAAGCCCTGAGTTACTTGTCTTGGCAATCATTTTGAAACTTTGAAGAAGGCGTTTAACCTCTGTATTTCTCAATGTATTTATCTTAAATTAAGTGATTTGAAATAGATTGTCTTTCTTTAATGTTTTGAAATTAGACAAAACATGGTCATCTTTAAGGTTCTATTAAAATCAACACTGGGATGCAGTGAAACATGGAGGTTTATATTCTGTGTCCACTCTCTCAAAGATAGTCTCTTCTTATCATCCAAAACAACGTCTACAACTTTTCTTGTCTTGTCATGATTGTTAATAATTTTCCATTTGACTCTCAAAATCCACTTGATGTTGGATTATTTTCTCTTCCTACCTTAAGAGAAACTGGTTGGCTTCGCTTAGCTTACATGCAGTATACTCTCTGCGCTAAGTAATATGATCAAAGGGATGGTATATATAACTGTAACTTTAGGTCTGATACTTGGAATTCCTGAAACAGGGACATTAGAAAAAAAGCTGTCCCAAAGGCAACAGTGTTTCCCACCAGATAAGATGTGTAAAAGTGCATGTACTGTACAGGTAAGTATCCTTTCGTCTACTTTGTCAGAACAAAGTGTAAGGTATATCAGAAGAGTTCCACAGTTTCTGTATCCATTCCTCTATTGAGGGACATCTGGGTTCTTTCCAGCTTCTGCCTATTATAAATAAGGCTGCTATGAACACAGTGGAGCATGTGTCCTTACAAGTTGGAACATCTGCTGGGTATATGCCCAGGACCCTGATATAGCTCTCTCTTGTGAGGCTATGCCAGTGCCTGGCAAATACAGAAATGGATGCTCACAGTCATCTATTGGATGGAACACAGGGCCCATAATGAAGGAGCTAGAGAAAGTACCCAAGGAGCTGAAGGGGTCTGCAACCCTATAGAAAGAAAAACAATATGAACTAACCAGTACCCCCAGAGCTCGTGTCTCTAGCTGCATATGTAGCAGAAGATGGCCTAGGCGGCCATCATTGGGAAGAGAGGCCCCTAGGTCTTGCAAACTTTATATATCCCAGTACAGGGGAACGCCAGGGCCAAGAAGTGGGAGTGGGTGGGTTGGGGAGCAAGGCGGGGTGAGGGTATGGGGGGCTTTGGGGATACCATTTGAAATGTAAATGAAGAAAATATCTAATAAAATAAAGATATATAGAAGAGATACTAAAAAGAGGCAAATTCCTCATAAGATTTTATAATGTCCAGTATTATATATCTAAAAACTGAGGCTAACACAAACAGTGAATTGGTCTATTCAATTATGCATATATACTCACATATGTATAAGTCCCATAATATACACACATGTGTATCTACATATATATGCAATCTACATGCATGCATGTATACTCCCACATAAATTTTGACTTGATATGAATAAATGATGAACTAATTGTTAGTAAACTAAAACACACTCGTAATTATGATTGTATTGCTTGACTGAGATCCTGGGATATTTTTGTTCACTCTGTAAAATATCCTTACTGATTTTCCTTATAATATTAAGCCAAGTCTTTTTTTTTTTTTAATGAGTGATCTAAGTAAATGTGTATAAGCTTTGCTTCTACATCAAATTTGGCCTCTTCTCAGCCCATAGTTTCCTTTTACAATAATTCTTAGGAATAGTCAAGATCATAATAGAATTGAAAGTAGAATCTTGATTAATAGGTTCCCTACTGCCTATTTGATATTTAGATATATTAGCCTTAATTTGATCTAATTGTAACATGTAAAAATCTCTGTGTGTCATACTTACCATTATTTTGAGACAGAACCTTATATATTTCAAGTTGGCCATGAACACCATTATTTTGAGACAGAACTTTATATATTTCAAGTTGGCCATGAACTAAGAATGTAGGTTAATATGTCTTTGAACTTCTTATCCCTGCCTTTATCTCTTGAGTGGTAAGATTGTAGGTGGGCATGATTATATTTAGTTTTATGTAATGTGAACATTAATCCTATGCCTTAGTGCATGCTAGACAAACATTCTATCAGCTGAACTGAGTTTCATGTGGAATCTTTAATACTTTATCATGTGGCAAGATATAAGTTGATATCAAATGACTAGTACCAGTATTTTATTGCAAATCTGCATCTTTCACATGCTCTAGAAATTATGGAAGCCAAAGCCCACGAGAAAAAGCCAAAAGTAAACCAGAGTAACATCACTAACTGGTAGGTATGCACACAAAGATCAGAGATGGACTGCTATATGTAAACAGATCCATACATGGCAATTAACATATCTGTATAGGTGATGATAGTAAAAATAAAATTTAAGGCATATATTGAAAATTGGAATAATTAAATGCAAGTTTTAAGAAAGAAAAGCAAACAAACAAAAACTGTAGTGACTGGAAGAGACAAGATTAGAAGTAAATGGAAGCACTCTTCAAGTAGGTAAGCTGGCAATGGAAGACAAGTCAGTTTCATGTTCTTAAATGCCAGTGGCTGACGTATTGTTGTATCTGCTAGACTTAAGCTGCTAGACAAAAGGAAAATATTACTTGAAAACAATACAGTGGTATTACGAAGCAACTACAAAAGGGAAAATATTCAGGAGTTCTTTGGAAATTTGTAGAAAGTACTCACTGTGTCTTCATCTTTTTCTGTAGATTAACAAAGGATACTGCAAAGAAAGACAGTTTAAGCCAGAATGCAGCATTTATATTCAACATTGTGCTTTCTGGTGCTCATTGCTTCCTTCCCTTTCTTCTCATCTGAGCACCACACTCACGGATCTTGCTCACTGAGCAGCCTTTACAATCTCTCAATATTTTATGCATAAGTGAACCCATCACAGAGTTTGGGCATTCCGATGTGGTTAAGGTTGTGTAGTGGCATGTCAGAATTGGTGATCCACAGAGCTGTGTCCTGCTGGTTAGTGGCTTTTGCTCAATGGTGTATAAACTCTTGGATCAAAAGGAATTCATTCCATGCCTCCACAGATCATATATAGTCAATCTTAGAGATTAGAAAGACAGGCTCTCCACACATTGTTTTTTTTTTTTTTTTTTTTTTTTTTTTTGGTTTTTTGGGGGGTTTTTTGTTTGTTTGTTTGTTTTGTTTTATTTTTATGTTCTTTTATTGGATTTTTTAAATTTACATTTCAAATGTTATCCCCTTTCCAGGTCTCCCCTCTGGAAGGCCCCTATCCCATCCTCCCTCCCCCTGCCTCTATGAGGATGCTCACCCACTCCCACCTTCCTTCCCTGGTATTCTCCTACACTGGGGCACAGTGTTCTTACCAAAGCCTGCCCTTGAACTTCTTTCTGCTTAAGGACTAAAACTCAGCACCTACCAGTGCTAAGCTGAAGTCTTCAGTATTGCCCACTTCTAGCACTGTCCCTCTGTAATATATTCTCTGTACTGACATGGTAGTCAAAATCTGATTACCCTCTAAATTTAAAATCTTAATCAGTTTTTAATTTTTCTTCCTTCCTTCCTTCCTTCCTTCCTTCCTTCCTTCCTTCCTTCCTTCCTTCCATCCTTCCTTCTTTTTTATTTACTTACTTTATATCCTGCTCTCTACCCACTCCCTTTTGCCCATCCTACAATGTCGCATACCCCTTCCACTTTCCTCCTCCCCTTCTGAGAGGGCAGCCCCAAGTGGACCCCCCTGGCTAGACCCATACTCTGGCATATTAAGTCTGCAAGGCTAGGTGCATTCCATTGAAACTAGACAAGGCAGCCCAGCTAGAAAAACATATCCCACATATAGGCAACAGCTTTTGGGATAACTCCCACTCCAGTTGTTCAGGACACACATGAAAACCAAGCTGCACATCTGCTACATATGTACTAGGAAGCCTAGGTCCAGCCCATGTATGTTCTTTGATTGGTGGTTCAGTCTCTGAGAGCCTCAAGGGTCCAAGTTAGTTGAGTCTGTTAGCTGTCCTGTGGAGTTCCTACTCACTTCAGGCCCACAATCCTTTCTCCTTTTCCCTTCTAAAAGAGTCCCAAAACTCTATTCACTGTTTGTCTGTGGGGGTGTCTATATCAGTCTGAGTCAACTTCTGGGTGGAACCTCTCAAGGAGAGCCATGCTAGAGTCCTGTCTGCAACCATAAAATATATCATTAATAGTGTCAGAGATTAGTGCTTGCCCATGGGAAGGGTCTCTAGTTGGACCAGTTGTTGCTTGGTCATTTCCTCAGTCTTTGTTCCATCCTCCATCACCGCATTTCATGGAGATAGGATAGATTTGGGGTTGAAAGTTTTGTGGGTGGGTTGGTGTCCCTATAACTCCACTGGGGTTCCTTTCTATGCTAGAATTTAAATTAACTCAGAAGATCACACATGTTAAATATGTGCTTATCAATTAGCTACAGGCCCATGGCTTCACTTCTTTTCACCTGAGAGTCCTAAAATTCTTCAAACGTTTTCATTCCATTCATGACTCCTCCATATAATCTAATGACTATATAAGCCAAGGACTTATCACATAGTCTAAGGACCATCTCTTTATTTTACACACACACACACACAGAGAGAGAGAGAGAGAGAGAGAGAGAGAGAGAGAGCGAGAGAGAGGGAGAGGAGGGAAGAAGAAAAACACTTNTTCCATTCATGACTCCTCCATATAATCTAATGACTATATAAGCCAAGGACTTATCACATAGTCTAAGGACCATCTCTTTATTTTACACACACACAGAGAGAGAGAGAGAGAGAGAGAGAGAGAGAGAGAGAGAGAGAGGGAGAGAGGGAGAGGAGGGAAGAAGAAAAACACTTCAATTTTTTGGAATTTTATCCAATAATGAGTCACTTTGTTAAAATTTGTTATGAATCTTCTGATAGGTAGTAAGTTCAGCCAGAGCTAATGCCTGAGGATTAGCAAAAAGTCATTCATAGGATCTTCCTTTCTTTATTTCTTTCTTTCTCAAAGGGAATTCATTCATTCAATTTAGTCATTTACATGTGCATTTTAATATATCTTCTTCAGTGAACATTTATTGTATAGGTAGTATGGACTAAGCTATGTTACATGTGAGGGACCATAGAGCTCAAGATAATAACATATCACTATAAAGCTGTATTGAGTCATTATTATGTATTTTATATTTATAGTTTACAATTATTTCCTTGTTTTTCTCCATTAGAAGAACAATCCTATCTAAAAATTCCGTATCATAAAAATACCACTGGATATAAAAAATTGTGTGGAAGATATTCAGTTCTCGTTTGAAAGTCAACCCGAGGAAAACCATTTAAAACAGTGTATAAAGCAAGGCAAGAATCATAGAAAGTTTACAAATGTGTGCCCAAGGCAAATTATTTCAGGTTTTCTCTAAAGTTAGTAGGTAGCTGGTGGGTGAAGTTGGCCTGCAACCTCTCACTCTAACCATAGGAGAGACATACAACTACTAAAAACATAAGATAAATGTAATTTTATCATTAATCATTAACTATACTCACTTAACAAAAACTTTAGCAAGAATAGATTTACATCCTGTTGTTTGTGCAATCATAAAAACAGTGTATGTGCATCTATTTCCTTCTCAGTGATAGTATAACAATGGGCACTGCTTTAGTGAGAAAGACATGCTCAAATTCTTCTCCTCAAGTTTTACATCCTACTGTCACGAAACAGACAATTCTTGGAAACAACAAGCAATTAGTTGTAGGAAGGAAGAAAGTTACCAAATTGGGGTGTGTGTGTGTGTGTGTGTGTGTGTGTGTGTGTGTGTGTGTGTATGTGTGTATGTATACAAAGCAAGGAGGGAAGAAGGAAAAGGGAATGCATACATTGTAGATAAAATACAGATTGAAAAAAATAGTGAATGAAATTTGAAAAACCAACAGCTTGTCTGGAGAATTCAAAGACCATCACAATGTCTGATATGGTTAGATTGGAGTGAGTGGTGGATGGAGGATGGAGAAGGTCTAAGGCAGAATGGGATAACATCAATAGAGATTTATAGATCTGTTAAGAATAACACCCTGCTCAGGCTTTTCACCTAATCTGAAATTAACAATATTTGATGGTGTTTGAAAAGGACAATGCCATGTATGTTTCATGTTTTCAAAGAACCACCTGGGACCTTTTTAATACTGACTACAAGATAAAGAATGAAAGAAAGGAGACAATGGTGAGGGTGTTGTAAGAATATCACAGTGACCGTGACCTAAGAAAACTGGTAGCAGTTTACACTGCTATTACTAGAGGAAATGATTATAGTTTAGATTTATTTTGATGATAGAAATTCAATTATTCCATTATGGGTGTGGCATGAAGTATGGCAGAAAGATGATCTATGTTCACATAAATAATTCCAGTAACAGGGCTTCCCATACTGGAGACAGAGAAACCAATAAGCAGATATAAGAGACAATGATTGCTGTATTTTGGATATAGGAAGTTTGATATTCTGATTAGACTCAAAAGGAAGAGCAATGATAAAAAAATGGTTAGAAACTACGGATTGGGATTGGTTGAGCAGAATGCCAAAGCCTACATGTCCTACAAAGTATTCCATTTCCTCTTATTTGTCAAAATGTGTAATCTACAAGCCAGACCACTAGACATGATAGGTACATGCAATCTCTTCAGAAGTAATGTTACATGTTTGTTAAAGTAACAAATATTATCATTTCTACAAAATATATGAATTACAGAATGAATGATTAGGATATTAAATACCACAATACCTCCTAAAAAGTCTATACACTGAAGGAAGAACCCATTATGAAGATACGATTTGAAGTGGCATTTCCTGTAGCATGTATTACACTTGAGTAGTGATGAAGGAGTGAGAAATTCAGAGCTCAGATGATATTGAATGATAACAACATAAATGTCTTAAAATGCAGCTAGGATCTTCTCATCTTTCCAGGGATGTATATGTAGAATCTTCACATTAGATCATGGAGGGCAGATTGTCACAGAACAAGAATTTGATTGCAAGAGAGATGTCTCTAGCAAGTGTTCAGTTAGTGAAAAACAGATTTAAGGTATAGTTTTAAGTAAGTAACCACAACTTTGCAAACCCAGTCGTAACTCTTTCTGTGAAATGTTGACCTAATAAATAAAGAAGCAAGTATGTTTGACATGCTTAAGATGCTTTTGCTGTTTTTTAATAGTAGCAAGTACAAGAAAAGTAGGAACTACTTTGAATATTAAGTTATTATAATATCCTTAAGCTCGTGCTTATGATTGCTCTGAAACAGTCATGCATATATATTTGATTTAGTTAAGTACTATATGTCCTTTTGCTCTAGGCAGGCTGTCTCTCAACCCTCTGAGCAAACAAGCCATTTTCCTTTGAATGGTAAAAATCATCTTCTGGAAGGAAACAGCAACAATAGAAACTAAGGAGCTTGAAAATAGTTTAAAATCAAAACATGTCCGTCTTCCATGGAGTGGCTGTACTTGCCCTGTTCCTAGGCACACCTTGGTTCTCCAAGCAGACTGTATAATCTGAGTCTTTCTCTGGAGATAATGCAGGGTGCAAGCCTCTTCAAAGAAGGGATTTGTGCTTGCTGGCAGCTCCCAGAGCCCTGCTCTGTCTAGTAGTTAAGATCTCTAGAGTGGCTTATGGGCTTTGTGTAATTTCTATCTGCACCCCGACAGCCGGACTTCATTTCGTTTTATTTGCATTTAATAATAAGCCCTCGTTCCTTGGCTGTTAAATTGTGAATTATCAAACATTATCAAATCCTCACTCCCCATATTCCTGCTACACTTACTTTGAAATAGACCCTTTCATAACATGCTGGTTCCAGGGAAGAGCTGGGCTCTGTGCCATGCATTTTCAGGGTGGGAACTACTCTGATATATTTCTTTCGGGACTACAAATGCCATTTCTGATCTAATACAAGCACTGGAGATGGCAGAACAAGCTTTGTGGTGAATTCATCTTTAATTATTAAAACAGGAAAGATCATTCATTCCTCTTTGAAGTTTGTGCTTTATTTTTGGTAAAAGAAATAAATATATGAGTCCCTGCATTTGATGTATGGTGAAAGAAAATAGGAAAAAGAAGGTAGCAAAAATAATGGAAAGGAGGGGAAATGGTGATTATGAAGAAGAAAGACATTTCCTGCCCAGTGGAAAGCTGGTGCGAGTTCTCAACAGTATTTGGAAATAAGTGGATTGAGGTCACTTTCCTAAGTCATTGCTAGGGAATGTAAATGTGAATATATGCTGGCACACACTGCTTTGATAAAAGCTAATGGTCAAGGGATAAATAAGGAATGAGGAAGGAAGATTACATATTAAAACTTACAGAGAGATTGTGTTGTCTCATAATGGCTGCGCAAATAAAACCACATTAGTTTAATACATGGGAAATGCTAGTGTGGGGGACTGGGAAGAAGAAAGCTATGACCAAAACAAAAAGATACTTGTTTTCAAGCATCCAAAAAAAAATCTCAATGTGGATTTTTTCCTTTCTGTCTAAAATTGTCCATTCCTGGTAATTAGAAAGTGAACATAATGAGGGGGCTGCTCTGACACATATTTTCATGAGTCAAAATTACAGCTGTCTAGCATCTTTTGCGTGGAAACAGTTGTGGTTTTGGAGATGGGGTACAAGGTGGCCTCTGCTATGCAGAAGTAGCTGTATTTTATGAGTTGGGGTACAAGTGTAACTTTTTAGGCTACACTATTGCTGGGGCATTTTGGGGCTAGAGGTATATTCCCAGATTTCCTCATGTCCTGAGATCAGAATAACAGAGGCCACAGGGCAAGATTTTGATGCTTTACTGAACTCTGTAGATGATAGACTACAAGACTTCTCACTTGCAATTGCATTCAGAGTCAGAGCACTGCTGGTACACATAGATACTGGATGTTTGTCAAAATAACAAGGTTCCTGTTATTTGATTTTTCCTTTGACCTGATGCATGTCGAGTTAAACTTTCAGAACAGAAAGGAAAATTTGGAAAGAAAACAAAGACATTTGCATTGCAGGTGCCTTAGATACCTGAATGAAGAAGTAAGCACTAGAGAAGGCCAGACTCACGAATCTATCTGCCACAATATAATCAGTTGGAAACCAGGATGCATTCCTGAAACAGTAGACAAATGCAAATGACAACCAGGAGCCCCCCTTCCTTACAGCCTCACACAAATGGACAGATGTATAATCTCATCTATTCTTAATGCCACCAGCATTGCAATATACCAAAAGCTAATTAGAAACAGTCCGTTTCATCTCAGCTTTATAGTCATTGTATAAATAAAACATTATCTCTACAGACTCACTTTAATAGCTCACAAATATAAATAAAAAGAATATCTTGATCTGGACATCCCAATATTATAGCCCGAAAATAATGAACTACATCATAGTGATTTATCAAAAATAATACTTATAAAACTAGTGCTTAGTCCATACCACTCAAAAAATTCTTCTTCGTATAAATTTGGCTCAGTAAGCCTGAAAGGTTCTAAGGGTGATATAAATTCCAAGCTCTTCAGGAGCTCCAAACTTTAGGTAATGTAAATGAGCAGACAGTGGACTGTGAACCTTCATTGAGTGCATTCTCTCTCTCTCTCTCTCTCTCTCTCTCTCTCTCTCTCTCTCTCTCTCTCTC
>NC_034601.1:36436615-36454669 GCF_900095145.1 Mus pahari
TCTCTCTCTCTCTCTCTCTTCCAACCTACTTGCTGTCATTCACATTAATTGCTTTCTGAAACGTACTTATATGCCTCTCTTTCTTTATTTTTTGATGAACTGGCAATCTTGCTCTATCCTTGAAGACTCAACTCATATTTTACTTTCTGTGTGAGTTCTCCCTCAAATTGTACAAAAGCAATATGGTAGCACTTCATTACAAAGTGATAAAATCTTTGGTCTCTAGCAGCAAATGGTTTCTTTTAGCTGTAAATTTTTACCCTTGTCACTCCTTACTCGATTACAATACTTAGATTTTTTAAGTATTTGAAAAAGCTAGCATCTTCAAACCTTTCAGTTTCAAGGAATGTTGATAAATGTAAACTAAAGTTATAGTTGAAAACAATTTGATGTAAGAAACAAATTGATTTTTTTCTTAGAGTTTTTTTGATCCAATTAAATCTAAGCTCCTGGGAAGTGTAGAAAGTTCTATACATCAAAAATATTAGTATTTTTATTAAAATGCCCCATAATTAGTAATAATTTTATTGACAGAATGGTCCATGCTGAGGAGTCATTAGAGAATATCAACACAGAAAATATATTAATATTATGTTCAAAGCTGGCATCAGCTACCAGTGGACAGCTCAAAGGCACTCCACTCAAATGTGGATTTCCCCCTTGATTTATGTCCAGAAATGGATTTCCTCCTGTTAAGTCTTCTTTCTGTAATCTTGCCATGCATTAGTAATTCACGGGACCAGATTTAGCAATGTAGTTCCTAGCTCTCAAGGAAGTAGTCCATTATAAGGAAGACACAAGAAATGCATAATTACCATCACCAGAGGAATAAAATCTATGTAATGTGGACAACGTACAGAGATTTGTTTTACAAGGAGAATTCATAGGCGATCTGGAAGACGTAAGAGCTATAACATGCAAAAGTGACAGGAAGTGTTCATTTTATTCAGCAACAGCATAGCCAGCAACACTGTGGCCAGATGTTTATTAACCCAACATCCTAGCAGACAGTGTCTTCTGTGGTCTCCAGTCAAACTTTCTTACACTCACTAAGATCTGTACCATGCCTTCTCTATCCTACCACAGCTGGAATTTGGCTAGATTTGGGGAGGGCCACTAGAGAGCCTATGTTTGCACTTTTTCCTCTACAATGTCTGTTCTTAGAATGGATTGCATTTGCCTCCAGTTAAAAGCATACTGTCTTGGCCCAAGGTCAGGGGAGAAGTCCCAGCATTCTGTTTGACTGCTAAAATGTTCTTTCATATCCCTCCAAGACGCAAATGGAACATCTACAGTGAGAACATGGAGCTTTTTCCTGGTTCTTTTGCTTTTGTTTAGCAATTTTCTTCCAGAACATTGCAGGTGTACCTCCTTTTTCCCTGGCTTGGTGTCCTATAACTGTATCCTAACATATCCTCTGTTGACTCATCTCTTTTTAAAACAAGCAAAAAATGGGGAAAGGAAAAATAGGGGGAGGAGAAAGTGGAGGAATAGGGAGAAGGAGTAGGAGAAAAAAGGAAGAGAAAGAAAGAGAGAGAGAGAGAGAGAGAGAGAGAGAGAGAGNGAAGGAAGGAAGGAAGGAAGGAAGGAAGGAAGGAAGGAAGGAAGGAAGGAAGGAAGGAAGGAAGGAAGAAAAACCTTTCATAACTGCCAATACTCCCTGAAGTCATTCTTGATTTACTTCAACTTTTTGATGCTCAGAACTTGCAGAGTAGTGGTCCCAATCTATGCCCTGAAGAGTAAAACTGTCTTTTGCCAGCTTACTTTAACATCACATTCAAATACAGGTTTCAAATATTGTAATCCAATTTTTGTTTATTGAACATTCAGGAGCAGAGAAAGAAATAATACAGTAAACATGAAAATTAAAATTCTTCCCATGAATTGAGTGTTCACTTTAGAACGGGGCAAACATATTTTTGCACAATCTCCCTCCAGAGCTTTCTGCTGACATCCAGTGATGTGTGTGTGTGTGTGTGTGTGTGTGTGTGTGTATGTTTATGTCTCACAGCACACATTTTCATTTAAAAGATTTATGAAAGTACAAAGTCCTTTACTTAGAATCTCAGCCAATGGCAGAGCACTATGTCTTTGACAAGCAGGCAAAGCTGTGGGTATAAATACTTCAGGGCTGTAAAAAGGCAAATAGTAGTTGAGTGTCCAGGGCTGAATGGAAACCCTCAGCACCTCTTTCCTCGCCTTGATTTTCAGGTGAATTAACCACAAGCTCCTTTAGATATTGAAAAATAGAGTCAATGTATATATCTTCTTAATGAATTCCAGACTTCTTACCCAGCTGGCTTCAGTGGTTCTTTTCATGTAGCTGCAGTATTTGCTTCAGTACCATACTCCCTTTGTCATACCTACTCCTTCTTTGTCTACAATACCCCATGTCCCTATTCTTCCCTTACACATGTCTACAATATCCTGTGTCCTTACCCATCCCTTACACAGCCAATGGAGGAGATTACCATCCCTGCCCCAATCCACTGGAGGGTAGGCCCTAGATCTGTTTTTACTTTCTATTTTTATTTGAAATTATAAAAGTACATAAGTCTCTTCAGCACATCAGATCTGTATCTGTTTCCATATCTACATTTATAGTTATACATAATGTGTCAGTATTCAGTCTCCGTTCCTGTGTTATTTTTGTATCTCCATTGGAAAACCCCGCTGTTGCTTACCTTCTCCTTTCAATGCTCACATATTTAAAACCTTGCTCTCCATATTTTCCACAGGGATTATCAAAAGCCTCTTCTCTGTTGAGATTTTTGTATTTTACATAGAGAACTGGATCTGTTGGGAAAGTGCTTGACATGCAAAGTTAAGGACCTGATTTGAACCTCAGAACCCATGTTTAAAAAAGAAAAATAAGTCAGGCATACTTTCGCATGCTTGTAATCCTAGTGCTAGAAGGTGGGGAAGGGTCTATCCCTGGAATGTGCCTGCCAGTAAGCCTAACTGAATCAGGAAATCCCAGAGCCCAGTAAGAGACCCCATCTCAAAATAAAACAAACAAAAACGAAAACAATAACAAAAACAAAAAGGTTACTCAGACTTAGATGCGCATATACTTAAAACTTTAGAATGGCAGAAGCTGGATAGTCCAGAGACCTAGAATCGAACCAAACTTCACTGGAAAAAGAAGTCAATGAAATGATTCCAAATGATACTCTGCTATATCCATAGATTGGTGTCTACCCCAATTGTCATCAGAGAGTCTTCATCCAGAAACTAAAGGAAACAGATGCAGACACCTGCATTAGGTGGAGATCAGGGAATCCTGTGGAAAATGGGGAGAAAGGATTGGAGAAGCCAGAGGAGTCAAGGACACCACAAGAAAATCCACAGAACCAATTAACCGGGGTTCATGGGAGCTCTCCGAGATTGAACCTCCAACTGGGGAGCCTACATGGGACTGACCTAGGCCTTCTGTAAATATTTTACAGTTGTTTACCACGGTTTTCTTGTGGAACTCCTAACAGTGGGAGCAGGAGCTATTTCTGGCTCTGTTCCCTGCTTTTGGGACCCTTTTTCTCATACTGGATTGCCCTGTCCAGCCTTAATATGAGGGGAGGTCCTCCATCTTACTGCATCTTGTCTTTCCATGTTTGATTGATATCTATAGGAGGCCTGCCTGTTTCTGAAGAGAAAGGGAGTAGGAGTGGATAGGGGAGGGGAGGTAGTATGGAAAGAGTGGGAGGATAGGACAGAGAAAACTGTGGTCAGGAGGCAATATATGAGAGAAGAATAAATAACTAATAATTAAAAAATAAAATCTTGAGATGGTATCTGAGAAAGGCACCCAATGTTGATCCCTGACTTCCACATCCAAATGTGTCACCACTGTATACACAAATACACACACATGTGTGCACGTGCGCGCACACACACACACACACACACACACACAGAGAGAGAGAGAGAGAGAGAGAGAGAGAGAGAGAGAGAGAGAGAGAGAGAGAGAGAGAGAGAGAGAGAGAGAGAGAGAGAACAAAATTCTGTTGTGGTTCCATAAACAAAAGTAGAGAATAATAAATGAAATTAACAAAGTGTAATAGTCTATTGCACAAACTCACTCATGTATGAAGTCTAAAACTTTGATCATATAGAAGCAGTGAACATAATGTTAGTTATTATTGGATAATATGGTTTTACATCAGGGAGTTGAGGAAGATTGAACTGAAAGCTACAAAATTTCAGTAGAATAGAAGATCTGTTCAACAATATATTGGAAGGTGTTAGTTTTTTATTTTATGGTTTAGGTTAACATAAATGTAATGGGTTTCATCATGGCATCGCCATAATATGTTTCTTTCTGCTGTGTTCCTACTCATGGGTTTCCCTACTTCCCCCTCCCCTTATGCCTCCAGATGGTTCACATTCTTTCCCCACTTAATTTCCCATTCTATCTTATTAGTATACATATATTACTACTGTATTCCTTCTTCTCTAAAGGTCAGTTTCTACCCTGTCATTATCTACTGTGTTGTTTTGCTTTGTTTTGTTTTTGGTGGTGTTTGTTTGTTTTAATGTGGTCCAAGCTGACACCATCTCTGAAGAGACTGACCTATTGAGAAAATGTCTCCATCAGATTGCTTGTAGGCAAATTTGAGAAGCGTTTTCTTGATTAGAGATTAGCGTGGGAAAGTCCAACCTACTCTGTGTGGTGCCATGCTTGGGCAGGTAGACATGGGTTGTTAAAGAAAGCAAAATGTGCCAGCATGAAAGGCAAGACAGTAAACCACTTTCCTTAATCTTCTCTGCTTCAGTTTCAGTTTCTAGGTTTCTGCCCTGCCTTGAGTTCCTGCCCTAAATTTTCTTTCATGATGGACTACAAACACTGTAAGGTAAAACAGCATTCCCACAAGTTTCTTTTCGTAATAGTGATTAGTCACAGAAATAGAAAGCACAGTAGAATTTCCTCTTCCTAGTTTGGTGATACACACACACACACACACACACACACACACACCTTCTCCATTTGAGAAAAAAATATGTCATCTTAGTCTTCAAGATTATAGCCATCCTTACTCAGATAAAATAAACTTTCAAAGTAATTTTAATTTGTATTTTCCTCATAATTAAGAATATTAGACACCCTTTCAGATGTTTATTGGCAATTTGTGTTTCTTTTTGTGAGAACTGTCTACTCCTTTCATTAGCCCATTTCCTGATTCAGTGATTTCAGCTATTGTGTGTTTATGTCCAACTTTCACCATTGTTTATAGCCTCTTCATTAGATCCCAATAACACTTGCATTTGAAGACCATTCTCCTATTGTGTAGGAAGTTTCAGATTATGGAACTTTCACTTCCAGTTCTGTAGTGCTTTGGCAATCAGCATTTTCTCAACACTTCTTTATTCAACATACTATGGATTTTTTTTCTACCTAAACTTAAAAATTAACTATCTAATGATCTACCCGATCATAATGATTCCATACCAGTAGTGTGACCCAGTCCTTCACCACAATTCCAAACTCAAGCTGTCCAAATTCCAGCCAGGCTTCAAGATACATTTCAACACCCCTTCCTTGGTTAAGATTTTTCTGAACATATCAGTTGGAGGAGAAACCTTAATGGAAAAGGGACAATAAATAGAAGAATAATTTCTACCATATAAATGTTCTGGAAAAATGCAATGACTAGTAGACAATATGATGTGGGTATTTTGAAATATCTACCTATAATAGCTTAAAATAAGGTACAAAGATATTTTTACCTTTTAAAGTCAGAACTATAGCTCAGGAAAATTAGTTCTGTAGCCAAATATAATACTTATTAGAGAGGAAAAGAGATTTTCATACAAATTTTTGCTGTTTTGTTTTATGAATATGTGTGTGCATGTGTGTGAGTGTGAAAGATAGAGACAGATACACAAAGATGGAGAGAGAGAAAGAGAGAGTTTAGGAAGCTTATAAAATGGTAGGTTTCCATATGGATTCTTCAAACATTCCTGGTGTTCATCAGCCTGTATATTGTAACCTCCTCTTACTCTTATGACCCACATTTCATGAACTTACCCCCTCTGCGACAATATCTACTGTGATACTAGCACTAACGTTTTACTACAAGCTTAGGGGGTTCAAAATAAATGGGATTTCCTTACCTTGTGATCTTGGCTCTTTGTTAGAGGGATTTTCTCATTTATAAGATGAGGTAAAGATCAGCAAAATCCTCCTCAAATTCCTTTGTTGTTTCAATAAGATAATACGGGCAAGGCCACACTACCCTACTCTGTGGCCCAAGGTAAGTTGAAGAAAAATGTTAGAGAGTAGCAGCAGCAGTAGTAGTTTAATTAATAGCAATGATAATAATTATTCATAGTCTAATTTTATACATTTCCAAAACTTACAACTTACATATATTTAGAAAACCACCAAAACTAATTTCCTTTTGCTTATTTTATATAAAAACATAACCATAAACTGAACCCAAACTGTTCACTAATCTTAAAAATACTTGTTCCACCTAGATTTGCCAATGAAGCTACACATTTTGTTTATTAAAAATAAACAGCAAAACATTAAGGCAATCATAAAATGTAAAGAGAGTTGCAAGTGACTTTGGGTATCATGACATAGCCTGAAACCTGTATGAGTCTTTAAATAGAGAGAGAGTGAGAGTACTCCTGTGGAGATGGATAACCTGAACATTCCCTATACAGCAACTTCCTTTGATGTGAAATTCAATTTGGCCCTGGTAAAGTAACATTTACTATATTTCTTGCTCTTTTATGAGTGTTCTCAAGTAGTGGTAATGATAAAAATAAATAAATTCCTGGAAAGCAAGGCCCTGCCTTTCCTGGCTGGCATCAGGTAGGGTACACCTCACTCTGTTTTCTATTGAGCTGCCTCATATCATTGTAACACTGAAGCTTGAAGAAAATGAAAAGGAATCCTGCCAACTTTTTCATATGAGAATGTTGAAATACATGAGACAGGAAATATCTTGACTAAATATATATTGCTCATTTCAATTTTAGACTTTCTGGAAAGTTATGTAAACAAGTTTTTTTTTTTTTTTTCATAATACCTTCTGGGTCCTTGGTTTTGTCTTTTCTTCCTTCCTTCTTGGGTTTTCTGTGACAATAAAAAGAGCTAGGTTCTGACTTACACGCACCCCTGCTTGTCTTAAAATCACCTCAATAATTTATTTCACGTATTCCAGCTGGTGCTATTTTGACATATGCCTTTTGGAAATAAACATGCAAAAAGGAAGGCTGGAGTTTAGCCTTGGGTTTTTATTCTGGACTTTGTTAGATTAGGAAAATATAAAACTCATATCACTCAAAAAAAAAGTATAAATGAATCGTATCTTCTAAAATACGTGGCTCAAAAGCACTTGTGTTTTCCATGTGAGTGGACAGGTGGGGATATGTAAGAAAAGGAGAAAAAAAATCACAAAGCGCCCCCTCAGTTACCTTTTTTTTCTGCTTAGGATTTTAGATCATTCACATGTAATAAAAACAATGAACCATCTGTCTGTCCTCAATATTGAGCACAATCCGACTGCAGGGTTAACTTCACCACTCATTGTACAACACCTTATTGTGCTGTATGTTAATGAGTTTGAAATACATATTCAAGAATGCAAAATTACCAACCTCATTAGGCATAAGACTCAACTACAACCTTAAGCAAATAGATTCCCCAGTGTTGCTTCTAGAAATTCTGTGTCAACTGCGTTGTGTGAGGTCAGCAGTTCGGCATGTCTGCAGTGTATGCCTTTGGAATTGTTTAATGACTCTGCTTTACAAAGAAATAAACCTGGTGGTTCTATAAGCCAACGAATTGGAGACTGACATGGATGAGATGTAACAGTAATATTATTTCTCAGCATAAGAGCAATAATGTAAAAAGTGACTTCATCGTGGGTTGACTTGTGAGGTGAGAGAAGAAGAGAAAGCAGCTGAAAATTGTCTGCAGGATTATGACTGTGATGCTTTTCATCCTGTAGACTACTGGGCATGCTCCCATAGGCGGAGGAAGATGCTAGATTCGTGTGCATTGTGGGGCAGAGCTGAGCCAAGTGATTCTCTCGCTTGATTAATGAATTTCTTCCTGAAGATGTGAAATGTGTTTGTACCTTATTTAGTTTAACAATATCACTTCATGTGGTTTCGTAGGAGGTTAACAGGTACAGAGCTCATCTGAAGGGGAAAAAAAAATGTGCTAGTTAGAATACTGCTATTAGGTACCAATAGAGTAATGATCCAACCATGGCATCTAATCGATGTGTGAAAAATGGGTAATTCTCACTAATGCCCTGCTAATGTGCTCATAATGATCTGTCAAAGCACTAGAGCTAATTACTGTCATGGCTATTTGGCTTGAGTTCACTGGGATAATCCTGGTATTGGTGAACAAGAACATGCTTCGTGAGTTTCATACCCATTGGCTCTTTTCTTCCCTGTTGCTCCCCAGGAAATTGAGAGATTGGACCTGTCATTTATACACTTTTCTATGAAATTACATACTTCATGTCTCTTTCACTCCCTTGTCTTTCAAGCCCATGTCTTGTCTTTCTTCTCTGTTTTGGGGTTCATTTCCTTTTTAAGGTAACCTGGAGCATCTTTCTTGTAGAACGAAAGGACCTAGATAAGATGTGGCATACTCTTTGCTTGAAAATAACTGATTTCTACATTTGTCTTGCATGTCTGCTCCATGTTTACATACAAAACACCCATTTATCTTTAGATACCTATATTATTGTGACATCTTTTTAATGGAGACATGGAACGTACAACAAACAGGAATGAGCAAGCCAAGCACCTACAATCTTTTCCTGACAATAGCACCTTAGATTTGAGAGAGAAGACAGGCCTTAGATTCCTTAGAAAGGATCTTATGCTTTCAGGTAGAAGACAGTGTAACACAAGGACCACCAAACGCTCTCTTAATGGGGCTATTCTTACAGAAAACATCTTCTTTATAATCACTTAATAAGTTATCATTGCAGTGTTTGGGATTAATATGTCACCTGAGAACGAGATAGTGCATCTTTTAAAATCACCCTATGTTGGATCACAGTGTGAAAACCTGTGCAATGACAGTGTTACCTTCCTTGTTGATGGGAAGCAAAGAGAAACTAAGGTGTAGGCCAAGGGCACATGCAGGCACAATCTCTTTTGAGGATGGTACTTCCCTTAAGATTGTCTTTTGCCTGCCTTAATTGTGTAAAGCAAATGTTACTCAATATCAATTTAATAAATCCAAATTAAATCCAAATCGTCCATTCAGATTTGATGAAAACAAGAGATGGCAAAGATTGAATAAATCTCCTCTTTTGGAAAAAAAAAACTAGTATCTCTTTCCGTGTGAGAGGGAATGAAACTTAAAAGCCTAGCTCTACAGCTCCTCTTATTTGGTGTCTCTCACTTTACATGGCTTCCATTATTTTTGATCAACAACATTACATTGTGTACAACTAAGTAAGAGCCCCCTGGACAGCGGATAAATCTGAGGGAAACCTGGGATTTATGATGACTTCATTTCCATCTCTCACTTCCACCCTTGTCACCATATAAGTGTATTGGGGATAGTGCACTGAGTTTGCCATGGTTTTTGTAAAAATCTTTTTAGTATTTTTTTATGCTGTCATGCCACATTTTACATGGTGTCAGATGAAATGTGAATTTTTTTCTCTGCATTTACTGGCTTATTATTTCGAAAAACAAAATATTATTTCTGATTAGCTTAACTCTTATGTCCATTCCACATACCCCCTTGAATCTCTAAACAGTGTAAGTCAGCTCAGCTCCTGGCTTAGGACATGCTAGTGTTCTCCTATAACTGTAAAAATTGTATCTAAATTCTGAACTCTCTTACAAATGCCTTCACATATGACTTCACATTTAATTTTATTTACACGTACTTCCCCCTCTATGTCTCAGGCTATTTATATTCTTATTGACACGACAACTACTGATCTCTAAGTTCTGACCCTTTTTAACATTCTTGTCTCCACAGAAAACAGTTCTAGATAGTCACTGTCTTCTCCGGTGACTTATTTTATGAGACTAAGAACATATAAAGTTGTATAGTTAGTTCGAGTGGAAGTTATCAACTTTTGTTATTTAGAGTTTACATAGAAAGACAATGTATAGTCAGCTTTTTTATTGATAGTGACTGTTGTCCCTTTAGAATTATTCCCATAGGATAGGAGCAAAAGCACACTTGCTCTTATGAGTAAACATTTATCACTCATTCCCTATTGATCTGAATGATTAGTAATACAATAGTGATCAAAATAGGCCTTATTTCTTACTTTATATTTGTAGCCTTCACTAAGGTCAATTAAATTTATGAAGTTCAATTTAAAAAGGTATAAAATCCAATTCATAATATTTAACTCACAAAATTATCTAGCATCTGGGTTAAATGAGTGGTTCTATGAGTAAAAGGGTTCTCACATCAATCACATTGTAATTGTAGATAGTAGGTATTTACTTCTACAATTAGTTTAGTTTTTTTATTTTTACCACTTAACTGCAAGTCTCATGACATACAGCTTAGCATTTATTTTGTAAGTCTAGCAATCTCTAGCATTTAGCTTATTGACAACACATAAAACATAATCATAATTTAAAGTAAAACATATTATAGCATAACCATATATCATGTTGATTCAATTTATTTATTACTCATCCTTATGAAGGCTAAATAAGACGGTATATGATATACTTACAGATTGTCCAACATGCTAAAATTTACAAACTCAATTATTCTTCCACTAAACTACATTTTTTTTACTTTGTTTGAGATAGAGTCTCATTAAGTAGCTCAGGTTGCCCAGTGACTTACTAGTCTCCTATTTTAAGAGTTCTTGAGGACACTAACATACTCAGAACAGGCATGCAAACTTTGGAAAAGGGAAATGTTAACTCATTTCTCTTCATGGATTAGGTAAGATACTACTGGGAACAATGAGTTCTGATGCTTCTGCCTATGTAGTTGCCAATATTATTCAAAATCAGTGTCAGCAGCGTAATGATAATTCAATTTTGTATGATCTTTTGGGAGAAAAATACTGTAGACCACTAAGAGTTAACCTGACCATCTTCCTGGAGCTATGCCATCCTATCTAATTGCAGTCATGAACGTTGGAGTTCCTTTGGAAAGCTGGCCAACAGCACACAGCCTGAAGGTTTATGGAGAATAAGGAGAGCTATCTAGCTTTCAGCCCATGAGACAGTACAAATGTTGAGAAAGTCTTTCCAAAGTTCAACTCTTCCACCCACTAATTTACATCTCCAGAGTTATGGTAGTATATATGTAGTTATGATCCTTTAAGTCTGTCTGAGGATAGTATTGTGGTTTCTCCAGGCATGGTATCGCCATATTAGTGTGCTAAACTGAGTTCCTAGCTGCAGTTATATCTCCCAATCAATCTGACACTCTTCTTGTTCTTATTCTCTAAATGGGACAAGTGATATGTTAGTAATTTAACTGAGTAACTTATATATGGAAAAACATGACATTGAATGCAATATGACTTATAAGAAAATGAAAGATAGTATATGGAAAATATGTTCAATAGTGAAGTTGTATGCATAATGGGAAATAATATTGCACCAGAATAATACACATGAAATTTTATAATATTTGATAATTTTTTGGTCTTAATACATTTACCAAAGGGTAAGCGAAATCTGTTGGTGATGGACTTAAAATAGTTAACAAATATATTTTACTAAAAATCTGTCAAGAAATTCTTGTCAAGGAACTGATTTGTAAAAATAAAAGTGTTAGAAAGATTAACTTGGCATTATATGACAGCTGATATAAATATTTATAGGTGATAATTGACCCCACAGGGGTGTCTTGGATTAGCTTTCTTTAGGTTTTGTTTTGGCATCAGTAAAAATACCCAACCTAGAAGTAGCCAGCTACTTAAAATAATACTCTTGTAATATGTAAAAATTAAAATAAGAAAAAATGCTTAAGGGCACATTGGCTAATATGCAGAAATAGTTTTTCTTTGGGTGAGATCAAAATGCTATCAAATGTAAATACTAAACTCTAGTTTTATAAAATGTTATGAGATTTCAGAGATAAGGATCCACCTTCCTATCACCCCAGGTGTAAAAGTTACAATTATTTGTCTTTTTGGTTTGCTTTCTGGCTTTTTAAAGATTTTTGTCAGATATTAGGGGGCAGGGCATGAGAAGATAAAATACATTCTTATTATGATAAGAAATAACCTCTTTCTGTATAAATTTCATGAAAAATAAAAATTTGGAGAGACTTATATTTCAGAAATGGGTAATTAGATTTTAAATGTCATCATAAATGTTTAAAATTAATCTACCCAGTGGTATTTTAAGTTATTACAATTACAGTTCTTAGAATTCAAAGATTATTCCTTATAAGGAACTAAGAAGATACAAAACATTTATATACAGCACCTTTCCAACTTACAAATAGATTTCATTCTGAGCATTTTTGGCAGGTATTATTCTAACTAATTATTTTAGAATTCTGAAAAGTCAGTCATGTTAGATTAGTGACAAAACTCCCTGAATATTAATGAACTTACTGCATTGTTGAAGTCAAATAATATTATAAAAGTTAATTATATACATAGTAAAAATATGCACAATAATTATTATCTTACAAAGAAAGTTGTCATAAATGATAAGCAGCTCATATAAAAGTCTAAATTTATGAAGTATTTTGTATAAAAGAGATTCTGGTACAAAGAAATGTTGTAGGCTTTTAATCTTGAAAATGCTAAAATGAATCCAATGACTAAGGCAATATTCTAGAATCATTGAAAATAAGTGTATTGATTATGTCAATTATTATTTCTTATCAACATTTAAATTCAAGATGGATTTTATAGTGCTCAATTGATATATACATATATAAGGAACAAAATGTAATATGTAGAATAAATTATATAATTATTCAGAGTTGATTTAATTATTAATAACAAAAATATTTTTGTTAAAAAACACTTAAAAGTGTATAATGACTGTAGCATTGGAAGTATGGCATAAACACAGTATAAAGTTATACAAAATTATTCAGAGTTAAAAATATCTTCAAAATAAAATAGAGCTCATTGATGAATTTGCCTTAGTCAGTGGAACTAACAGTATTATTTTTTTCTTTTTCATGTCCTATTTATTTCCTACACTTAATAAAAAAACAATTGGTTCAAAAGGATTCTAAGCCTGCTTTGATGATCTATGCTGATGCTATCATTGTGCGGTTGAGACAGGACAATAGCAAAAATGACACTAGCCTAGGTTATGGAAAAGTCACTGTCTTCAAATAAGCAAACAAACAACAAAATGCGTTTTAAATCTCCTGCTTATAAGTAAGATGATTTAGAAATAAAACACTAAGTCAACAACCCATAATGTAAACATTCACCAAGAAACCCTTTGCATCTGTTGGTTAAAATAGCATCACTTGGTTTTTTTTGTTGTTTTGGTTTTTTTTTTTTTCTGTAATTTCATGGCCATGATGATGATCATAATAGTGATAATAGACAAGGAAAACAAAATAGCTGGAGCTTGAAAATCATCTTGTGCACTTCAAAGCAATTTGCACATACACTTCCTCATCCTTAATAATATCAGCTCTGTGAAGTCGACGACATAGTTACAAAAGACAGTCACTTCTTTTTTTGACGTTGGAACCAAGGCAAAAGGATTAAAAGGACTATGCAGCATTCAGAAGACACGTTGGAACTTGTCTGAACTCTTGCTTGCCTGCTAGGGACAATATTTATCATCACTGTCTTATTCTCAGAACCTCTGCTGGTAGAAAATCAGGCTTTGTATATTAGTAGAATTCAGCTTCTGACCTTCTAGTTCTTAATTGTTGAATCAGTGGCGAAGCTTATAGAAAATTTTACAGGATGGTTTTATAATTTGAATAACACCAAAAATGATAATGTTAACAGCTGTAGTAGTTTTTACTCCCATCCACAAAGTAACTTTTATAAGCATGTGCTCGTCATTTTTCTGTTGTATTTTTCAGTGAAATTCTGTGTAAACCAGGGGTAAGTGAGCAAGATAAACCAGAAGTTTATGCTAAGCTCCACGTAACCAGACATTCACTTCATGTTTATGGCTAACTTGAGAGCAGACACGTAACACTTAATAACTTAACGCATCCCTGGTTCATGCTTTTAATGTTGGAGCACTACTTGCCAAACTCATAGCAATAAAGTGCAAAGTGTTAAGTGCCATTATACACACACCATGAAAGGACCTAACTGCCTGTTTTTTTAAAATGCAGTCTATAGGAACTAGGAATCTTAGTCAGGGTTTCTATTCCTGTACAAACATCATGACCAAGAAGCAAGTTGAGGAGGAAAGGGTTTATTTAGCTTACATTTCCACATTGCTGTTCATCACTGAAAGAAGTCAGGACTGGAACTCAACCAGGTCAGGAAACAGGAGCTGAACCAGAGACCATGGAGGGATGTTACTTACTGCCTTGCTTCCACTGGCTTGCTCAGCTTGCTTTCTTATAGAACCCAGGACTAGCACCAACCAAGGGATAGCACTGTACACAATGGGCCCTCCTACTCTTAATCACTAACAGAGAAAAATGCCTTACAGATGGATCTCATAGAGGCATTTCCTCAAAGGAGGCTCCTTTCTCAGTGAGAACTCCAGCTTGTGTCAAGTTGACACATAAAACGAGAGAGTACACCATCCCATGCAAAAAGGTAAATATTCTCTTCAATGCAACATGAGTACAGCTTCTTGTATTCTTATAGAAATCAAGGTGTGTTGTTTTCAGAAAAAGAATGGAACTAAGAATGGTTGTAAGGATTTTTTCAGACAAATTATCTGCATCTTCTCTGATGTTTGGTCAATGAGGGGATGGGGAAAGGCACAAAAACAGAACTGATGAGGAAGAGGAAACAGATTGGGAGGAGAGCAAAGAGATAAACCCAATTGGGTAAAATATATTCAAATTCATTATGTAAGATTAATACATGATAATAAAATTCCAGAATCTTTAAAGCATTACAATTAAATATAAGTTTACTGAAAATGACAACAGAAACACAGATATCCTCAGAAGAATTGAAAAAGGCTCAATGTCCTGAAAAGCATTAATCATTTTTTTTCTCTAAAACTTGATTGTAAATGAATTTCAGTTTAATCTCTTTACTTCTGACCTTCTTGGCCATGTAATTTGAACACTATGTAAATGGCATTTTCCTCCACATAAGATACTAACTTTAGAATACTGAGCTAGACATTAAATGGAGGACATTGGAGAGGTCGTTTTAATAAAATAGGATTTTTTATTTAGTGTCACTAGACTGATTGTTATGAGATCTGAAGATACTGTGTTTCACTATACTGTTCTATTCAATCTGGAATGTCCCCCTGCCAAACTACAATGACATAGGAGAAATTAACTCAGAAGTGAACTACCTCGCAGAACCTCAACATCGAGTAAAGAATCTCATTTTTGATTATTGGATAATCCAAAAATTTCCTAGTTTTCTTAGACTGATAAATTATCTCCTCCTCCTCCTCCTCCTCCTCCTCCTCCTCCTCTTCCTCTTCCTCTTCCTCTTCATCATGTTTAAAATGAAGTTTATTTGGGACCCGGGAAGGTACTGAAATGTGGGACCAAAGTGTGGGGAAGAGAGGAGAGGCAGAGAAATAAAGTGGTCAGAGAAGGAAAGAAAGAAAGAGGAGAGAAAAAGAAGGGAAGAGGATGGCCAGGAACACATGGAAAGAGAAAGAGGTGATGGGAGGGAGAGGGAAAGGAGGAGGGAGAGGGAGAGAAGAGAGGACAGGAGAGAAAACAATTTCTTGTTTCTTAATGAAAATAATTCAACCCCGGTTTTGTGAATTGGAAGACACTTGAAATCTTTATCAATGATTCACAGAGAACCTAGGATGTTGTTTGGTAGGTAATATAGAGGAGGAGAAGTTTTTCCAGTCTTATTTCTTACTGTGGTAAAGTGCCTAAAACATTAAGTTTCCATTTATACCATCTTAATTGTCTAGTTATTTGTATCCATGTGTTATTTAACCATCACTACTGCTCATCTCCATAAGCCTTTTAGGCTGCAAAAGACAAATGCATTATCAATTAAGTAGCAACTTCACTTTTTTCCCTTCTCTCTAACTCTAGCACCTGGGAAGTATTGTACTATGCCTGTCTCCATGAGGAACCAAAATAATTAATATAAGAGATTCTGTTTTATCTGTTTATTCTGTTTTATTCTGTTTTATCTGTGACGAGTTAATTTCTGTAGCATATATCAAAATTCCTTTCTGTTTTAATGAAGATTATTATTATTTTGTTTAGGTATCATAATTTGCTTATGTCTTCATCTGTTGAAAAACATTTGTGTTACCACCACACTTTAACTGTAAAGTAATACTCTTAAGAACATGAATCATCTTTTTGAAACCACACTTTCAATTCATTTTGAGTATGTATCTGGAAATGGGATTGCTGGTTCATATGATAATTCTATTTTAAAATTGATGACATATCATTTTCCATAGTAGATATATTATATTAAATCTATAGTAATAAATTCAGCTTGTCATATCCTTACCAACCATTTTTCTTTTTCGTTTCCTTTCTTTTTTTTTTTTTTATAAATAGTAGCCACAATCATATCCATGAGTGTCTTATTGAAATTTTGATCTTGCTTTTCCTTTATCATTTGTGATATTTTATATATTTTCAGCTTGTCAGCACTTACTTATCAGTCACTCTGACACCAAAGGAGAAATTTCTTTAAAAGTACTTTATTTTGAACAGTTACAATTTTTTAATTTTAGATTTCCTTTGCCCTGGATATTAATTCTTTGTATAATTAGAAATTTCTTAAGTCAGTGGCTCCTTACTGCCTGTGTGCCTGCTGTTCCAATAACACAGGTACAGTAGTAGGCCAAGGGGTCAGAGGTTGCTTCTACTCTACAAGTAGTGAAATTGAAGAAAATTAGCCCCAGTTAATTCCCAAACTTTGCATTTGTTACCATGAGCCCTCTATAGGTTCAGAGCTCAGATTTAAGTCAAGCAGGTAAATGTCGTCGTTACATCTGCCAGGTCCACAATCAGATTTCTCTAACTCCTTTTTCTACCCTATGGTGGTTTAAGTAGGAATGGCTTCCATAGACTCATGGGTTTCAAAGTGTGGATCATAGGAAGTGGATTATTAGGAATGGTGGCTTTGTTGAAGTAGATGTGACCTTGTTAAAGGAAGTACTTCACTCTGGAGACGGGCTTTGATATGCCATATGCTCATGTTAGGCCTAGTGAGACAGTTTCCTTCTGCTGCCTGCAGATCAGTATGAGAGTTCTCAGCTCCATATTCAGCATCGTACTTACATGGTGCCATGCTTCTCACCATGATGACAAAGGACTGAACCTCTGAAACTAAGCCAGCCCCAGTTAAATGTTGTCCTTTATAAGAGTTCCTGTGGTTATGGTGCCTCTTCACAGCCATAAAACCCTAGCTAAGACATGCCCTTTTCCCAAAGTTTTATGATGGTTTTGATAACTTTTAAAGTACATTATTAATGAACTATTTTCATTAATAAACAATGTACAAGATTATACAAAATAATGACCTTCATTGTAATATATTTGTACCTGCCTGTAATAGCTTTTGGATCGTATTTGCCTCCAGATCTATCTCCCCTACCACCAGTCCCTTTTTCATTAACTTATTTTTTTAAACATGCTCTCATTAGCCAAGGTTGACCTTGAAGTACTTACCTCATTAAGAAGGGCAGCTTTGACCATATGAACCTTCCTAGATCTTTTAATAAATGATCTGGGTCATCATGCCCAGCAAACAACTGTGTGCTTTCTTTTTTCTTTTCTTTTTTTCCTTAGCAATGTCTATTTTTTATTATTATGATTATTTTCTTTATTTACATTTCAAATGCTATCCCAAAAGTTCCCTATATACCCTCCCGCCCCTGCTCCCCTACCCACCCACTCCCACTACTTGGCCCTGGCCTTCCCCCGTGCTGGGTCATATAAAGTTTACAAGACCAAGGGGACTCTCTTCCCAATGATGGCTGATTAGGCCATCTTCT
>NC_034601.1:36455399-36459284 GCF_900095145.1 Mus pahari
CAATAGAGGAATGGATACAGAAACTATGGTACATTTTCACAATGGAGTACTACTCAGCTATTAAAAACAATGAATTTATGAAATTCTTGGGCAAATGCATGTATCTGGAGGATATCATCCTTAGTGAGGCAACCCAATCACAAAAGAAGTCAGTAGATATGCACTCACTGATAAGTGGATATTAGCCCAGAAACTTAGAAGACCCAAGATACCCTTTGCAAAACACAAGAAAACCAAGAAGGATGACCACTGTGTGCTTTCTAATTCTCCTCGTTTTAATCCTCCATCTCTTGCCTACTTTTTCCCTAGATTTTACATATGAGTAAAACATATGTAGAATCTTATCATTCTGAGTCCATCTAACACTTATTAATATAATGATTTCCTATTCCCTTTTCCTTTAAGGACTTATACACTTTGCTTAAACACCACATTTCTACTTTGTGTTTTTCTAAGAACTTTCATTTCTATTCTCTCAGACATATTACCACTACATTATGATACAAGCACAATTTATAAAGGTGATGATAATAAATATAGTAAATTATATTATGTGTATAATATATAAGTATGTATTATATTAGAAAATACATATATTAGATATATATGTATACATGTATATTAGATTTTTATATATTAGAGTATATTTAGATTAGATGATACTTACATTAGAAAAACTCAGACCAGTGTTTTATGCTAATATAGCCAGTTAGGTGCATTATTTTCCTAGGGTTATAATAATTTTGTTTCATAGATTTGAGAAAAATGAGGAAGAAAACTTTTTTCTCTTCTGGAGATTTTCTAGTCTCCAGTGAGGTCACCACAGTGAAGGCATTCATTTTCCTGAGTCCTCCCTGCTCTAGCAGCTCCACATGACTACTTCCTGCTGTCTGTATCCAAAATGCTCTGTCTCTCCACCTGTTCTCTGTGTCCCTGTTCTGAGAAGGACCCTAGCCTTGTTAGATTAGGACCCAATTTTAGGCCTTGTTCTAATTTTACTACCCCTTTAAAGACCTTATGCTAATTAAATATTAATTCAAAAAAAGAAATTAAGCCTTTCCTTCCAAATATGAATAAGAAATGAGACTTTTAGCATATGGGCAGAATGGGAGCAACTCAAAGCGGTTTGAAATATGCCTTTGCGCTTAAGACCTCAATTTTTTCCTCATTTGTATTTCTCCGGTGACTTTTCCCTTCCTCTCTTCTTCAGATCCTTTTTAGAACTTTCTAAATCTCTTAACATTTCTCTAGTAATTCTAGATTTGACCTACCAGACTTCCACAAACAGAAGGTAAGAGCATGTTCTTCTCTTGGCCAGTATTATCATCATGGTTCAAATTGTCGCCACTATTGTAAATATCACTAATGTAAATATGAATTTCCTTCTTACTGCTCAATTTGTACCAATTTGTCCCTCATCAAAAACATTTGCTGCGTCTGTTGGCCTCGTTCCACAGGTTGGAATGTCTTGGCAGGAGAAGGCTATGTCTTTTTAATCATTTTCAACACAATTCTGAGCTGAACTTAAAGCCTTCCTATCACAACACAAACACACATGTACACACACAGTTGCTTTGTTTTTGTTTGTGGAAAAGCTAGTCATTTCCTCCTGTGTATTTAAGCACATTTCAAAACCAATTCCAGCTGGGCTTGGTGGTGCTTGCCTTTAATCCCAGCACTCAGGAGGCAGAGACAGGCGGATTTCTGAGTTCAAGGCCAGCCTGGTCTACAAAGTGAGTTCCAGGACAGCCAGGGCTATACAGAGAAACCCTGACTTGAAAAACCAATAAATAAATAAATAAATAAATAAATAAATAAATAAATAAATAAATAAAATAAAGACCAATTCCTTTCAGGTTATGCATTCATATTATAGGCCTTAAACTTTGTTCTTCACTTATCCTTATAATTTACCCATATACTTCCTATGGCACAAAGTCCCTCATACATGTTCAATAATGATTACTAGTTTCATTCAGACATACCAAAAAATAAGCTCTCTGGAGTTGAGGTGTGGCTGAGATGTAATGTGCTTACGTAATCACAAGACCACATACACCAAGGTTGATCTCCAATTCTGAAAAACAAACAAACAAACAAAGAATAAATAAATAACCTTCATTTCCAGGGAGCTTGCATTCCTAGCTTTTGGAGTTTGGATGTTGCTGTCTTTTTTCTTTTCCTTTCTTGTCTTGACTTTTCTTTCCTTTTTTTAATGCTGACTGCTTTTGAAAGAAATAAAACTTATAAGTAAGCCTAGATGTGTTTTGTTGTTGTTTTGTTATTGTAAAATCATTATCATGTTATTTAACTTCTTAATCCAGCATCCAATCAAATAGCAGCTCATCATCCTTATACAATTGCAGAGGGCAAATTCCATCAAAATATCCAATGTGGCTATAGGAATTGTCTTCTCTGGTCTGATGCTGGGAAGCCCATTTGCCCAGTGCAGGTCCGTCCAACTGATGGGCTTTCCATGGAAACTTAAGTCGATTCACAGTCAGGCTTCTGCAACCACATTCTATCCAGGTGGCACTGGTACTGTTTTACTAAACCAATCTGAGTTCTCTTGTCTTCAGCTAACACTCTGCTTTCCCCTGAATTCTAGACAGTCCCCATTTGCAGTAGTGATTTATTGACAAATTCTCATTCATTCTCTTTAAAAAGACGACAGTTGTAGGTGGGTTATAATGACAAGATTGTTCTGGGTGGGCTTATTGAAGAGTCTTGATATCTTGTGCCCTCCTTTTGGCAATTATCTCTTTTGTAGTTACCAATGCAAGGTTACCTTCAGTCTGAACTAACTGTATTTTAACCTAGTTTTCCCCTGGAAGGGGTCATTCACCTCGTCTGTGCATGGCTGCATAGGTTCTCTGTGGGCATGCCTCTGAGCCTTACCAGTGCTCTTCTCACACTATTAATTAAACGAGAAATATTATTACAGCATTAAAAAAAAAAAAAACTATCAGGCAGCTAACGTTTTCCACCCACTGACATTTAGCAGAAGCAATTTTGTTCCCACTCACCCAACTGCCACTCAGTTCCTGAGGTTAAGAGAATGCTCATTTGTGCTTGCAGACCAGCTCATTCGGAGATGGCACCTCCTCATCGCAGTCATTGGACTTGAAAGGAGTGTGTGGGGAGACGATGATAAGGGAAGCTGTGAATAATTACTCTTACTAGTAGGCTGAGGGTTTTCTGGAAAGTAAAAGAAAGGGAAAGAAAAAGAATGAATGTAAAGAAAAGAAGGTGGCATATCCTACTGACAGCTGAGGCAGCCAAGGTGAGAAAGAAGGACATGCAATGGAAGATAAGGAAAGAATAACCAAATCCATGATGTGTCTATGTACCCAGGTGCATGCATGTGGGTGCATGCACGTGGGCATGAATGTGCCCTGACCTAACTTTGATATAGTATAGTAACAGGATTTTGAAGATGATTATAAATGGGATTTCTCTAAAATGAAGATTCCATATGCATGGACTCAACACATACATGATCTTACTATTTCCTCTATTATCTTTAGCTTTAATACTTCGAGTGAAAGAATTTAATTATCTTAGCATTAACCTGATCAATTGCTATTGAGCAGGTTGCTCATCTGTTCAGTTGAGTGTAATATGCTGATTGGACGTTTTTAGGTGAAGCACAAGGAGGGATTCTTTCGGACAGCAGATAAAACAGCTGTTGGGTTCTAACACCCTGACAAACCAAATCAATCCATTCTTCACTACTAGCAATATTTTCTCTAATGCTAAGCAATACAGATGGCAACAACATGGTTGGGGGACTGACTGTGTGTCTGTGTCTGTGTGTGTGTGTGTGTGTGTGTGTGTGTGTCTGTGTGTGTGTGTGTGTGTGTGTTAGCACATGCATGTGTGTAT
>NC_034601.1:36459291-36533357 GCF_900095145.1 Mus pahari
TGTGTGTGTGTGTGTGTGTGTGTGTGTGTGTGTGTGTGTGTGTCTGTGTGTGTGTGTGTGTGTGTGTTAGCACATGCATGTGTGTATGTGTGTCTGTCCATCTGCTATTGATAAGGAAGTTTCAGGAAAATGGTGACACTTGCTGCGTCTTAGAAAGAGATGCTTTTGTTGGAAGCCAGACATTGGCCTTGGGTAATCTAGCCTCCTGGTTTCCACCTCACTAGGCAAACAAACAGGAAAAATGTTTACATCAATTAAAGTGTTTATTGTGTGGATAGCAATCACCAGTTCCCCCAAAAGCTGTTTCCTGGAATAGGCTAGCAGTCTTTGCACCTGGCAGTCGGATTTCTGGCACGTGGTCTGCTTCTCCAGTATGATTGTGATGTGCAGATGGGGCCTATGTAGTGGTGTGGGAAGTTAGATAAGTCTACTATGCCTGCTCATCCACTGAAAACTTTCAACATCTTCGTCCTGTCTGGACATTTTCTGGGCTTTTTTTGCTCATTTCATTGCTTGTTTGTATTTGTGTTTGTTTTTGTTTTATTTTTGTGCATTTTTTAATACCTGCTAATTGATGAGAAAATAATCTTTCCATGTTAACTAATGGGTTGTTTAATTAATTAGCATGCATTATACACATAGGAATGGGGATGTAGCCTTATGGTGAAGTACTTGGCTCGCATGGATCAAGCCTCGGGCTCTATCTACCGCTCTGTAAATATATTTACATGTAGTACAAATTGATCTCAAGTCTACAAGACTGCTCATCCCCACCATAATGTCTGTCGTAGTTTCTAGTCCCAGTAAGTTTAATACATATTTTTGAATGTGATGTTTTATAGTAATAACATTTAGAAAGCCAAAAATAAATCAGGCTTCCTTTCAGGGAAAGAATATTTTCCTTCCTTTATTTTAGTATGATAAAAATATCCGAGAAATTTTATATGTGGCAAAGACATAAAATTCAAAGAGCCTGATCTTTAAATACAATCAAATGTCTATAGAAGATATAATTTTACTTGCATTAAATATTGATCAACAAATTTCTTTCTTTCTTTCTTTCTTTCTTTCTTTCTTTCTTTCTTTCTTTCTATCCTTCCTTCCTTCTTTCTTTCTTTTCTTTTCTTTTCTTTTCTTCTCTTTTCTTATTTTTTTTCAATTCAAAGTTTCTCTGTGTAGCTCTGACTATCCTGGTACTCACTCTGTTTGCCTCAAACTCACAGAGATTCTCCTGCCTCTGCCTCATGAGCCCTAGGGATAAAGGATGTACCACCACTGCCTGGTGCATAAATACTTTTTTATTTTTGGAGAAAAATATAAACTAAATATATTATTCACATCTGTATGCTTTCAACTACTCTTTTTTATTGTATATAGCACTATTTTTCAAGTTTCACTAAAATTGGCATAGCTCTTAACCCTTCACAAGGACTCTAACTCAGACAACATTTTTTTAAAATAGATATAGTTATACAAGGCAATAGAATGCTTTTCATCTAATATACCACTGCCATCACTGTTAAGAAAGCATTCCAACTGGGAAATCTATTGAATTCTAACACTTAGTACATCTAATGAGCTTCGAGTGTTTTACAATTTTCTTATCAGATGTAACCTGAAGTGACCAAGTTTCCCTTCTTAGAAAATGTGAGGAGAGTTGACATCTGTATTTGGTCCGTCTTATATTCTCTTATAAGTTTTAGTCAGGGTCTAGAATCTCAAGCCATTTGATCATTGTTATCAAACAGCTCCTTGTGTTTTGTGAGGTGGCTTTCTAAGTCCAGCAAATGGCAACACTGAAGAAAACTGGGGATATAGTCTTGTGTTGTATTGTATTTTTAAGATATTTTATTACTTATTGGATGTCAGTATGTTTAGATTATACTCTATCTCTTGTCCATTTATTTGTAGGTCTACTCCAGCTCTCATCTAACCCTGTGTCTCTTTTATTTTCTTGTTTTGATAACCATTAACTCCTATATGAGCCACCAAAATATTGTTGGATATGCGGCCTTCCATTTTGTTATAATTTTAAAAGGAGTCTTATGCTTTTGATTTGTTCTATTTCTTCTCTCATTTCTTAAAAAAAAAAAAAAAAAGTAAGTTTTCGTTTGGGGAGCCACAGACTTTCATAGTCTTACTTATTGCCCATTAATACTGCCAACTAGAAACGCCCCGCCCCCAACACACACACCTCCCATCCCCTTGATTAGCAAAATTCGATGAACCACCTTTCCTGAGCAGTTTGAACCTGGACCACTGTGATGCATGGTGACTGGAACTCAGACAACCTCTAGGTGACCCTCTGAAGTCCCTGATTCCATGCTGGACTTTCTAGTTTTTGTTGTTGTTGTTGTTGTTGTTGTTGTTGTTGTTGTTGTTTTGAGGTTGTTTGTTTTGCTCACCTCAGGCTACAGCCAAGTCTTTCTTGCTTCTGTCCTAATTCATGACGCCCTGTCTTATATTTTAAAAGCAGTACATTGTGCTGTCTCCCGTATCTGAAACTGTTGCTTTCTATGAAGAAAATACATACATATTCTTTATAGGTTATGTACTCAAGGTTTTATTGGTTATTTACTTAGATTTGTTTTATGTTAGAGCAAGATAACTGAATTCAATATAGTAACATTTTACCTTAATGCTATGCAACATATGTATAAGATTTGTCAAGAGAAAACTCTTGAGCAGTATACTAGTTCATCACTCTGAGGGGACGTTAGCACACATATGGTTCTGGGTTGCCCTCTTTAATTACTTTTAAACATATAGATCTCGCCTAGTGTCAGTATTTGGGCCTATCTCCTCAAGACACCTGGTTTTTATTTTGATCCTGAATGGAATGACTCAATGAAGTCTCAATAATTTCACAAAAGATTGATATGTGTTCAAGAAAATTTAGTAATTGGGGGGCATGGATCAAAACTAATTATTTGCCAATAATGGCAAACATGGGTTTCATTTAAGTACATAGAGATTAATAAAGTGAACTATCTGTCTCTTATTGTGGAATGATAGTCCTCAGCAGAGATTCTAAAGCATATTCTAGGGATAGTCACACTGCTGACCTGAAGCAGCAATTTGGTAAATGTAGAGTCAAATAAAATGACCTGTAATGTCATCTATAGGATAGAACACAGAGACCCCAATGGAGGAGCTAGAGAAATTACCCAAGGAACTGAAGGGGTCTGCAACCCTATAGGTGAAACAATATGAACTAATCAGTACCCCCAGAGCTCGTGTCTCTAGCTGCATATATAGCAGAAGATGGCCTAGTCAGCCATTGTTGGAAAGAGAGGCCCCTTGGTCTTGCAAACTTTTTATGCCCCATACAGGGGAACTCCAGGGCCAAGAAGTGGGAGTGAGTGGGCAGGGGAGCAGGGTGGGGGGAGGGTATAGGGGACATTCAGGATAGCATTTGAAATGTAAATGAAGAAAATAGCTAATAAGATAAGTTAAAAAATGACGTGTAACATAGTCACAAATTTCTTATTTATTTACTTATTATGTGTTTGTATGTTAAAACACATGTATGTTTGTATGTATATACATCTCTGTGTGTGTGTGTCTGTGTCTGTGTGTGTGTGTGTGTGTGTGTGTGTGTAAGATATCTTGCCAGAGAGGATTCTGCCCTTCTAACATGTGAATTTTGGAATGGAACTCAAGTCATCAGACTTGGTAACAAGCACCTTTATTCACTGAGCAGTTATGTCAACCCTCAGGTTTTGCTAGATCCAACATCGATTTGCTACGGAAAAATTTAAATGATATATTTTATATAATAGTAATTTCTAATTACTAGGAATGCTTAGTTTTAAAAAACAAATTATCTTAAATGAATATGCAAAGCAAACTATATAAATCTGTCTGCTCAGCTTTTCCTTACTGCAGATATTACTCAAATCTTAAGTTTCAAAATACTTATGTACATAAAAATAACAAATAGATATGAAGAAGACTAAAATTTATGGAGTAGATATTATTTTATAGAGTTAATACCTAATAGAATCAGATGCTTAATTGAATCATTATCATAGACAATTATTTTATTATATACAAAACAAACATTATCTGTGTATCATACTAGAAAATAGTTATTCATATTAACATGTTTATTACCCACCCTGACTCCCCTCTTTCTCTAGGCAATATAATGAGTAACATTGTCAAACAGATGAACAGACATACACACGCATGCCTCTTCTCCCTGAAATTAAGTATTTTTTCCATATTACTTTCTGTAATTAGTGTGCTATTGATGCTAACATCCTTAACATCTATTTTAGTTCAATAGCTATCACTGATAATACGTTGGGAAGGGCCTAAGCATAAAGCTCAGAATATAGATGACTTACCTGTCATGAGTGACATCTTGGCTTCCATCCCCTGTATCACATAAACTAGGGTGGTGGCACATACCTGTAATCTCAGAACATTTAGAACCAGTACAATCAGTTCGAAAGGATACTCCATTTATACATAAAGTTCTAACACACAGGACGTATGAGATCTTAACTCAAAAAGCAAAACAAAGCAAACAGACAAAGTAAATGAAAACAAAATGGAAAATCTTGAAGAGGTGAGAAGCGTCTATGCTTGATATTTTGTGGGGGAGGAGATTTATGATGGCAATCAACCATAATCCGCCCATGTACAAGCAGTACCCAAGCCAGCTTTAAACTTTAAAAGATATCTTCAGTCCCTCTGAGCTCAAAAAGTTTATGATTTTGAAAATTTTATTATCCTAACGACAAGGAAATATTAAACCTCCTTCATTGCCAAAGGGCAACCACTGGAGTTATGATTCTGCACATGGAGCACACAACAGATTTAGCAATTGTCTTGCTTGGCTCAAGCAGTGTTGGGGACAGCCAAAGATTGGAATGGTCTGGCAGGGTTGTCAGTGTGTTTATAAGAAGGTGGTATGAGTTGGGGAGCACAGGCAGGGAAGCAGGCAGAATCAGCAAGATATGGCTTCCGGTGGAAGTGTCTGATGACTTTGGAAATGTCTGCTTTGAACTTTAATCCAATGATGACGCATCCTGAAAAGAATCAGGGGCGTATCCCTGGGACACGAAGGAGACAGGACCATTAGTTAAAATCAGGGTTCAGATGAAAGTCAGGACGATTACTTCGGGAACCTCCATCTCTCAAAATACGTTCTAGCTTAGGCTAAAGAAAAACTTTGGCAGTAAATAGTTCAAGCTTCAGTAGTGTGAAGTGCTATGGAAGGTCTCTTGAATCCTGACCATTCTTTCTCAGGACTCAGCTTAAACAATAAAAGTTTTAAAATAAATAATGAGCATGGAGTTGAGAAATCTTAGAAGCCCTACAACATTTTTCCTACATATTCCCTTAACTGAGTCATTAATGTAATACATTCTATTGATTATGTTCTGAAGTGGATCAACTAATGTATACTTTTTGTGTTTTTATGAAGAAGATAATAAGTGCAAATGTATAAAGGGAGGGCCTATGGTCGCTGTATAGTTGAATGTAAAAGGATTACGTGACAGCTTACATGGTATCCCTATAGCCACACTCCAACACTTTGAGTCCTTCCTAAACCTTCTGTATCTCTACTTCTGATTCCAGTTTATTTTTTAAAGATTTATTTGTAATAATTCAATTAATGTGTCCTTTGCATGGAATGGAATCAGTGGGGATTTCTGAAGGAATCTGTTAGGTGAGAACTGTCTTCAAGGAGAGGAGAGCCCGCTAAGGAATCAAACTTCCTCACATGAAGCAATTAAGTAACGATACCAAGGAACGATGCTCAATTAAATATTGTCAAGTATCATAATTATATATTTCAAATGATGACTCCTGTTCATAGAACTAGCCAGAGTTAATTGATCATTTTTGAATAATTTACTGGAAGAGTAGATGAATATAATTTATCTTTGTCTGAATTTTCTCAGTTAGGTCACTGAACCCTTTTCATCACTTAATAACATTCGTAGGCATGCAGCATTATTAACCCTCATTTCCTCTTGGTTTGCCTGCAGATGCAGCTGTCAGGTGATCCCTGTATTTTAGCTTAGGTATAACACTCTGATTAACCAGAGGTCAAACTATAGCTGATCACTATCATCCTGAATTCATCTTGGAACACAAGAATAAAGAAAGAAAGCTAAGGCGTTCAGCACAGCTAGAAGTTGGTAGCAAGAGGAGATCTATATTTTGGGTCTCAACCAGACTAAGTCCAAAAATTCCATACTACGAAAAAGGAAGCCATTATCTATCCCTGCATCCAGGAGCTAATGAGAAATGGCAGAATCAAAGAACTCAGAGCTTCAGACTTGCCCTATTGAGGCAAGCAGTCTATGCACAAATACTATGAGATAGATATTCAGCAATTCATTACGAGATAATGCAGTATATAATAATTGATAACGTTTATCATTTGCTATAAGAAAAGTTTAAAATCAAAACATGTTTTAGAGATAAAAGATATCATGTGCAATTATCTGAATGTTTTACTTCAATCTACAGCCCATTCTCTGGAGCTATTCCTGTATGTCCACCTGAGACTCTTTTTATATTAGTCCACTGAACTTCAGATTTATTTAATGACCCGCCATCACAATATGAGGGCTGTCCCAAGCAGACAGGGCTTTGTAAGCTTGGTTGGAAGGCTTTTCTCTTCCTCCCATCTCTACATAGAGCTGTTTCCACTCTTCAGTTTCTCTGCAGTTCTCACTTGGTTGGGAGAGTGATGGCGCTTCCTCCTCCTCACTCAGGATTTGTGTTACCTATGTTCTTTAATCAAGCTCTTTGTATGCACACATAAGGCCTCTGATCTCTGCTCTCATGATATGCTAACCCAATACTGATGTTGCCCATCAAAATGATTTGTGCATCTTAAAGGTTCCCACTGTGCTGGCATCCTTAATACCAGCATGCCATAGAAGTAAGGGCATGTTTGTAAGACAAGTAGATGTTTGAGTTCTGATATTTAGTGTTGGTATATGCTTCTTCTACTAACACAAATGAGAAAATAAAATGGTAAGTCTTATAAGCAGACTACAGAGCTGATGAAGAATCATGCCACAGTGCCTGAAGGATTAGCTGAAATTCTGCAGAACGTTCTATAAACATGGAGACAGATTGATGATGGATCCTTACTCTGTTATACAAGAGAGGATGATTTTCATGTGTTGCTGCCCTTGTGCTATTTAAATAAAGGAGGTAGATGGTGGTGTCCAAAGTGGGCTTCTGGTTAAACATTTTCATGAAGTTGTTGGATCATTTCAAGGTCTCAATAGGCATTCCTTCAAAGTACGTGTGAACCATGGTAACCAATTTGCTACTAGAAAGCAGAAATATCTTTTGCCTTCCAGTGGCAATCCAGATGAACACAGAGCAGCTCCTGGGGCAGTGGTTTTTTTTTTTCTTTAATTAGTTTGCCCCTGGTATTCATTTGTTTTTTCTAATGGCATATTTCTCTGATTATTGGCATGAGTCTGTCTAGTTCAGGCAAGTTATTCCTGGCTTTTTTTGCTAGAGAAGTGTAATTGCATATAATGTGATTGTATGTGTTAGGGTTGGAGCAGTATGTATGTGATTTTGCTGACTCTGGAAAATTCTTCAGAATTCTTTCCCTACCATAGCCTTGGCCAGCCTTGTCTGTATTCCCTTGGCTGGTGCTGAAGCCGTTGTTTCATTATTCAGGAACTATTGTGAACTCATTCTGTGTCTCCTTTCTTCAGCTGTCTAGTTTCTCATTTCTGTATTTAACTGTGTCTCAACTGGAGGGGGATGGGCACACTGCTCTCACACCAGGGATGCCAGGCCATGTTTTTTCTTTTTCTTTTTTCTTTTTTTTTTTTTTCTCTATTCCTATTTCCCAATTCAGACCCCCTAATCTCACCTTTGATGAAAATTGTTTCAACAAGCCCCCAATAATTCTTCAGAGCAGTGGGAGGAAAGTTCTTCCTCCAGGGACTGGGGATGTTTTCTGAATGAAGCCCTTACATAGTTTCAGGGCTGATATTTAGTGTTGGTTTATGCTTCTTCTACCAACTAGACATCTAAAGAGAAGAGACACAGAATGAGAATACAACTATGATTGTGCGTAGTGCCAACACTTTGTGTTTGTCTTTCACTGACACTTTCACCTGTGTGGATTTCTGCTGCCTGGTCTATCCGAGGGCAAGTGTTTCCTGGCAAAAGGCTACCTTCAGAATTTAGTAACAGCAGGATATATTGGACATTTACACCTGGGTTTGACAGGAAGCCAACCTGACTTTTGATTATTTGCTAACCTTTATTTGCTTCTTTTCTTGCTTGCACTGGTTTTCTTAATTATTTCAGTATCAATCATAACATCTGAACTAATCAAATGCATGAGGAAACCATTTCTAACCTTTCAGTCATATCCCCAACCTCTAAGCTCCCTAAAGCAATCCTATTTAATACTTTTGTCTATGCTTCTTTTTCTAGGTTCTTCATGTTTATACAAAATATACAGGCATGTACTCTTGGTCAGAAAGCATATAATTGCCCTATTAGGGCAATGATTTTTCTGCCTGTGTATTGTATGTGTGTTTGAATGTGTGTGTATGTGTGTTTGAGTATGTGTGTATGTATGTTTGAGTGTGTGTGTGTGTGTGTGTGTGTGTGTGTGTGTGTGTGTGTATGCATATGTGTGCAATGCTAGAGATTGAACCCAGGACCATGTGGGTGCTAAGCTACACATCTGTCCCTGCCTACTTGCTGAAATACTTCCCCCCCCCCACTAAGCCCTTTAATTAAAGTTAGGGTAACCAAACCACCTAAATAATTAGGAATTCAGTATTTATAACATATAACTATCTGTCTTTTTTCTTTGATCACATTCATACAGTGTCACATATTATGAATATTTACATATACTACTCATGAATTATTTTATGCTATGGATGTGTCTCTATGTTCTATGAAGGTCATGAATTTTTCAATGAATATGTCTATAAACATTCATATGCATATTTAATTACTTATTTGGAACATTTTTGTATGTTATGTTAATTAATCTCACAAATGAACTGTACAGTATCTGACTCATTTTATAAAACAATTAGTCATATAAGAATCCAGATATACAGCATGATACATACCATACACAAAACCTATTTTGAATCATAGTGCCAAGAAAAAGGGATGAGAAGAAAATTTAAGTTACAATTTATTCTACAGGAAGGATTCTACATTATATTGACGTATGCTATGCATTCTAATATTGATTTGTACCCTCTATTGAGAAATACATAAAGCCTTTGAACAATGTTTTTATGTGCTGGTGGATTTATAAAACATAAAAACAAAATCCAGATTCTTGGTTATGTTTAGTCTACACCTTTTTTAAATGTTTAATATCCATTAATTTTTTAAAATTTTTCCTAATTCACTACCTATGTCTTTATATTCACTCTATAAATAAAACAGAGAAAACAGAGGCAAAGAACATTTGTGTAACTTCTAGTAACTTTCCTTGAGTTACTCTTGCTAAGAGACTAATTCAGCACCCACATAGCTGGAGACTGCATTCTCAGCTATTAGTATTCTACTGTAGTACTAGCCTATCAAAGATAATATACATTTTGAACACAATAGCCATTTATAGTTAATTCCGCAAAATATTTTACTGTTCTTACTGATATCATCAAATCATAAGGTTTCCTATTTCCTTTTTCCACTTCAAGAAATGTTATATGTTTTCCTGTTCCTTTAGTAATACTTAAAAACTTGCAGGAGCAATAGGTTTAAAAAAAGAACTCTTTTGAACATAGTATCTATGGCCAAAGTTAGGTATTGAAGGATAACTGATCATACTGTAAACCCTGAGACTGTGTTAATATGCTAGAGAAACCTGTTTCTAGCAGTGTGGCTCAGTCTTAAAGCACACCTTTATTCCAAGAGCTTTCTGTTTATTGTTAACAGGATTAAATAAAGTCAACCACAGATCAAGAGACAGAGCAATCAGATGACAGGCAGGGAACGTAAGGGAGAAACATACAGAGTAAGAGGAAGTCAGGAGAATGGCTAGAGAGATGTGCAAGAAGTAGAAATGAGGAACATTGAATTTGAGGGCTTTTGCGACAGTGTAGAAAAGGAGAACTTCCTTTTCCTTTTAGGACATGGGCTGAGGAAGAAGAAGGTCAGCTGGGTGCTATCTCTGCCTCGCTGAACTAGCAGGCTTTCACCCCAACATCTGGCTCCAAGTCTTTAATGATAAAACCAAATGCTTGAGATTTTTGTTAAAAACAACACTTAGAGATTATTATTTGTATATTAATATTATTTTCCTAGGAGAATATACCCATTATAATACACCCAGTGAAATGGAAGTGTAAGCTAGTTTCTAATTATTGTATAACCATGAATGTCTAGTTTACACACAGCACTATAGGGATTTTTTTTAAAAGGTCTGGTATAGTGTTACATACCTGTAACCTCAGCATTCCGGAGTTTGAGGCAGGAGGTTCATGAATTTGAAGCCAACCTGGCCTTCCTAGGGAGAAATTGTCGCAAAGAAACAAAACAAAGCAAATTTAAACTAAAACAAATAACAAACAAAAATTAAGCATGTTCATTTTAAAATAACAACCCAAAATAATGGATTTCATTATAGCATCTGCATGTATGTTTTATGGGAGTCCCTTCTGCCATTTGCCTTCCCACCCCAGCCCTCCTCCTACTGAACCTCTACCTGCCTTGGATTAGCCCTATTCTGCTTTTGTGTGACACGTGTTCTGTTACCCTCTTTTCTCCCAATCCCTCTTAAGACCTTCACCTCATATTGTTACAGTTTCATGATCTAGACTCTCCATACACACATATTAAAAATTAAAGTATTTTTATCTATGATTCTAGGTTAATCCACTTATAATAATTTCTGGTCTATCCATTCCCCTCCTTTCTCCATGGTCTGTTGATGGGCATTGAAGCTGGTTATATCCTGCCTATTGTGGATAGTGAAGCAGTGAACAAGGGTCTCTGAGCTACAACGTGAAGTCCCTTGCATATATGCTCAGGACTAATACAGTTAAGCTTATGACAGTTTCACGTTTGTTTTGTTGTTTTTGAAAAATCATCCGCACTGATTTCCACAGGGGTTTACACTCCTGCCGCAGTAAGAATCCCTCTTTCCCCACATCTTCACTACTCTATGTTGCCGTTTTCTTTCTTTATGTTGCAGGTTCTGACAAAGATGAGTCTGAATTTGCATTTCCCCATAACTAATGATCTTGAATGGTCTTAAAAATATTAAATGTGTTTTACTTTTTATGGTCTATTTGTCAGTTATTTAGCACAATTACTGGCTGGGAGATTCAGCTGATTTTTGCTGTTCTTTACATAGTCTAGATATTAACCTCTTCTGAAGTATAGCTATCAGAGATGATGATTTTTTTAAGGAGCTATTTCTAATTGTCTTGGTGCTTTTGTTTATATGGAATAGGACAATTTAATCTATGAATACTACCTGGCTTTTTAGAGAGAAAAGAAGGTAATTTCATGGCAGTAGAATGATACTGTCAGGGTGGGTCCCTGTATTGACCCACACTGTATTCAAGGTCTTACTGATCTATACATTGAATTCATGAAAAGCTCAGGCTACATAGAAGGCTCGTCTCACAAAACCAAATAAAAAAGAATGAGACTCCCAAGAATCTGTGTGGTTCAGCATTTGGTGCTAAATTAAAAAAATTGTGTAGCAACCCATATGATAAATTTGCAAGTGTGAAATTGTAACTGTTTATTCAAAATGGATCAAACACATGACAATTGTATGGACTTTAAACAACCGAATAGACATTGAAAACTATGAGGTATGAAAATTGACCCAAATTTTATCATTGGTGGAACTGTCAAATTTATTCTCTATAGTCATTTAAATTTTTTAACTTAAATTAATTTTATGTGAAGAATGTCTGCACGTGTGTTTATTCTCCACATGTATACTTGGTATAAGCAGAGATGAGAAGAGAACTGATTGCCTGGAAGTGGCAATATAGGCAGTTGTGAACCACCATGCAGTAGCTAGATGTTGATTGAACCTGGGCCCCCTGGAGAAACCAAATGTATATGAAATTATGTAAAGAATAGAACAAGGAGAGAGAGAGAAAAAAAAGAGTGGGAGGAGAGAATAGTTTAGAACCAGATGGGAAAAAGGAAGAGTAACTGTAAATGTATTCCTGATACATCTGATAAGATCCTTCAGGCCATAGGCATCAATTCTCAATTCTCGGTGCACACATTAAATTGCTGCCTGACCATGCTAAATGAGACCAAAATTAATTTGCCCATAAGTCTGAAGAGAACCAGTGTTTGTTTTCGAAAGCAATTATTTGACTGACCTGCCAACTGTGGAAATTCTTCTTCATGTTATGTGTTAGGAAAGGGAAGGGGAGCCACATTTTCTACCAAAGCAGCAGATTTAGGTCATCACCAGAGCCCACTGCACAAAGAGTGAATAAATGCAAAGGCTATTATTGTTGTTAAGGATTGTTATAACTTTCTTTGTTTATTTCATATGCTTAAGATTTCCATGACTTTTGAGTTGAGAATGTAGCCTTAAATATGTTAGAATATGTAAATTTCTGTATTTTTCTATCAGGGCCTCACTCACCTCTACTTTCGTCCAAATTGGTTTTATATGTCATCATTTCACCCTATGTTAAAGGGTTTCACTTGATATTGTTCAGTATAAAACTAGATTATTTTTATGAAATATTTACCAGTTCCAGAAACTGATGCTAAGAGTAAGAAAGATGAGCTCTATTACTTCATTTTTCTTTGTATGTAAAAGAACATGTGGATTTTAATGTGTTAAGTGAGTGGCAAAGATACATCACACAAAGAACATTTGTGTAGAGTCATAAGTAACACATAGCAGGAACGGATCGAGGAAAAGTGCTGAGTCACTGAGCATGGCCAAGGCTTGCTTTCTTGTCTCCGGTGGGCTTTAACTTGGGAGATGGGCTACAGGATGCTCACAGTCATACAAAGCCTACAAAGTTAGTTGCTTCTGAGTCTTAAGAATTCAAATAAGGAAATTCACCAACAATGGAAAGATGAGTTTAGAAAGAGGCTTTATTATCAATATAGAGCAGGGAGCTTTCATGACAAAAACGACAGAGTTCCTGTACAGGGGAAGCAGGTAGTCAAAGACACGATATTATCCAATTACTCATCTGATGACCTTATCGCAGTAAGTGGGATGGGACATGATATGAACTGGTCAGTCCAGTAGGCCAGTAGAGAAGGTGTCCAGGTTCCTCCTCTCAGTTTTGATCAAGTCCGTAGGTAGGACTGCTCAGTTAGGACAACAGAGATAATGAGATAGCAGACGTGGAAACAAAACTCCCTTCTGGCATTTCTGGCCTCTAGAAAGAACAGAACCAAGGACTTATTTTTTTTGTTCTTACCCAATAAATTGCCTTAGAATTGCCCTGAAATTGCCTGAGCATATTTCATCTCATGGTCTTACCAGTCCTGTCAATGTTGAGTGAATGAACCTGAAGGACTTTGACATAGTTGCATGACATGGAACAACATATATAACTGCTTTGTCATCTTCAAATCAAAAGCTTGAGACAAAGGTTTCTAGGGGCTCAATATCATACACCAGTCATAGATGAGACACAATTGAAAAAGTAATGTTATGAATTAGTTCCAAAGGCTCACAAATCCTCCAGTGTGCCACTCTCAAATCTGGTAAAACTACCCTTTAAGAAATCAATCTTATGTCCTCAACTTAAGGTAGTAAAACAAAACTTATTAGGCATATGTGTGTGTATAAAACTTTAGAAATCTCATTAACAGGCACATCTAACAATGTAAAGTAGCATCCGTCTTCTTGACATGCTTATCTGTAGAAATATGGTTATTTGCTATCAAAGGCAATTGTATTTTTCATAACTTTTGATTGAGTAGGAAGAAACTAATCTTTTTAGGCAGTATATCCATTTTAATAATTTATAGCTAGATCTTAAAATTAGTAGAATATCTTTTGAATTCATTTTCCCCATCTAACTCAAAAATACATTCTTGCTTTAATTGAGTGCTGCCCAGCCATGTTTGCCTATTCTTCAGGTATGGCATTCACAGTAAAGTTACACTGGTAATAAGCAATCCAGTTTTCTGTGTGCTTCTCTGTATTGTATTATTTAAAGTTTGCTGTAGAGAGACAAGATATGGAAAAAAAGAGAGACAGTCTGATCTTAGGTAAGATCATGTTTACTCATAATGAGAGGATATGCTGACACCCAAATGTGTGTATGGCCAAAGAGATTACACAGGAAGATGAGATGGTGGCCCCCTTTGGGGCAGAAATAGCTTTGGATAGTCTGCAAGGGAGTCTGGGAAATGTAGTCTTTTAGCAAGAAACTACCACTCTGGGTTTTGGAAATGTGGATTTGGAAAAGAAGTTAAGACAAAACTACCCTTGAAGAATGAGCATTTTCACCCAAGGAGCCATGATCAGATCTTGAGGTCAGAGATGATTAAAAAAAAGGTTAGTATTGTCTTAGAAAAAATGAATGGGGCCTTCAAGGGAGGAGAGGCCTCCCTTTAAAGATTTAAGAGGAGTTTCAGTAAGAGTGATATCTGCAAGCAAGAGCAAGAAAAACAGTCATCGTGGATAGGACAAAAGATCTGTGAAGGAGAGACAGACAAAGACAGACAGAGAGACACTGAGACACTCAGAAACAAAAAGGATAACCAGAGACTGCATGAATGAGCCTCGGGGTGGTTGTGGTCTGATTTCTTTTCTTTTTTTCTTTTTTTTTTTTTCCTTTGTTTTTTTTGAGACAGAGTTTCTCTGTGTAGCCCTGGTTGTCCTGGAACTCACTTTGTAGACTAGGCCGGTGTTGAACTCAGAAATCCGCCTACCTCTGCCTCCTGAGTGCTGGGATTAAAGGCATGTGCCATCATGCCCAGCTTGTGGCCTGATTTCTATTAGCTGTAGGATGTGGGATCTAGCCATTTAGAGTGCTGTGTCTTAAATGGGAGACCAGTGATTAATTCTTGGTTTGTTGATTTTGTCATGCAGGCATGACAATTCTCTAGGTTTAGTCACTGAAACCACAGCTGACAATAATGAGACTAATTCTCTTAAATACTTTGTTTCTATGAGCTAGATATTAATGTATTCTTTTAAAAAGTTCCTTGGATTACTAAATCACAGATGCATAGAACACAACGAAATGGACAATCTGGAAAACATCATTGCAAATTTGGAAATCATGAGGAAAAACTAAAAATTATGTAAATCAATGAGATTGTGAATACCATGACTGTAACTAAATATCCATCCACTTTGCAGTTCCTTGGACTCTCTGGAGAGGTTAACATTCCAATGATTGTCATGCAAATACAGTCTTTACTTCTCTGTTCCTTTTCAGAAAGAAGATTGACAAACCCTAAGCCTTGAACTTGGAGCAGGCATCAAACCTCTCTCTTTTCTCCAGGTGACCCTGACTCTCAAGGGCATACAACCATGCAGAATTCTGATTTCTCACTCTTTTCGTTTTAAATCTACTGTAACTACAGACTCAGTGAAAACTGATATAGTCAGGGGGAAATCTCACATGAAGTTCAGCCTTTATATAGCTACGCGTTTTCTACCAATCATACTGCCTCCATATTTCAATAGATTAGGTACTGTTTGCTTTTCCATCATCTTGCTTCATCAAGCAAAGCAGGTAGATCATTTCCATGAGTGCAAAGAGCATGGTCATTGCTTAATCTACAGTTCTTGATAGAGTAGACACTGTAAAAGTGTATCTCCAAAGTATTTGTTAGAGAAATAAAATGTATCCTATGACCCAACCTGGATAGAGAGCACAACCTACTTGACATAACCTACAAGAAATTAAACTGAAGTAATGCATGCAGTAAAGCCAAATGAAATTAAGAAAACTTCCTTGTGTGGAGTAAGACAGATTTGGCTTTGACTGGATACCAAACTGCACACATAGTATCTTTGCAATTTCTTCTTTGGCATATGGGGTAATAAAGCATCTCCAGGTTGTTGTCATGACTTAATATGCACAGGATACCCTTCAAGGATAAATGGTTGTAGTGGAGCATGCATGACATTAGAACTGAGGACCTTGAGGGTGGGTCTGCTAGATGTTGGCACCAGGTGCTTTTCAAAAATGACAGTTAGGAGAGGGAACACAAAAGCAGCTAGGAGTAGGTGACATGAGAGTAAACCAGTTGGAGGATTCCAAGACCATCTTGGCAAGTCTGCCTGGACTGTTGGTGTAATATTGTTCTGGCTACTCCAGTTCAGCTCATCTACCACTAACCAACAGTTATCTCATTGCCTGGCTAGTTGCAGTTATTTCTGTTTGTCCTTATTCCATAAGCCATAAACAACTAGTGCAGTTCTAGATTATTTATTTTGCATTTTTTTCTGTTCCATTATTCTGCATGTCTCTTGTGTGTATGCAGTATATGTAATATATGCATATATGTTTCTATGTATAATTATGTGTGTGTGTATGTGTGTGTGTATAGTATGTGTAATAAGAGCGGAGTTCAACCTTTTGCTCAAAAGTACCCTGCACTTGAGACGTAAACCATGTAATCTATTCCTACGCAGCTTTCAATGGAATCATGCTGCCAAAGGAGCCAGTCATTTTTTTTGTTTGTTTGTTTACCTTCTTTTAGTAAAGACATGATGAACTTATCCTTCTGTTGTTTATGACTATTAACCTTAAATTTGTCAAAAATAGGTTATTCTTTATTCTTCAATAAAAAACTTAAACACATAGTATTTATAGCTTCTGTAAAATGCTATAGCGTAATAACTACAAATCAGCCAGGTACTTAGATGAAATTCAGGTAGTCTGCAGAGTATCCACTTAGAGATGACTGAGCAGATAGCGACATGTGTGTACTTAGTGCTTCTGTGTGCCCACGCAGATTTGGAATGCCTGCACCCTTGCCTTCAGCTAACATTGTCTTGACCCAGAGTATGCTTCTTTGCAGCTGAAGAAATTTATAAGCTGTGGTTAAAAATGGTTCTTATGCTGGGCCACTAATAATCAACACTGTGAGCCCCACTATCAGTAAACCCCAGGTGACCTGAATCTATCATAAAGACTGCCTATGGCCCGCAGTACAGGCCATTTTTCTACATGCTATGATGCATTTGACTGACCATGTTTGGCTAAACTGGCTGCCGCAGGTCGGTATCTTGTTTCCATTAAAGTTCTTGTATTAGGAAATTACCTGAAACCTAAGAAGCTATTTCCTTTACTATTAGAATATAAATAACAAGTGGACATTGGTGATTATTATACTGCTTTTCCATTCCCTACCAGTCCCTTTAGGCCAGGCCAGGCTAAGCAGATGCAGTGTGAGGATTTTCCTCTTTTTCCAGTACCTATTTTCAGGGCCACAAACCTGTCCTTTCCATAACTTAGGGGCTCTTCAGTGACCTATGTTTCACTGTGTTTGCACTACAGCAGATGTCTGACTCTTTAAAGTTCCCCCTGAGCAAGATATCCTGTCTTTCCAAATACATCACCAATAGGTGCAGGGACTTCATATTTGTGCTCTCCTCTACTCGAGGGATCAGTGATGGATGCTGCACACATTCTTGCTTTGTTTGTTTTGCTTTATTTTTAAGATTTACTTCTTTTGTTTACTGATCGTTCATACCTCATCACTTATTCTGATCCCACACCGTGTCTGCCTGGTATTATGAATATGTAATACATTATAAGACAACTCTTCATCTCTTTTTCCCTTTCTCTTTTCATGTTTGCACTTTGGAAAGAATCCATCAATATTGACTCTTGAATCATGAAAATGCTCCTCCTGTCACTGAGTTATAGAGCCATAGAGTACAAGAGCAAGGAGAGAAGTAAGTTATATTTCTCTGCACCATGCTTCCAATGGAGCATGGCCTGGCTTGTTGTTAAAAATTCCTTCACAAAGCTTTACATGTCATAAAGCATGTCACATGCTTTAAATGCAAAACCCCAAACATCTATTAAATTGAGCCCATTCAGTCTATAAGAATATGTTGGAGCTGCTGTGGCAGCTCCAAATGGTGCAAAAGTCACTTCTAAATAGAAGCCCTTTTCTACCAGAAAGCTTAAGAAACCAAAAGTAAGAGCCACAGGGAAGATCCAGGTCAAAACACAGTTCTCAACTGAGCAAGGATGTTTTTGAAGGGGGAAAAAAAGCCCATAGTAATCCTTATACATCTGAGAAAAGTATTGAACCACCCTATATTAAATGGTTTGAATCTCTCACATTTTTCTCTCTCCTGTTTTACTTGAAGTACAGCATTCCTAGAGCTAGATGAGCAAATGAAAGATTTGATGTAGGTTTTCATACCAAGAGGGAAGAAGTTAAATGTAGACTGAAGAATGGGTGACCAGAGAAAAGGTCTATGAACTGAGAGTGAACAAAACATGATTGTTTCCATAGCAACTCCCAATGGCTCAAGTTTTTCTCTATGTGGTACCTCTACCTCTTTCCAACAACATTCTGACGGATGTCTGGTATGACTGAAGTCCGGAAGTTATTTAAGCACTAGCTCTACACTAGTCCATGCAATCTTCATTCAGTTAGATGTAGTGTCATGGCATTTTCATACTGTTGCTATTGTTTACATTTATAGAGCCCTTTCCTCAGGAAAATTATACCCTGCAGTTTTTGACTTAGTGTAGCCTGGGCCCTATTTGTAATCGCCAACCCTGTCGATGCATACTTAGTTCTGTTAATCTTTCTTCATAAATCCAACATCCTCTTTCTTGTATCTTTTTAGTTTCATTCTCTGCATTCTGTTCAGTTTCTCAACACATTTTGAGATTTAGGGGCCCAATGCTGTATTTTAGCTTAACCAGAGTCAAACATAGAGTCATCACTCTATGCTTTTGCTCTGTGTCAACATAATAGATTACTGTATTTAGTTCAATATAACTTCAGCCACTTTGCTAGCCATATCACATTGAAAACTGATATCTAATTTGTCCTCCTCTGTCTGCTCCTGATCTCCTCCTAGCATTTTCTCTCTCCTGGAGTCTCTTGTTCATTGAATTATGTTGCTCAAGATGTATTGGCTTTCACTTTGAAAACAAATCTCATTTTGTTCTTTTCAACTCATATCACAGGACTGAACCTCTCCGGGTCCATTTCTGTGATATCATCAGAGCTTCATTGGCTCCTGCCATCCACCATCACCTCCTACTTCACTCAGGGATTATTTCCTCTGTCTCCTTATCCAAAGGAGAACATAAAAATCATGAAAATAACATTTCCAGATGTCTTAGTTAGGGTTTCCATTGCTGAGAGCAAACACCATGACCAAGACAACTCTAATAAAGGACAACATTTAACTGAGACTGGCTTACCAGTTCAGAGGTTCAGTCCATTATCATCAAGGCAGGAAGCATGGCCACCTCCTGGTATGCATGGCACTGAAGAAGTTGCTGAGAGTCCTACATCTTGCTCCAAAGGCAACTAGGAGAAGTCTGAATCTTTCTTCCCCACTGGGCAAAGCTTGATCTTAGGAACCTCAAAGCCCATCCCCACTATGACACATTTCCTCTAACAAGGCTATACCTCCTCCAATAAGCCACATCTCCTAATAGTGCTACTTCCCATGGGCAAGCATATTCAAACCACCACACCAGATCACATTCTAAGGAAATTTAATAGAATTTGAGCTAAACTTCCTAGTAAGAACAGACTCTGCAACAATGTTTTCATAGCTAGCAAGCATGTTCTTTGTAACCCTTTATACTTTTAATTGCCTGAATTAATTCAGATCACTTTCTTAGGGTGTATTTGACTGGTTGGTAATATTTATGTATTTTCATAGAGAATTCATTCTGCGTATGCATGACTTGAGGTTGCTCAAACAATTTCAGAGACGAAAGTGCTTAAATACCATTGTCTTAGTTACCTAAGGCCATCTGGATTCCTGAAAGGATCATTTACCATCTCATTCCTCCAGCTGCCACCCAAGTAATCACATTAACTTCTCTTGCAGGGGGACTCATAATGATGCATGGAGAGCTCATCAGGAAGACTTCCTCTCTCCTAAGTTGAATGAGTCTCCAACAATTACGAGTCTATCTAATTGGATGAGTTTGTGCATTGCCACTTCTAGAGGGTCTGAACACAAGGGTTTGGAGGGCATTGATTTGGCCTAATGATGACTGGGTTCTGTGGTCTATTCAACGATAAAAATACTCACATTAATAGACACTTGCATCTGCTTGTGTGGAGAATTGTGTGCAGAATCTACAAACTAAGTGGTAGACGGTCACCCATATTTTACATACATATAGGGTTTACAGCTAAAAAACAAAATGTGCATTTTTTTCTCACATTAATACTACTATGATGTAGATATCTAATTTTAAAAGAAAATCCTCATCTCAGTGAATGTAGGGCTCACTGATAAGAAATAAATATTGCAATAAAACATGTCAGCAGTGGAAAGAGAATGTTGGAAAAAAAAAAAAAAAAACAGATTCCAGAAGGTTCTTCTTCTAGCATATGATTGACTTGACATGCTCTGGATGCATTTTCTTGAATTTTCCTTGGACATAAGATATCATAGCTTGATTTTCCACTGAGATATTTTAGGATATATATATATATATATATATATATATATATATATATATATATACATATTTTAGAATAGTGTCAATAACATAAAAAAATTAGCAATGAAGTTCTCAGTATGTTACAGGTATAGTCTTATCCCTCCCTCAAACTTCACTGTAACCTAGAGATACACATTTCAGTTTCTTTTATGTTAGTACACCAGTTTCTGAAATAAGAGCATTAAATTACCCCAAATCACACAGGTTTTAATTGAATGACAGGGATAATTAAGTACCAAAGCCAGAACTGTCAGATTCTATAATCCTAGCATAGACACCAATGCCTTGCAGGCTTTCTCGCCGTGCTGCATGCCTTAGTCTACAATGCGGAGCTGTAAAATAGCCTTGTTATTAGGATGTAGTCTCGAGGCCAGGGACTCTATTCTGCTCTGTGCTATCTGGAGAGTCTGCTGAGGAAACTCCAGCCTGGGAGGAAAGTGGGGGCTGAGAGTGATCCAACAAGCAGGAAGTGATAATGGCTGCAGACTTCCTTTCTTTCTGTCTTTCTTTCTGTCTTTCTTTCTTTCTTTCTTTCTTTTTTTTTTTTTTTTTTTTTTTTTTTTTTTTTTTTTGATCATTCTGATGACCAGTAGTCTTGGGCATGCTCCTGTCTCTGATCCACTCCTGTTGTGCTGAGCTTATGGGAATGCATAGCATACCTGGCTTGGATTTATGCATTTGTTTATTTATTTATCTATCCTATCTATCTATCTATCTATCTATCTATCTATCTATCTATCTATCAATCATATAATAAGTACATAAGCCAGTAACTTAACCATTTATAGTTGGTATCAAGTAAATGTAGTACATAAAATTGTGACCAAGCCTGCTCAGTCAGTCAACAGGTTCTCCAGCGCAGGAGTAAGGATTAAAAAGAAAAAAGACAGTTAGACAACATTGTAGCGTGACCCCAGTCAATTCTGAGACTGAAGGCAAATTTTTATTTTCCAATNTTCGAGACAGGGTTTCTCTGTGTAGCCCTGGCTGTCCTGGAATTCACCGTGTAGACCAAGCTAGCCTCGAACTCAGAGATCCTCCTGCCTCTGCCTCCCAATTGCTAGGATGAAAGGCATGCACCATCACTGCCTGACACGGACATGCTTTCTTAGATGTGTAGCATTGGATGCTCTCTGTTGTTCAAGGCAGTGGCAGCAGATCTCAGCCAGGTGGGTTCTGTAAAGTATATGATCCTAAGACTACTTCCCGGTGCCTCGAGGCCCTTATGTATCATGCAGAAACTGTTTCCTTTTATTACCTAGCTTTGGAATTCACATACTATCACTTCCTTTTTATTCTATACTGATCAGTCATCCTTTTGTTTCAAGGGTCTCAAAAGAGGAGTTATTGAACCACACAGCTCCATGGGAAAGTGTCAAGCAAATTTCAGATGCGTTCAAACGTTGCTTAAGTCAATTCTGAAAACCTTATTGGTACTTACTGAGGATTGCCTGGCGCTGCTTGCTTTTTAAATTTCGGTGTGTGTTTTTGAAGAACCCTTCCCCCTGCCTCCCAAAGGGTTTGGATCATTTCTTGTGGTTTTCAATCATGGTGTTAGGTCCTCTGGTGAACAGAATAATTCCGTCAATCTTGGACCCAGATATAATCTACAGAACCAATGGCAGCACCAGAGCTCTGTAGTGTTAGCAAGATCTTGATAACGTACACATAGTACGCATCACCCCAGCATGTCCTTAGGACTGGGTTCTACTTTAAAACAAGTCCTATACACATTGGCTCTCAAGACCCAAACTAGTAGACTTACTGACTCTTGATGTTCAAGTTGCTTAGAGATGGGGGTATTTCGTCTTTCTAGGAAGCTTTTCTAAAAGGGGTACCTGACACTTTATAAGATGCCTCCTCTTCATTTGCGAAAGGAATCCTGAGAGATTCCTTCCTGGCTCATCAGGAATGGATGACAGGATGTTAAGCAAAGTCTGCTGAAGCTGTCACAACAGGGGGCATCCCAGCTTAAAGCTGCTGGTTGATTATCATCACTGCAGTGTAAATGGTTGGGCCAGTAGCACCCAGTGATTCAATTTGCATATTTATAATTTGATGTGTTCACAGAACTGACTCTTTAGGGGGCGACTGCAGCAGCTCCACAGTAGGGAAAGCATCTTCAAAGAGCCTTGTCATCTCCCGTCAGCAGTATTCCAGGGTTTTGGACCAGAGGAGGGTTGCAGTCACAGCTCAGGAGGGGCGCTGATAAAAATCTATTAACTCTCTATGGAGCTGCAGCTGGCCACCAGTCTCCCCCAAAGAAAAGTGGGCACTGCTTAAACTGAAAATCAAGGAAGAAGGATACTTCTCTTTCTTTGTTTCTGCCTGGTTTCCAGTCTTCATGTTAAGGATTTCACAGCAGCTGAAGTCCTGTGAAGATGTGAAGCATCCATACATAAAGTGGAAAGAGTATGCTAATGTTCCAACTGGGAAGGAAGAAGCCATTTGAGGATGAAGGGTTTACTGGGAAAGCATCCTTGTAGCTTTGGGGTTAGAAGGCTTCTCGGTAGTTATTTTAAGGGAGGAATTTATCATGCACTTCAAAAGAGAGGCCATGCTATGAGCCCTACTGTATATCTTGCATAGGAGAGGAAACTGAAATGTGTTCACTGGCCAGCCTATCTCCCAAATCTCAGCGGTTTAGCATTATGTCTGAACAAGGAGAAGAGACCATCTCAATGAATTTGAGTATCTTTGTGCAAATATAACAAGACCAAGCCAGAGAAAGCCAAATTTCATCATTTATAGGCCAAGGTAAGGTGATGGAGTTGCAGAAATACTTATGTAACATTTCTTCTTCCTGTCTTTCTTTAGTGATTTTAGACTGAGTTCAGTGATCTAGGTCTTTTGAAATATAATTTTTATATAAATGCATCCAAATCCCTTACAAGCTTTATTAAAAAAAAAAAAAATCAAGATGACTGAAACCACTTGGATCTACTGAATCATCCCAAATAAAAGTTGTTCAATAAAACTCACACTCAAACTGAAGGTGTCTCCTCCCCTTCCTGCTCTTGTTGATGTGATAGAACTTGAAAAGGGTCTTGCTAAAGGTCTCTCTCAAGATGCACACACTTCTTCTTGACCTTGCCTCACAAGAAGACCCAGGAGCAATAAGAACATTCTTTGAGGTTAGATGGTATTAAGTGGTTGACCTTTATGAAGTGGCTAGAGTCTTCTTTTATATTAATTAGTCGTTAGGTCAGCAAGCATTCTAAAGTACAGAGTTAGGTCTTGTGAAAAATACAGTGAGAATACACACTGCTATGTAGATAAATGTGAATGACTTTATGCTGTATTCATCATAATAAAACTATTTCTTCAAGTGACTCTTACATTTGGCTAGGGCTCAAGAAGCAATGGGGACTAATCTAAAGGGACTCTGAAAAGATAAGACTATTTAATTTTCGGGCGGTGGTGGTGCACGCCTTTAATCCCAGCACTNGGGAGGCAGAGGCAGGCNGATTTCTGAGTTCGAGGCCAGCCTGGTCTACAAAGTGAGTTCCAGGACAGTCAAGGGCTATACAGAGAAAAAACCCTGTCTCAAAAAACCAGGAGAGAGAGAGAGAGAGAGAGAGAGAGAGAGAGAGACTATTTAACTTTATCCTAATTTTTATCCTAATTTTTCCTGTTGGGTAAAATATGTATAATATCAAAGTGGCCACCTTACCAACTGTGCTTCCTTTTTGTAATTTCCAACATATTGATATTTGATCAATATTGGTTCACATATTTTTAAGTTTCATTATTTCTTCCTTACCTTTCATATAGATTATTATCTTCATTTAGTGGAATTGCTTTCTGGGTTTTCCTGGAGAGCATTTCTCTTGCTTTTTATCCTCCTTGTTGAATGTACCTTTATCAGTTTCCTTTTCCAACATGCCATTCGTTTGCTTTTATTCAAAAGTGGAAATTTGAATCATACAATGCAGTATGTCTAAGTATCAGTTTCTCTGCCTTCCCCAGGTTTAAAGACATTTTATTGGTGTCCCTGTTTGCCTAAAGCTTTTGGCTTTATGATTCTGGTGCAGTGTCCCCATGTCAAGCATCATATTTAAGGTTTTCTCTAAACCTTTACCTTTCCTTAGGCAAGGGTGGTTGCTTTCTGTTTTCCCATGTACATTTCTTGGTATCCTAGTTTGTAATTCCAGGCTTTAGAAAAGGGTCAAGGGCAAAAATAAATGAAGGGAGAGATTAAAAATACACTAACCTTTTAGAGTTCCTGTCACTCTCTTTAGCTCAATAAGGAAGCAAGGCACAGTAGCAAGGCCTCCTTCTTCTACAGCTGTGGGATGAGAAACATCACACACACAAGACCCAAGTCTCTATATCTGAGGGAAAGGATCTGTTCAGGCCACTTTCACAGTTGTATACAGTCATCTCCAGCAATGACTGCACATCTGGCTGTCACAAGGCTCCTGCTATATTAACAGCTAAGGTTGACTGAAATCAACAGTACTTTATAATCAAAACCTTCCTCTGTGAGATATAATTTTTCCAAAACAAACAAACAAACAAACAAAAAGCCAACCAACAAACAAATGCAGACAGACAGACAGACAAACAGAGATCCAAACACATGTTGGCAATGTGATTGCTGCCTGTGTGTGGACACATTCTCTTGATCATGTGAATGACTGCACTTTAGGCTAAAGTTCTTGGAAGACTTCTAAGAAACCTATAAATGGAAACTGGAAATTACTCAGGAACTGCTGTTTGGCAACTACAACTGTTAGGCTGGAAAATAAAACTTCTTTCAATTCAACCTAAGTAAGCTTAATGTTTATGTTTATTTGATGTGACAATTTTCACAGGCACAAGGGATGGAGTCACTTGGTTAAGTGCTTGCCTTAGCATGATAAGACCCTGAGACTAAACCCAGAAATGAATAAGCTGGCTACATTGACACATGCCTGTAACCCAAGGACCCTGGAGCACGAGGCAGGAGGACTAGAAGTTCAAGGTCATCTTTGGCTTTATAAGAAGTGAAGCCTAGGCTATTCTGGACTAGATGAGACTCTTTCTTAAAATACAGCACACACATAGACCCCCCCCCCCNCACACACACACACACAGAGAGAGAGAGAGAGAGAGAGAGAGAGAGAGAGAGAGAGAGAGAGAGAGAGAGAGAGAGAGAGAGAGAGAGAGAGAGAGAGAGAGAGAGAGAGAGAGAGAATGAGAACAGAGATACAGAGAGAGACAGAGTGACGGAGAAACAGAGATACAGAGAAGACAGGCAGAAACAGAAAGAGGAAGAATTAAAACCAAATAACTTTCATAGAAAAATATTCTAAGTTTGAAAAGACTATTTGTTGTTAATTTGTATGTAATCTCTAATCTTGGTGGCAATATTCTGTAGGTGACTGCTTCAGTTACTTTAACCCTTAAGTTAATTTAACCCTAAAATGAGCAAAAGATTGAACAGCAGTAGTAGGCCGAAGTGGGAACTGAATTAGAAAATGTACGCTCCGAGTTTAGCACAAAGCTTGTTAATCTCAACACATGTTTCTAATTATTGCATAAGTGGATGTGTTTATAAGATGTATTAAATTAGAGCTACATGTTTAGCATATTATTTAAAGCAATCTCAGGGTTCATGTGTTTTACTAAACCAAGAGTAGCTTATTCTGCAATATTATGAAAAGTGACATTTTACGTTATCAATAATTATTAAGTTATTTTGAAAACAATGTAGTTCTGCACTTAAAGATTTGAAAATTGAGATCCATTTGATTTTATTTCCACACATATCCAGTAAGAGTCGTATATTGTAGAATGATATCATGTTGTTTCTATGTTAAATGATAAAAATTGTTTACTTCACATTTTTTATTTCAAGTATAGACCATATACATTAATTTAGTGTGTGTGGTGTGCTGGGGTATGTGTGTGTGTGTGTCTGTCTGTCTGTCTGTGTGGGCGTGTGTGTATATGTAAAACAGAAATCTACACTTGGTACCTTTCTTTGCTGTGCTCTGCATTTTGGGGGAATGGGGACCAGAGTCTGGAATCTGCTGCTTGCCAATTTAGCTGGGCTGGCTGATTATTGAGCCTCAAGAAATTTTCTGTCTCCACTTCCCTAGCACCAGGCTTAAAGTTTGACAAATCTGTGACCAGCCTTTCCTTTTTTTTTTTTTTTTTTTTTTTTTTTTTTTTGGGGGGGGGGTGTCCTAGAACTCTAACTTAAGTCCTCACACTAACATAGCCAGCATGTCCCTGACCAAACCATCTTTCCAACTCCAATTTTTAAAAGAAAGGTCTGCTTTCTTTGTTTCTGGTATGAGAAACTGAACCCACACGTGAGGCTTTCCACATGTGAGGCAAATACTCTCCTGTGAGCTATAGTCACAGAACTAAAGAAAAAGGAAAAAGAAAAGAAAGAGCCTTTACAGTAATATAAAAACCTGAATATCTTTAATGCACAACAGTCATCTTTCTTCAAGGCAATGGTAATGTGAAATAGTGGTAGCCTTTCTGATTTTGTACTGATGTGGCAATGTGCTGATGGCCTTTTTGGTGAAAAGGCAACAAGGACTATGCTGCTGTCACCTATCAGATCTTCTCTCTGGCATCTAGCCATCTTTATTTATTGTGACTGATTCTTCTTTGTTTAATATATTAAATGTTAACAAAGGATTCCCATTTTACATGACAATGGAATCATTAGGCATGTGTGTATAATGCCAAAATAAATTATCAGGAGTGCTAATCTCTAATTTGACTTTCCTTTGTATGTTGGGATTAGACTGCGCTATTTAGAAACCATAGCGAGAACATATTTGTCATTTCTATGTTTCTCCTGTTCAGTCATATGCCTACTAATTTAAATCAGTGGAAAAAATTGTATCCAATTCTCTGTCTTCAATTTCAGGCTTGAAAGATAGATCTCTGTGACCCAAGGAATAATAGCTTAGCTTAGATTCTTCATATAATGGAAGATAGGTTATTGAAGACAAATATTCTTTGCCTGGCAACTCTTTAAGACTCTGGTAGTTATGGGGAGAAACTCACTTACTTTGGATGATGGATTACACTCTTCTCTCCCAAGCTTTGCAAAAGGAGGGTGAGTAGGAATGTGTGTGCCTTGGGTCCTTGGAAAACCAAAACTCTGGGAAGGAAATTGAAAATGAAAGAGAGGGAAGGGACTCCTTGCCACAGAAATGAGAACAAACAAAGCAAACAACAGAGAAACTGGTAACACTTGATCAGAAACAATTAATCATGAGTGTTCCCTGCTGTCTTCAGGGAAGTTCATAAAAACTTCTGAATTCTCTTTCCCCTGGACCATTTGTAAGAATTCATTTTCTGTATTTCTTTCTTTCTTTCTTTCTTTCTTTCTTTCTTTCTTTCTTTCTTTCTTTCTTTCTTTCTTTCTTTTTTTGTAATTTTCTTTCTCCTCCCTCTTGATCACCCTACATTAGTGATCATTCTAGAAACTGGTATCATTGTCATTTCTTAGTGAAAAACATACGTTAATGTTAGGAATTGACATTCTGATTCATACTCAACCCATCCTTAGGAATGAGCACTAAATATCCGTGCTCATCTGACTAGATAATTAAAAGAAAAATATTTTCAAGACACTTTAATTTGTCTTGGGACTGGAGAGATGGCTTAGCCATTAAGAGAACTTACTGCCAGAGGACCTGAGTTTGGCTCCAGGCAGCCATGTTTTGTGACTCACTACATCCTCCAGCTCAGGCTCCTGGGGTGGCAATGCCCTCTTCTTATCTCCTTCGATCCCTGCATTCACTTGCACATACCCACAAACAGATACAAACAAGCATACATAATTAAAAATAAAATAAAATGGAAACAATGTGAGCCAAAGAGTGCGAGAAAGCGGGCTATGAAGAAGAAATGAACAGACGTCTTGCTTTTGCTATTTTCAGGTTTTGCTATCATGAAGTCAGAGTAAATGTAAACTTTCACATGAAAATACCGTAGACTAAAAAGTAGCACCAATAATAGAACCCAAGAAGAGAAAAATATTAATTCAGATAATATTTTCATGAAGCAAAAGAAAAGTAAGAATACTATAAGCATAGAAAACTGGATGTACTCAAACATTAGACTATTCTTAACAGCTGTATTTTCGTATTTCTAACAGATAATCTGCTATGAATTTAGCAAACAGAAGAACCAGGGGAGATACAAGACTCTTCCAAAGATGACATTAGGAAGGTGACAATATCCGATGAGACCCTTTGTTTGCCCTTATGTAGAATTAACATACAGGTTTAGAATTTTACCTCCTGTCAGAAATAAAAAGCATCTTTATCTCAAGATCTGAGAGATCTTGATGTCCTTGTTGATGGTAAGGCTATTGGCTTTTAAGAGGAATGTGAGACTTGCCTTGTTTACTTTGTGATCTACTTTGTAATCACTAGGGCATCAGTAGAATGGGAAATAAGACAAGAGAGAGTAATGGAGATCAACAAAGGAGGAATGAGACCTTCTGTGCTGAGCCATGTGACAACAGGGTGCTCTTTGTAGTGTTTAGGTCAGAGTCTCCAAAAAGAGCTAAGTATCACAAAATAAAAAATTTAAACGTTGCCACCTGGGACAATGTTAGCAAGTAGCATGGTAGTGCACGCCTTTAATCCCAGCACTTGGGAGGCAGAGGCAGGCAGATCTACAAAGTGAGTCTGGTCTACAAAGTGAGTTCCAGGACAGTCAGAGCTACACAGAGAAACCCTGTCTTGAAAAACCAAAAAAAAAAAAAAAGTAGGTTTCTCAATACTCTTCAAGCTTGAACTGATTTGAGGGAGGGAACTGGATGACTGGAGCAGGCTAAGAGTCAGATCTAACGCAAGAAGGTCTAAAGAAGATTCAATAATATTATTGCTTTTATAAAGGGTGACCTGAAAGGAACATAGTTGTAAAATGCTAAATGTTATAGGTATTGATAATATTCACAGACTGTAGTTCGAAGCATAGAGGAGACAAGCTACTGAGGAGAAACATCATTTCTCTCACTTCATTGGAAAACTCTGTCAACACAGAGCCTGTAGACACTGTACCAAAGAACATCTAGGGGAAACGAGGCATTCTCGACAATCGTTTTGTTTAATACTATAGAACAGACTGTTAGACTGGCTTGAAAGTTAAATGTCACTGACCACATGCTCCTTAGATGTATGTTGTTCAAGTGTACTACAGTGACAGTCTGAATCTTCCTTATATAGCCCATATTTTCTGCCTTTCTAACAGTAGGTGCCCAATCAGTCATTATTAGTTATACAAATGAACAAAAATTGTATATAATTATCTAAGGTGGACCCAGAGATGAGAAATACTATTATATCATTGTTTTATAACCAGGAACATGCTGAACTTTGGAGACTATAAGGGCTGTATTATATATCATGACATCCTTATATTTGTTATGTCCTCCCTGTTGAACACTTTTGCACCACCACTACAACGGTTATTGTTTTATTTATAATAAACAGAAGAAAAAGTCAAGCAGAGTGGCATATGTCTATAATCCCAGCAATCAGAAACTCAGGACAGTAGGATAATGAGCTTGAGGCTGGGCAGTGATACACGGCAAAACCTTGTCTCAAAATAAATAAACAAATGAATATATAAGAAACAAACAGGACTTTTAGTCAGGAGGCATTCATTGTTAGTTTCACACTGCAATTTCTAAGGAGATAAACATGAACAAAGATAACAAAAGGCACAGTTCCTCAGGATGCCCAGGATGTCCTCTGCAGGAACTGGATTTAACTGGTAAACAAAGATCCAGACACTTTTATGAAAATCAGTCTCTAAATGAACTGTGTTTGTGTTTTAAGGGCAGAAACAGGGTCTGACCACAGTAGCCCCTTAGTGATTGTATAATAAACAATTCAGATTAAGCCAGAGAGAAAGGGTTAAAAATCACTTTGTGCCTTCATTTCTTACATCTTCATGAGTAACAAGGGAAGAGAATCAATAATCTGAGAGAACATTCTGAACAAGGCAATGAAGAGGTCTCTACATGAGAAAACATTGACAGTATATGTTGTACACATTTCTGAGGTCCTCAATCACAGTCCATATTGAGTCAACACACCTGTTCCACGATTTAACATCAACGTAGAAGCAAGGATGGAACAGACCTTATAGGAGATAGAATTCACTTTCACAAGAGTCTATAAACATGATGTAAAGAATTAAGTGTTGGGCAGAATGTCTATGTAAGGATAGCACGAATATTCATCTAGATATAGAGATGTATGTGTTAGATAGTCTGAAGCCAGGTAATGGTCAAAAAGCTATTGCTTTATTCTCTCAGTTGCTTGATAATATTTCAATGAGATATTTCTACCTTACTGATATACATAGATCATTTTGAGGAAAGTTTCCCTAACCTCCCTCTAATGCTTTTACTGGGGACTTACCTCAATTAGGAACTTTTTCTTCTCAGTCTCCTTCTGTTCAGACTACTGTCACTCCAATCTAACCACACTAGAGTGAACATCTAGTAACAGAAACCAACCTATAAACTTACCCAGGTAGAACTAACCTAACATGACAGACTGTGGAACAGACATTTGCTCTGGATGTTTACTGGGGATATTTCTACAAAATATTTTCATTACCAAAGGAAATTTGAAGCAGACTCTTACAGAGAATCAGGTATTAAAACTCATAAGAAGCTAAGTTTCAGAATAACAACAAAAACAACAAAGTTTGGATTAACCACATGCTATGAAGCTGAAGATAATAAGAGAGGATTTGGTCTCAGCAACTGGAAAAATAACTAGTGCTGGGGTGGTGGTAGATGCCAAAACAGCAGAGAAAACAACAGTCCAGTTGAAATTAAGATAAGATGTGGACATTCAGGATTGGCAACTCATGGAAAATAACAGTCACAAAAATGGCAGATGGACTATAACTAATTATTGTTCTTCCTGCAATCTGCTCTGAAATAATTCTTACTCTTACAGAGTATGAAATGCAATAGAAAATTTCCTATGTGTGTACACTGCAGTGATTCCAGCACTCAAGGAGCTGAGGCTGGAAGATTTATGAGTTCAAGTTTGGCTAGTTACTTATAGGCCACCGATGGATACATAAAGAGACGCTATGTCAAAACTCGAGGACTAGGGATTTGACTCAGAGGTAGGATGTGCACATAATGTCTAGAGATGCTTTGTTTTTCATCCCCAATACTACAAAAGAAGGAAGGAAGGAAGGAAGGAAGGAAGGAAGGAAGGAAGGAAGGAAGGAAGGAAAGAAGGAAGGAAGGATAGTCAGGTCTTATTCTTTCTGATAAAGCTACTTGAAGTACCAAGTATCCAGATTAACTTGAATGTCGATTAAGACAGCTTCTACTTAGCATATTCTCTATCTCAGATTACTGAGTATTGTCAATTGCACAAAACTAATTGAGTTATGTTTGTGGTTTTGAAAAATATAAACCCTATGCTCTTACCTAGTTTAATACAGTTTTCACAGAAGGAAGAGACAAAGGAGAAATACAGGAAGTACATTAACAAAGAAATGAGAAGGGACTGAAAGGATAAAAGGAAGGAAAAGTATCAGAGTGTTTGGGTAGAAGAGATATGGCCTACTGAGTGGCTAGCAAACTCTTCTAAGCCTTGAATTTAAGCTTTTCTCTTGAAAGAATCCTTTAAAGTTACTATCTGTCAAAACACCGCTATTCAATTTCAAATAATTTTCATGTGCAAATATAAGGCATACATTTTCTAGGTAAGCAATATGTCTCCAAGGATAACATACAATAAATATATTTGAATAGTGATAAGAATGAGATGATGTTTGCATGGGACTTGTATTCACGTAGATAAGAATTCATCTCCCACTGATACTTTCTTTTTAAATAAAAGAATGCATATACTTGCCTATAGTACTCAAATTGCATCAAGGAAAAGTGTTTTCATGTTCCTGGGTGAATTCATGTAAAAGAAGTAGACTTATTCCCACATAACGACTCACTAGGGTAGTTATATCCATTTCAATGATATAATATAATAAGATGTATTTTTATATTGGGTCATAAAATCATAATGCCAGAAGTCACCAACAGTTTATTCGGTTCTGAATGGCTAGTATAAGACATTGCTAAGGAAGGTGTAAAACCTCTTGAATGTATCTAATTATTCCAACTTGTATGCCCGAAGAAAATATTCTCGCAACTCCTTCTGTTGATTAGCTTATGCCATAAACTGAATGGGCTGAGACCCTTGCAACGTAGCTCTGCTTCAGTGAATAATATAACTACAGATCTCTTTTATTATTCTATAAATACCATGCCTTCCCTTGAACTAATATTGTGTTCATTATTATGTCCTACAGAAATTATTTTCTAGTGTCACTACAACATTTCATATATCAAATGAACATTTCTAAATAGTACATAAATGAATGAATTATGAAGAACATACCTTGGAACAAAAAGATATGTTGAAAATGATCTCAAAAGCCCAAATCCTTTCTCACCAACAAACTCTACCCAGGTTATTTTGCCTCTTGGCCCAAAGAAAGTGAACAAATTTTGTGAGTGTGTATCTGCGTATGTGTGTGTGTGAGTGTGTTTGTGTGTGTGTGTGTGTGTGTGTGTGTGTGTGTAAGAGAGAGAAAGAGAAATGGAAAGAAACAGAGAGAGAGAGAGAAACGCACAGAGAGAAAAACACAGAGACACAGAAACAGAGAGACAGAGACAAAGAGAAAGAAAACAGCCTCAGTCACTGACTGAAAGACATGACACAGAAATACAAGGTGTTGAACTCTGGGCTTTTTACTAATTATTTCTTCACCTTGCCTGATAAATATCAGTCTTTCTCAACTATTTTGTTAATAATATATATTATATTTTTTTATCCTAGCTGCTTAGAATATTATGTGGGAGAGAGCCTAGAGACTCCCAAGGATTAATAGTCAGCATACAGAAAACACTCCTATAGGTTAATCTTCCTGAAACAATCAGGATTACTCTTTAGGTCCTGAAGTGATGGGCCCTTTTCTTTGAAGGGTTTCTGTTATAGCATACCTCCTTTGCAAAGACACTTTCACAAAAAAGCTAATGAAAACAGGTCAGATGTTTGGTACAGAAAAGCGTTTGCTCCAAAGCATTCTGGCAGGAAAATGCATGCTCTCTACATGTCCACCATGATGCTAAAGGTCTGAAGAGGTTCTGAGGGCAGCCGAAAAAGGAATGAGATCGAGAACAATATGACTCAGGTCAGGAAGTCTGTTCATTAAGAGCTTGTGGTGTGCTGCACACTTTGTTAGTGGTGCTCCTGTAAGGACTGGGGGATTCTGGGTATAAGAAGTGGATGATACTTAAACACACCAAGAGGACAGATAATGAATTAAACAGCTGCAGGGTAGAGAGAAGCAAGTCAAAGTGAGAAAAATGGCACAGACATAGCAATGCTTGGCTCCCACTTTTTCTGATCACTGTTTCTGAGCAACACATCTATCTAGACAAGGCGATATTTCTGGTCTTTGCCCCTTGCAGACACACAACTCTATGAAGAGAAAAACCACTGGAAACTAGAACTGCTGTAACAGATTAATGCTTCCCTGATGCTGCGAACCATTACCATGCTATCCCATACCTGGGATACTAGACATACAGTAGCAGCGTTCTTGGACATTTACCTGGAAAAATGATATCTAACATCATTTGGGACGTGAGACTGAAGGATTTCACACATATTGTTTTCTCAGCACAGGTAAATGTTTGGAAAAAAATCTTTAACAGGAAAAAAAAGGACTGTATAAATTTTGGTCAAAAGAACAAAACAAAACAAAATAAAACAAACCATTGCTTGGCTTTCCATATTCCCTGGGAGCAGCTGCTGATGTCCCTCTAATTTTAGCTGCTATTGCTTTGAGCTAAACTTTCCATTTTTATTAAAAAAAAAATCTCAACTTTGAGTCTAGAGGATTACAAGAGGCTGTGCTTTTGATTTTTAATAAAAAGCGAGCATTTACCTCTGAACAGTAGCAGCAAGAAAGGAATTAAACCCGAGGCTAGTGATCTGACCTTTAGAGGGGTGCCGATCCAGAGGGAGATGAGGAATTTAACACATATCCTTTTCTTTCTTATGTACACACTTTCCAGCTAGGATTATTTTTAATATATTTATGTAAGTGGAAAATGATTTGATTTTTGGAAAGTTATTTATTTATTTTTATTTTTTGATCACTCTGACTAGTTGACTACAAGATCCTCTGCGTGGTATGCAAGTTTTTATATTTGAGTCATATGCCCTCTGAATTGTAATGGTACTGACTTTAGGTATAGAATAGGAACTGCTGTCATATCATCAGGCCTACAACAAGTTCTACTGAATGGAGACTCTGACATGATGCTAGTAAAAGTGGTCAGACTGACATGACTGATAAAATACTACTTGCCTCTGGGAAGAGGTATTCTTAGATTATAATCTATTAATAAATATATTACAGTATATTTACATATTTATATATACATATATATTAAATATAGAAACTTTAGCTTAATTTGCGCGTGAATTTCCTATAAACAGACTATGATATAAAACAAATGCTTTGATTTCAGTAAAGGTGGTCTGTGACCCATAAGTTTTGCTGGCTAATTTTCATTGGTTCCCTCCCTAGCATATTCTATACAAGCATACCATGCCTCAGCAAAAGGATTTTTCTGAAACTCGCTCTTTTATTTTCCCATTCATTACTCCTGCTTCTGTGGACAGTATCAGGTGGATACCATGGAGGTTAAGCATCCATGCTTCTATTTTAAATCATTCATAATTTTAATTCCCTCTGTCAAATGGATCACTACTCTTACAGTATTTAATTATCCTTATCATCTAAATGCCATGCCTTCAGAGACAGCATTTAAAGAAGCTCAAAAGACCATCAGAGTATAACATGTTTCAAAGAGTTCTATTTTCATGAATTTTGCCTTCATGTGGGTAATGTCATTAATTACGTGTGTACAATAATGGCTAACTGCATTGTGTTTAATTAATTTTGATATTTACCTTTTATTGCAATTTTTAAAGTAGAATTCTTTCTTGGAGGCAATTAGGAACAAAGGATAGTCAGTAAAGGCCAGGCTGACAGTTGGCCTGGGAGAAACACAAGCTTCCTGTGTGAGGAATGGCAATGTGGGAACAAACTATGGACTTGGAGAAGGTCAGCCTGGAAGAACTTCAGAGACCATCTAAACTCTTTCTTCTGCTGTAGAGACTCAACAGAGCATACGTGTCTGCATCTGTGACTGGCTGTGGAATCTTCAGATTAGTAATTTAATTTCTGAGTGCCTGATTCACAGAGTCTGCTAATAACCCCCAAATTTCCATTAGTGTAGTAGATGCTATCCAAAGGGCTGATAGGACTTGGCATCCTTTGCCTCTATCAGAGATAAGAGCAAGTGCTTTATTTCTGACTTTACAGAGGACGTTTGTATTGACAGGTTAAATGCAGATGCCACTGAACTCTTAAGAAAAATAGATTCTCAATCTAGTCACCTACATGTGAACCCGTTTCTCTGCTACTGATTAAAATTAGAATGCTCAAGCTATATATACCACCTTCCTTTCTCACTTTAATATCACAAAGGACATGCTGGACTCTGATTTATCATTCCAACCTTGCTCATAAAAGTTACCCAAACATCCTGTGGCCAATGTGCCTGACCTTTTCTCAACTTTCACTGTCCTTTCTTTCATTTAGGGCAATAAGTCCTATACTGGCCTCCACATTTTATAAGAACAATTATTTTCTTTGCCTTCGTAAATACTACCCAGTTTTATTTTTATCTCAACTTTCTTTGCATATATACATTCATTCAACATCCATTTATTATCACGTCCTCTTTACTAGGTACTTTGCAAAGCATATAGAGAACTTTCATGAATATTAAATGACTCGCAAAACAGCCTAAATAGCATACCAAGATTAGAACCCTTGAAAAGCATAGGGTTATGTGACATAATATGAATTGTGATCCAGCAATAAACATAGCTGTGGTTTCAACTCTGCACCCTCTGCCTCAGTAAGACCTAGGATGGACCCTGATAATTTGAACTTTCAGAACTTAACTCTTTATTGAAAGTTCAAGGCACTGTGTCCATTGTTCTTGTTCTTTGTTTCTCCTTGCTAGTCATTTCTTACTTAGTCTCTCCATAAAAATGTTCATTTTCCTTGACACAGTGATTTTGTTGAAATTTTATCCTCTATTACTAATATCACCCTTCATCAGACATAGATGTCCAAGCTGTTGAATATTCCTTGCTCTGAGCACTTGGAATCTTATCTGAATTAACAAATTCTTTCCCTGTGAATGAGATCAATTTTCGAACATGTGGTTAAAGTTTCAAACATTAGTTGTCTATTATGTACTAAAGACAGTATATTTGGCAGCTCAGTCCTGAAGTCCGTGTTCATCATCTTCCAGAGAAGTGATGGGTCCATGATTCTATTTAAGAAAATATGATTAGTATAGAAGCAATGGACTTCAGGGAAGGAGTGTGAATGAGACTAGGCCTTCTAGTACATTTGTGAAGATATTTCATTCCTTAAAGAGGATTCAGGAAGGCATAGATGGCTTCTAGCATACTGGAGCCCTAGTGGGGAGACTGTTGGTGAGAAAGATTGAGTTATGAATATGAGCAGATATAGATGGAAAGGCACATTCACCAAAATTCTGGAGGCTAGGTGTCTGGAAGTCTATTTAGGGAGATTGAAAGTCATTCAGTTTATTGATATCAGTAATAATCCCTATATCACAATATGGGAAGAACCCTGGACAATTAGGGTGATAGACTCAAAGGCCATTCTAATTTGAAATTTGGGGTCATTCTGTTTTTGGGTCAATTATCCAGTTGTATTACTTAAATAACATCGTTGTTTGTTAAATAACAACATCACCTCATTCTGACTTCTGAGGATTCTAGGGGTCACCTTTTGTTTTTCCTAAAAAAAATGATTTATTCATGGACACTATACATGGTATTTTTAGATGAGTTCAGCTTTATATAAATGCTGACAGTTCTAAAAACAGCAGTACTAATGGTCAAGCTTAACACTTGGTTCAGCAAACCCAGAGGGCTTCCAAAAACAAGCAGGGGAGCTGAGAGTGGAAAAATGGCTCCTTAAACTACCTGGTCTGTCTTTTCCAGTTAAACCCATAACTCTATTCTGTGACAGCCAGTTTTCATAGACACCATCTTGAATTTTACTTTCTTTTCATTAATGTAGACGTATATCCTACTTTACAGGAGGGGAGGCATTGTGTATTATCTTTCTATGAGTTCCCACCCCTCTTTCTTTTATTCTTAGATTAGTATTCAGCATGCTATGTTATGAATGATGTGGCTTTGGATCTGTATTTCCCACTAGCCAATGACTTCTACTGGAAGCATCTTGAAAGGTTTTACCATATGTTTGACACTGTACTAAAGGTCTGAACATTGATAGTTTGTTCACCTTCATAATAATTCTATGCTGTTTGCACAACTGTTTTGTAAATTGTGACCTTACAGAATCACTTAATTATCCATATCAATAATTATATGCAGAAACCAGAGCCTGAGTTCTCAAATATATTAGATCAGAACATAGGAAACCTCATCTCTAGTCCTAGGTCAGTTACACATTATCTTCTTGATAGCGAGTAAATATAATCAAACTCAGTGCTTCATTTCTTCCCATGTAAAATAACAATCTTATTTGTGTGAGGATTAAGTTTTATGGCATGTGTGTTGGCAGTTACAAGAGTCTTCACAGAGGCTATGTTTTTAGTAAATGCTTGTTTTTCTCCCATTCTGATGGTTCTCTGTCTTAGGAGTTCTATGAACCGACCTTGACTTTTGCAAGCCATGTGACATCCTGCTCAATCTGTGCCTGGGCCCCATGGGCCAAAAGGTGCTTGCCCTCACTTTAAGGAGCGAACACATGGGCAGCACCAGATGATTATGGAGAGGACAGAATGGCAGAGGGTTATTGTAGCTGCCACTTCAGTGACCCATGGTCTCACGGGGCCATCACATCTGTGCAAGGCTCCCTGTGGCCGTGCAGGGTGCACCGCCACAAGCTCTCTCTGTTTTGCTAATGTGAGTTACACTTGTAATTATCCAGGCAGCTGGTTGAAATATCTCCACAGATAGTAGAGTTTCATCAGCAGAAGGGCGCACGGTGTTTCATGTGACTCCTGCATGGTACTGCTGAGTGTTGTAAAGTGTCGGCGATTAACTAAAGGACGAGCTACAAAGTCATGGAAATAAGCTAGCAGGCCACCATAGGTGAAGGTAGAGAAAAGAAGGCATCTGATATGGTCAGAAAACTACAAAAGCAACTTCAAGGGATTACAACGGGATTTGTACCTATGGGATCCCCACCAGAGTAAGCTTTTCTTCAAAAGAGTTGAAGGCCCATTTATTGCACTGAGCCATTAGCTTTGACTGAGACCACTGCTGATAAATAAGATGGAAGGTAATATTTTAGATGTAAAATTTGCTTGGAACTAATGTCATAAGTGGAGTACATACTTCCTGTAATTAGATGTATGTCTTCAGATTAATACATGCACGAAGTGCACCTACTTCTAAAGATACACTGTACATGCTTTTTAAGAAGGTAATTCTAGTAAAAACCATTGCAATATTTTATTGTTGGAGTGTTGTAAATTCCTTCCCACTTGTAGCTTCTTGTTTCAATGAATTATCTGAGATATTTTTCAGCATTTCTTTAATTTAAAATGAAGAAAACAAGCATTTTACTGTGTGTGTGTGTGTGTGTGTGTGTGTGTGTGTGTGTGTGTGTGTGTATTGAACTGCAGATACAGATGTGTACCACCTGCATGCCTGGTGCTCATGGAGGCCAAGAGAGGGTATTAGATTCTCTGGAGCTGGAACTATGAACTTGCAGTTGTCAGGAGCCATGTGAGAGCTGGGATAAAACCCAGGTACTCTGAAAGATCAGACACTCTCTTAATGGCTGAGCCACTTCTCTGGAGCGCCCAAGGCAAGTGGTAGTTGGGAGATTCACAGATACATAGCTCAATCCTGATAAGGGTGGTAAACTATAGTATAGCAAGAGCTCATCGTGTACAAGTGCTCATATTGAAGACAGCAGGGAGGGAGGGAGAGACAGAGACAGAGACAGAGAGACAGAGAGACAGAGTTAAAAAGAGAAAGTGACAGAAAGAGACAGAGAGATACAGACACAAAGAAACAGAGAAAGAGAGAGACAGAGAGAGACAGAAACACACACACACACACACACACACACACACACACACACAGAATTTGGATTCCAATTCTTTTTTAAGAACTTGACCCATGACCTAAAGACTTCCAAGTCTGCCTCACTTTTCTAGGGTCGCACTACTCTCCAGCATGATCATTCTGGAAAACAGCTCTTACCATACAGATATTTGGAGGAATTCAACCTTCCCACCGTATGGTTTACCTACAATAAATCTTGCTTTCTACAGAGGTATATTCCTGAACCATTGAGTCATGCCTGTACTAAGTAAGAAATGATTGTGAGAACTTGGAGTAGGCTAAAAGCATTGAACTTCCAAAAAAATCTGTAAAGATAATGTTTAATAGACAATAAAAGTTACAAAAAGGGAGATATTAAATATCCCAGGATGTCCAGGGAGAGTCTGAGCGTGCAGCATCCTACCCGCAGCCATCCTGAGCACGACACTGTGGCTGACTCAGAATTTTCAGACTGATTCTAGAACACACAAATGATCAGATTCTATGTCATAGCCTCTGTAGAGATCCAAGACACCTCCAGAGACACTTGCATCCCCAGATCAACATTTGGAAATAGGATTTTAAATATGATTATTTTCCTACCTGCTATTTATCTCCAGTCTGTGTTTAAGCACATTCTGTATGATCTGAATTTCAGTTTTTGTCTTGTTTTAATATTTATTTTAAGGAGGGGTTGAAAGAGGCGTATGCAAACACACACACACACACACACACACACACACACACACACACACACTCACACATACACACCCTGAGTTGAGAGGGAGAGAAAGAAAGAGAGAGTGAGTGAGTTTAGAGAGATGAAGCATAAGAGTTAATCTTCACAGGTCTCTTACTTTTTAAAGCTTATTGATACTAATGACAAATACATCTAAAAAGAGTATTATTGATTAATAGATTGCAGCTGCTGCCTTCTACCACTACTCTGCTACTCTGAGATGGAAATTAAATAACTTTTTTCTTTATAGAGGAATTCATTGTTTGTTCAGTCCTTATTTCCCCTGTATTATTGAAAAAGGCTGTTTCAATAATCAAGTATTCTTGAGTCTTCCTTAGGAAGATAAGAAAGGTTTTCATAAGATGACTACTGCTAACAGGACTGCCGATGCCTCGACTGTCAACACTTCGGTCTCTTCTGCTGCAAACACTAGTTAAGATTTGCCAAAAACTCATAGTGTTTTGGGCCGTCTACTTGGTGCATCAGCTTATTTATATTTTATAACAAGCCTTTGAAGGCTACACAATTAGATGTGTACCAGGCTCACACAAGTTTTAGAAATCTCCTTCAGGTCCTGTAGCTTGTAGTGGCAGGACTAGAATTCAAACTGAGATGTGTCTGGCTGTCTGGTTCTAAAGCCCCACACAGATCATTATTCAAAGAATAGGGATGAGGCCTGAACAATGAATGATATAAAATGTATAAAATTAAAGTTTCACCCCTTATTTAAATTTTAGTGGACAGAGGGTTAAATGTATAAAAAGCTTAGTTAATTTTGCTGAATTTATATTGAGTATTCTGAACATTGATTTCTGAATGCTGCATCAGAAACACTTGGGGGGATTCATGTACAACACAGAGTCCCTGGCTGTAAGAAACCATGGAATGGGACCAAGGAATCTATAACTTTAAAGCAATTGAAATTCTCCATTGATTCCAGAGTTCAGCAAACTTCTAGAACTGATGTTAACTCTAAAGAACACAGAAACATAGAAAAGGCTCCAATAGTCACAACCAGAGAGAGAAAGAATTGAGGACTGCTGTTTGAAGTAATATAGATTACTTCCAAGTTCAACTGATCTTAGAAATTACACATATGAGAAACAATTAATAAATATCAGAGTGATATTTATTAATTCTGTAAATAACATTCTCAAAAGCTTGTCAGTTAGCATGGGTCTTATGCTTTGATGTATCGATGAGTTAGCAACATTAGTTGACCTCCTAGCTTTCCAGGTGTATCTTTCTGGGTATCTAGTTACTATATCCAGGAAAATGATAAAACATTTTATGGTAAGCATTTTAATTATCGTAACTGTCACTACTTTGCTTAATGCTATTTGTATAGTGTCTGAGCAAAATTCCTCTCATTTGTCTGGACCCTAATTTTCCCATGTATGTAATAATACAGTTGAATCAAATGACCTCAACACTGTGAAAACATTGCATTTCTGATCTTTGGGCACTAACCCTTAGCCACTCAATTGTCTGGAGGCATTTTTTTTGTTTAATTGAGAAACTTCATAATGCAGTAAATATCAAATCATTACATAAATGGCCAGTTTTAGGATGACTGTAATCTTACAGGACAGCTTTAAGGCTTGCCTATGAAAAGTTATATATACAGAAAGCCTAAAGGATCAAAATAGCTCAGAGCATTTTAGAACTATGCAGCTGACGAGTGGGTAAAGGTTGCCCATGCCTCACTGTCAGTTTGCCATTTTTATGAATATAAAAATCATCCATATAGCAAACTGGCACACAGACAAACTCATCTTGACTAAGGCTGAGTCCCTCCAAGGAGCTGGCTTGTGTTGATGGAAGTCGTATCATTAGCTAGGTTTAGTAGCTAAAAACTTCACTCCCACTTGCAATTGAAAAGACTTGTATTGCCAGAATACTGTGACTTCCCTTGCCCTTGATTATAATATATGTTTAAAAACTGCCTTGAAGAGACAAAGATATTTTACGATTTACAGTCTGACCTTAAGATGCTCTTGATGGATTGTCTAGAGAGCAAGAAGAAATGGCTGCTCCCAGACAGGTCGAGTTCATTTCTTATCAGAATGGTTTAAATAAATATTCCTTCACTTTTTATCATTTCTCTGGCTGATAGAAGGTAAATGTGCTGAGCCTGAGAGTTACGGAGAAGCAAAGCCCAAGAGATGAGTTTAAGTAGTCTCGTTGCCAATACACATCACATGTGAATTTGGGGCCAAAACAGAGGAAGGATGCTACAATTAGGAAGGTCTTGGCCAGCAAAAGAATGTCACCAATGCAAAAGTAGCAATGCCTGCCAAAGCAATATCCTAAGAAAATGTCTAGCAGTATCAGTATATGCCTTTGGCCAGGTGTTATAACTAGATGCTATTAAGCATTTGACTTACCTAATCACTTTCTTATGTTGTACCCTCTAAACTAAATTGACCTTTGAGCACAGTACCCTTCACACAGCAAAAACATACTGGCCAAGCTAGACACAGTCACTGTAGTGTTTGTTTTGCATATGAATAACAAGGTACAATTCTTTCTTCAGTGTTAATTGGACTAAGATGGAAAATATAATTTATATTTGGATTGCATATGGAAGGAAATTCTCATGTTAAATGTAGAGAAAGAATATAATTATAGCTATTAAAACATATTTAAGTTAAACAACGTTATTAACATAGAACTTTTCCATTTCAAATGCCAAAAGCCATAAATGGCAATGGGGGTTATAGAGCATGTTGTTATAGAGAAGCATGTTATGTTATATGAACAATGTATGTTATAGAGAAGCATGTTGGTTATTGATCATTTCTATTATCCAAGAAATTTATCTGAGAGAGAAAGTAGTTTGCATGTCTTTACAAGATCTTGCTTGATAATCTGAAGCAACTTAGTCCTAGCTGTGGCTACGATGGAATAGAGTAGTCATTAAAATTGGAATTGTGTGGGCCTTTTAACGTAATTGCTAATTGATATCTTATAAATAGAACAAAGAAAAGTGTTTGTATATTTAAATATTAATGTGATCCACACTCTCATTTTCAGTGTGTCCCACAGGAACTCTAACAATCTCAAACATATCCATCGTTTCAACAGTTTGTCCACATAAAGAGGCAAAAAGGGAACAATGGAAGAAATGCCTTTAATTTTGACAACAAATTATAAACAGCTGTAAATTTGTAAAATGCCTGTTACTAGATGTGAACTTCAGAGAGAATGGAGCTTCACAAGCAGAGGAATGAATGGTTCTACCCCACATCCTAATGCTGCTTTGTAAAAATACCCTCACATAGTACTCTAATTTGATGCCTAAAATAACCCTGCAGGGTAGAAGGAGGTGGAGTATGTATGTTAGCTCCACATTGCTTGCTCTGAGAGGTGAAGAAATCACTCTTGGGGTGAGAGGGGTATAGTCAGCAAGAGAAGCTCAGTTTTGGAGTGGCAACTGTCTGGACATGGACTGCGTTTTCAGGCAGGTGACCACAGAAAGAATATAGGAATGTGGAGAACTTAAAGCCATAAAAAATAGGTGGAACATAGTCTTCCTGTGGGACAAAGACTTGAACCAAAACAATGTGAATTCCTGGGTAAGCCCCATTTCTGCTAGCCTGTTTCATTCAAGAACACACCTTGTATTCACTCCCTCAGCCATATCTCATCCTCTTATTCCCTCACTAATTCATTCACTAATACAAAATGGATTTGCTACTTGCTAGGTTGTGATAACTACAGAGGGAAAAGATATCACCCCTGTTTTCCAGTGATACATATTCTTCTTCTTTTATTGAAAATAGATATTTTTGATCAGGTAATATATCCTAATTATAGTTTCACCTCCTCCTACTCCTCCCAGTTCCTCCTGACTTCCATCCCATCTGGCTCTACCCCTTTACTCTCTCATTACAAAACAAACTGGCTTCTGCGGGATAATCGTAAAGTATAAGATAAGATAAGATAAGATAAGATAAGATAAGATAAGATAAGATAAGATAAGATAAGATAGATAAGATAAGATAAAGCAAAAGCTAGCACATTGAATTTGGAGAAAACAAGAGAGGGAAAACCACCTAAGAGAAGGTGTAAGTAACAGAGACTCACTTGTTTGCCCATTCAGAAGTTCCCATTAAGAACGCTAAACTGAAAGACAACTATGTATGCAAAGGGCTTATAGAATGAAAAAGAGAGAAAAAGAAAAGTAATATGCTAATAAAATAAAAATGGAAAATAAGATATAATTAATAGAAAGGGAAGAACATGACGGGACATTATAAGATAAGAAACTGCCAAAGATGCCACTGCGTTTGTTTTCTGTTGAGCATCTACTGATAGACATGCTTACCCTTAAGAGCAGTTTGTTTGTCAGTGAGACTCCCTCAGAGGAAACTGAAACTTCATTTGTAAGTGGTTATCAATTGGAGGTATGATGCATACACTTTTTTTTAAAAGACTTATTTATTTATTTATTAATATATGTAAGTACACTGTAGCTGTCTTCAGACACTCCAGAAGAGGGTGTCAGATCCCATTACAGATGGTTGTGTGCCACCATGTGGTTGCTGGGATTTGAACTCAAGACCTTTGGAAGAGCAATCAGTGCTCTTAACCACTGAGCCATCTCACCAGTCCCTATGATGATGCATACTCTTATGCAGAAGGAAATGGACATTGCTTATCATCCTACGCAAGAGGAATATTTTGAAACACCTTGACAACAGCAACAATGTGTTGATTTATTTTGTTGAGATGTGTGTTGCACAGGGTGAATCTTAGAGGACTCCATGGGCCTCATAGGTGAATTTCAAAGGGAGAAGGATTTTTAGGAACAGTGGAAGCAGATTTATATTATTGAAGACAAACAAAAATGATATTGTTTACTGTGCTCACTGCATCTCAGGCATTTTTCAAACATATTAAACCTCCTCATAACACCATTTGACATGTGTCATGATATATGCTTCACAAGTAGAGAAGTAGAAGTCATTTTCTCTGGATAAAATATCTAATAATTAATACAAACACTATTTACATGTTCAGAACCAGATACTGGCAACTGTACCCTAAAGAATATAGTGGTGATGATATTGTGGAGTCAATTTTATGACGTGATATTTTTTTCTTTTTATTGTATATCATAAGCTGTTTCTCATTTCATTAAAAATTCTCCATAAATGTTTTTATTGTATAAAACACATTTTATTTATGTATTATAATTTATTTAACTAGCCTTTTATGTCTAGATATTGTAGCCATATTTCTTCTCTCTTCTTTTTTTTTCTTATTCCTTTTTCCCCTGTTTCCTATTTTACTATTTTGAATAACTGTGACTAGGTTTTTAGCCCAGGACTTTTTTTTCACAGCCCTAAGAGGGAAATCCTCTGAGACTTCCCTATGAGTGTCACTGAGTTCAAGAGCAGCCATAGCAGGCAGAAGCATATAAAAACTATATTCTATTTTAGATTGATCACTCTGGAAATTACTCCGTATATTGAGTTTCTCAAGCTTGTCTGTTCTGAAGGGACCTGACTAGTTCTGTGCTTCTCAGTAGTACATTCTGAAGAATTGCAATTTGGCTGTAAGGTTAACCTAAGAATAGTGTAATTAAGGTAGTAAATCAGATGAAAATGTTATTACAAGTCTAAATCGAGGAGATCTTTGCATTATCTGGCCAATCTGCAGCAATATGCATTGCTTTGCACGTTTAAGAAAATCCCACCAGTGTTTGATTGCTTTGCTCTAACTCAAAAGTGGCAGAAAACAAAAAAAATGGGAAGGTTAAGGCTAAGCTATGAAAAAAAAAATCCCCTCTAAATAAATGCAATTAAAATTATTAAGCTCCAATTGACCTATACCAATTGACCGTCTCTGTCGGTGCTAGGGGATGATATCTATTTTAAAGGAAAATCCTGGAACTGCTGAGAGCAAAGAATACACACCCTTCATTTTTGAAAGGTTCACTTCCCACTCCCTCTTTGGATTGAGGAGGAGTTGCAGTTTGAGCTGCCCTGCAGGGAAGCTCATATACCCTGTAATTTAAAGGGCCGTGGATGCCTCTTGGGAGACTTGGTAAAACATTCTATTTAGAGACATGCCTGCTGATATGACATATATTTTTATAGTTATACCTCTTTATTGCTGGGACATAAAACCTGTTTTCACTCACAATGTGCCTGTTTTCAGAAAATAGAAGAAGAGGCAGGCAGAAAGTGGTGATCTTATTATTGTATATTAGAACTTCTGTTTTACAATTTTCTTTCTACCTCATCTCTTTCGCCTACAGCTATGGAGTTTAGGCAGCACTATTGTCTGGATGCTTCTTTAAGCTGAGATGGCTCTGAGCTAACAGATCTGACTTGGGGAGCTTTCATTTACTGTCTCAGACACCACCTTCCCTAAGTCCCACAGCAAAGAATCCTTCACTCAGTCCCTCATGTCTTATTCCCACCAAACATCCTCTCTCTATTCACAAGTCCAGAACCACTAGGTATGTATTCAGAATTACACTTAGATGTATCCAACTATACACACATGAGGCCCACCTTGACTTCATACTCCCTAAAGATCACAGTTAACAACTTTCCCTGATATATTATAAAGAGGACTCTGCTGCATGATTGCAAAGCTTAATCTGACATCATTTTTGATCCATCACTCATCCATTACCTCCTGATAGAGTACGCGAGGAGGATCACTCATCACCACCACCACTCCAATTTCAAAACAAAATCCTTTAAAATAGTTTGCATTATTATTATTATTATTATTATTATTATTATTATTATTATTATTATTGCAGTAGTTGTTATTACACATACATGTGCATGGGTGTGATTTGGAAGTACATGTCATGTCTCACATGTAAAGGTTAGAGAACATCTTTGTATGGACAGTTTCTTCCTTTAACCATCATATGGATTCCAGTAATAGAACTAGGGTCTCTGTGCTTGTGTATGGCGTACCTTCACCCACTGAGCCATCTTGCTGGCCCATCATTCAAACACACTGGATGTCAAAAGTCATGCCAGCTTTCACATATTGTCATTTCTTCCAGGTCCAGTTAGGTATCTGACAGCAAGCGTTCTCTTCACACACTCCTGCTGGATGAAGAGCATAACAAACTTGATTCTTAAAGAGATGATGGCCTGAAACAGGAGCTTAGGAATGTGTCGCACAGAGGAAACACTGCAGAAAAAAGTGAATGTGCCATTATTAAGCTCTAAAGAGTAAATTCAGTATGTGAGATGGGTATAAAATATTGTTCAGGAAAACTTAAGATTTCACTCATGTTAGGAAGGGTTCTGTATGTACCTCACATTTCTAACTAAAATTTCTTTGAAATGACATTTCCTTCTGTTATTGTCACTAGGTTGTATAAATCCACCTTCAGTATATATATATATATATATATATATATATATATATATATATATATATATATATATTCCTTTTTTATTTTGGTTTTTTGAGACAGGGTTTCTCTCTATAACCCTGGCTGCCCTGGAACTCACTTTGTAGACCAGGCTAGCCTCGAAATCCGCCTGCCTCTGCCCCACGAGTGCTGGGATTAATGGCGAGCTCCACCACGTCCGGCCAGTATATATTTCAAAAATAGGTTTCATGAGGACATTTTTGAGATGCATATGGAATTGTGATGAACATAAATAATATATTTTTGTGAAATTATGAAATAACTATTTCCAATGTTTTTTAGCATTTGTGCTTTCATGTCAGTGCTCTCTCTCACTCTCTCCTGTTCTCTCTCTCTATCTCTCTCTCTCTCTTTTTTTTCCCAACCCTTCCAGCCTCCCTCTCTCTTTTTCTTTATCATGTTTTATCAACACAGACTATCACTTAGCTTAACCTGAAGGAGATAAAGTAATACAATAGAAATACACAATGAGGTGTTTGTGTCTTTGTCAGAGTCTTTTATGACTCCAGATGTGGTGGCTCACATTAGGGGATTTCAGGGATTTTAGATTAAATGAAATGGAATAAGAAAAAACACACAAGGTTATAGTCTAAGGTTTTAGGTCCACAAAAGTTGTATGGTGGACCTCGTGCTTTCTTGCCTATCTATTCTCTCCTTTTGACCCACGTATAGTTATGTTGGTGGTGAAATGAAAATTTTCTGAATCTCCAATAAATATGTTATACATTGAAAATATTAAAGAGGAACTCTAATGTGATGCTGTGCAAAGCCCTTTCACCAGTTGCAATTCTTTGGGCCAACCATGGGAACTTGCAGCTACCTGATTGCTCCATGGACACTGCTCTGCACTTGGTCCTTTCTTTTTTGAGACCAACTCTTTATACTAAATGGTCTCTAGAAATGGTGTGTATTTCCCACCCTAAAATCATCTTAAATGGAATATTTAACTTATCTTCCTCTTTGCTTTCAAATCTGTAAGTAAGTTTGCTCTTTCCCTCCTTTCCTCTATTGGAAAGCCATCCATCAGCAAAAAAGTACCTCTGTTCTTTTCTGCATATTTTCTGCTTTCCCTACCACACCTTCTGTGGTGGTAGATTTGATATGTTCCAGCAGACTCACAGAGCTCAGGAGATGGCATCTATACACTAAAGTGGGGGTGCCCGAAAGGTTCTACTTCTCTTTTACTTTTGACCCTACTCTTCTTTTATATCCTGGACCTCTCAGATATGACCTATTTCTGCTATCTCACACTCCAACCACACTCTTCTATGTTTCTGCACCATGTATCCATTCAGACGTTAACTCAAACTAACCCTCTTTTAAAAGTTGCTTCTTTCAAGTATTTTGTCCATTGGTCAAGAAAATAACTTATAAACCTTCTTCCATAAGTTCCAAAGCATCCCAACCAAATATCACATGTGCATACATGGAGGACACATTAGCCAATCACCTTAAGTTAGGTTTTCAGTAATTGCTACATATACCAGTAATATGGCTGCTAAATTCACCCCTAACTGCTGCTAGAAAAATTGTCCTTCTCATTCATCTGCTTAAAGTTTTTTTGTTTTCATTAACATTAGAGGAATCCTTGCATGTCCTACTAGAAAGTGTGTCCCTGCTCATATCTTCTGTATAGCCACCCATTCCTACCCTCACACTCGGCCTTCATTTGCCCTGTAACAAATCTGGCTCGTTCGTTTCCTCAAGAGAGCTGCGCTGTCTCCCAACACAGTCCCTGTAGTTTCGTTTGGAAGAGCAATTTCTCCAGACCTGAATGTCCAGCCAGCTCTTAGCTGTGGGCTTCCTTTGTCATCTCAAACCCATAATTACATCTGTGCTCCTCTGCTTCTCCTGTGTCTTACCCAGTACTCTATGATTTTAAACATTAGGGGGTTTTTTGTTTTGTTTTTGTTTTTGTTTTTGTTTTTATTCCTGTGTTTTCTTCCATGAACTCTTAACCCCCTCAGCATCCAGCTTATCTCTTCTCCCTAGAATGTGGGACAGAGAAGGAAGAAATAGCTCATTGCCTGCTGAACTGCATAGAACATAGTCCCACATTAGCAGATAAAGTTGAACTAGCACCACCAAACATATCTATTATTTACTAGGATGAGAATCATCTTCAGCCTCTTCATGATCATTGTGGGAAGGCTTAATAACTTCTCAGGCCCTTTCTACTCCTCCACAGGCATTACCCCTGCCATGGCACTGACATGATGCCACCCGCTCAATTCCTTTGGGTATATCAACACTTGTACTTGTTCATACTTGTACTTCACCATTACATAATGGGTAACAGCACAGATATCACTATAAAAGATTGTTCTGTACATCCAGTTGTTAAATTCCTCATGCTCTGGGTCTACCTGTGCCAATATGCCTGCACAGACTACTTGCTAGTAGGGTTAGTGACCACCGTATTTTTTAATACTCTCTCCATATACTTCACAAGTATTTACTCGAGCCTGTAGCAGGATCAAGAAGGTGCCCTCAGATTGCCAAAGCATTGCTTAACATTTTCAGACATCATTTTTTAAGAACTTGTATAGAACAAGTACTGGTCTTCAAACTCAAGGGAAGCTAAACAACTGTTTTTATCTGTTCCCATCTCAGAAACAGTGGACATTGAACAATAAGACAAAAGAGAAGAGAGGGAAAGAAAAGAGAAAAAGGAAAAGAAAGAGAAATCCAATCGGGATTGCTGATGTTAGACTTGCATGGCACAAATGGTATATTCATACCTACACACCCTGTTCTAAAGTGCCAGGTTAGCCCATTCTTCTATAACCGGACTTCACAGTTTGTAATAGGAAATAAGCACGATGAGACACATCTTTAACTCATATTCTAGACATTAATGGCATGAGACCACTTCTCCCAAATCTTAATTTCTTCCAAATATCTTCCACAGAAGGCATGGCTTCTGCAGTTTGCTTAATTCAAGTCTGAGACAACTTGACATTTCAGCTACTATTTACCATCTCTCAGAATGAAGCTAGGCATTTGAGTAAGACTGGGAAGGTCTCTCTAAGATCTCTCATTTCTTAATGTTCATCAACACAAATAGATTCCAGAGTTCATAAAGCATAAAAAGAAACACAGAGCACATGTGTTTTAGAATATACCATTACTTACTAAAAACAAGAGAGAAGGTATCTGGTTTAATATTAGAGATGCTCTGAATTAGGATAACAAGGTGGTGATTTTGGAAAGCTAACCACAACAAGGGACATGGGTTCTTTGTGATAAGAACATTGTACCATTGTAACATTCAAATTACACAGATGTGAGCTTTCACTTCAAAGTAGAATTGACTCTCTCCAGCTGATCATTCGCCAACTCAAACATTCTTTACTCCAGAACTAGCTAAGGATCTTTACTACAAGCTACATTTAAAAAATATTCTACAAATGGTTTAAAACTAAGAAAGACTAGCTTGGAACGACTATTATGTTTTACCAGAGCAAACATGTTAAAATCCCATAGCTGTTATTACAAAATAAAATACCTCTCCATATTTTTAATAGAAAAGGCTTATTTAAGAATCTCAGAAAAGAAAGTATTTTCTGCATGTCAGGTACTGTAAAAAACATCAATGTATTGTTTTTCGTGTTTTAAGAAGTGAGCAGAATGGGGTGGGTTTTATGTAAGTTGGGCTGTATTGGGAAGAGTTCACAGAATTGATTGCTATTATAAATAACAACGGGAAAAATATTTTTGGAGCATAGAATGATGAAGATTGAAAGCCAAGAAATAGAAAGGGTAGCAGGTGAAATAATCATGCACATAGAGTAACTGTGAGTCAAAGGGAAAAATGTTACTTATATACATTGTTGCCTAGGGCTACCCTAGGCATGCTTATTTGGAAAGGAAAGTTTTCTGAAAGTGACTTGCAGTAAACAATCTGAACACATTTTCAGAATGCCACTGGCAATAGCCCCAGCAAGTGGACCTTTTTTTTTTTTCTTTTTGCTACAAATTGGGTCATAATTATCACAACCTTCATTTCAGAACACTTTCTTCCTTACTGATGGATTGCCACAGCCTCCACATGAAATGAGTATTGATTTAATATTTGGCGACCTTAAGCAATATCTGTTACAATGGTGGCACCTGGGCTGTGGTATCCACCAACCCTTGTGTAATGGAAGGGGTTGGATTCCCTTCATTTTCACAGGTTCATAACACCAATCAGCTAGCTTGCTTTCTTATTCTTGCTTTTTCAAAAAAAAAAAAAATTGTTTGTTCCACTGTAGAGTTTTTTTTTACCTCTATAAATATTTGCAGCAATTTTGAACTCCCTCAAACCATTCATAGAGGATAAATACCATGCTGTTTATAGCATTAAATTTGTGCAAAAATGCTACACAGCATTTTTCATTTTGTGTTTTACAAATAAAATACATAAAGTAACTCATAATCCCCCCTCTCTCCCTTGCATGTACAGTTAGAGGAAGGAGGTATACTCCACATGTCTTCTTCCCCTCTCCACTTATTTCCTGACACAATGTTTCTCTCTAAAGCACTAGCTAGCTAGGTTGCCTGCCACTAAGCCCCCAGAATCATTCTTTCCATTCTCCCAGAGGGAGACTTTTATTTAGCACTTTTCCTATGAGCCATTTCACTAGGTCTGATCTTTAATTTTTCATTAGCATGATTCTGATTTATAATCCTTCACTATCATAGTGAAATTCTAAATGTGATTGAAATGATATATCTGCTTGTTATTTTACCACTTAAGGAAAGGCAGATGCTTTGCTTATAAAAAAAAAAAAAAAAAAAAAAAAAAAAAAAAAAAAAACAAAAACAAAAACCCAGACACTGCTTCAGTGTTTACCTATGTGTCAAACATTTTTATTTAGGAGGATTTTCAGTTAAAAAGTTGGGAATTATCACTAGCTAATGTCAGTTTTACATTTCTTTACACAAAACTTTATATAAAACAAATAGGTATACAATACATATGCCTGTCATTATGAATCATCATTTTATATTTATATTCTAATTTTTTCATTTATCTTCCTTAATTTTATGGTTTTATTAATGACTGAGCATCAGAGCCCAGTTTCGTATCCACCAACTAACCCAATGTGATGTATAGCTCTCGGGGCATTTCTTGATGGATCACCCATTCCCTAATGGACGAACAGCTTTCTCAAGGAACTGTTTGAGGAGAAGTTGTCTTGGAAATTAACAGAAAATATACCCTCTTCAGGGATAAAAACACATTTAAAATGCTACTAGCCTAAATTCCTAGTGTCCTCCCCAGCTTCCTTCAGCACATCATAAGCGTTTGCTAAGTCTTTATTGTTAGCTTTACTCTTCTTCCTTTGTTGGTCTTTTGAATTCGAGATGCAGAATATATGTTAATCTTTCTCAAGTTCAGTATCGGTTATCATTAGTGAAAAGCCTGGTAGTCAGCGGGTCATCTTTTCAGCTGCAACTTATAAGTAATTTGATGATTGAGCCTACAACCTTAGAAAAACTTTACTTCAGATCTCATTCATGTAGGCGATGTTTTTTTGTTTGTTTTAATATGCATTTATACTGAAGTGATCCTGGTTATAGGTTATATCAAGTTTTATTTTGTCCATTTCCAGCTATTAAAGATGTTGAATTTTCAAGCATGCAAAAAATATGCTCAATAAATTTTCAGCAATTTAGTGACCATCAATGCTCTAAATAATTGATCCTATACAGTTATTAAAATATATTAAGTTATTTGCTCTTTTTCTAGTTTGCATTCATATACCCTGACAAGAATTGTCATTTTCCACAAAGTAAACATATTATCTCCTAGAGGAGAGCTGTCCTTTTGTCTTTTGATTATCAAAGACAAAATTACGTGGTAAACAATGCTGGCTCTATTGTGGACTTTGAAATGACCCATCAAGTGAATGTGAGAACAGAGCATAAATTCTAAGCCCTTCGTGACCTCCATGTAGTTAATGCTTTCTTGTGTCCTCTGTGCTACAGGTTCTAAACCCTAGGGAAAAAGTATCCACCTTCTTCTCCCCACCAACCCCCGTGGTGATTTTGTCAAAGCAGGGGAGAGAGAGGGCTGGTGCTTTAATACAGCCAGCCTGCTAGCTTTCCTCACCTCTCTGCTAAATGGATGTGGTCAGAATGTGCCTTGAACACAGGAGCCTAAATAATGGCGCTAAGTTTCCTTGTAGAGCTCAGTAATATTTACTGAGACCAACAGCTCTATTTTCTTCAGTCCCTGCTGCCTTAATGGCTAGCTTCAGGGTTGGAGGTGGGAAGGGAAGGGATGAGGAATGGCTGAGAGAGACTCAGGCGACACAGTTAACGGATGACCTTATTAGAGACACTTTCCTTAGGCCTAAGTGAAGCCTTTCCGTCTGAGTCGGCAAGAAGTAGGTCATTTTCCTGGTCTGTCATGCTCTGTGCTTTCTTGACTGGTGGCTGCAGATGCAGCAAGCTCTTGGTTTTCCCTACTGGCTTGGGTTCCCTGAGGTATACTAATGGAGCGGTCTCTGTGAGCTTGATGGGGCTTTCCACAGATCATTTATTTCTCCCCTAACCTCTTAGTTACTCCTAACTCTCCACAATTCAAGCACATCTAGCCACCATTGAGGGCAGAGTGTGTGCTTCACTAAATCTCTGCTCTTAGGTTGGTCCCATCTCTGATCTGGTAAGGTAGTCTCATGGTTTTGAGTCCTGGAGGAAATACTGTAGTAACTCAAAATCAAATTCATACTCAAAACAGTCATGTACACTGAGTAGCCAACTCATGATAGGTACAACAGGTAAACTGTCATTATTTATCAATTGTATAGTGAGCGAATTTCAAATTCTTGTGAAGTATTTTTGAGTTTAGAGCAGTTCCTTGCAGTGTGGACTCTTCAGACACAGGGTTTTGAAACAGAGACCAAAATCCTGTGTGTTTCTGCCGAGTCCGTTGACAGTGTTTTCAGAAAGTTTGTCAAGAATTTTTCTCTGTCGATCCCATTTCCAGTAGGTGGCCTGCTGTCTCCTGTAGGCTCTACCTGTCACGGATTATACATCGGTGACCTTTCTTTTTTATATGTCAGAGAAATACTCCTCTACTCTTAGCTGATGCTTTGGAAGTCAGGCTGTTGTGCTTCTGTTCTTCCTGGTGCTCAATTCAGGAGCATATGGGTGGTCATCTCCTGGGGATGCTGAGTGGGCGGGATCTCTTGATGCTGAAGACAAAAGGCATCATTGCAGTCTGCTCTGAGTAGGACTGCTCTGAGTTATTTCCATGGCACAGCTTCAACCTGTCTCTTACACACTAAAAATAAGGTTTTGGCTCCATTCTTCTCGTGTTCAATACCCCTCTTTTTATTTTTTTTTTCTTCCTGCAAAAGTCTTGAAGAAACTGCAAGATATCTATATATAAGAGCAGACATTGCTTGATGTTGGATTGCTCTATGAATACAGACAGTGTCTTGCTGTTACTGGACCCAACTCCATCTGCTCACTGCCTGAATGCCAATACTCCAGAGAAGAGAATTGGGGGGAGAGAAAATACACTTATTCAAAGGCTAACACCCCAAGAAGAGAGAAGGCAATCTCTCCCTACAAATGATTATTTGTAGGAAACGTAGGGACTTGAAAGTGTGCTTTACTGGAAAGAAGGGGGGTTTAGGGGACAATGTGTAGAAAGACTATATACCTTTGTCATTTTCGTCATCCTTTTCTTTTGCTAGAGCATCACCGTCAACCTTGACCTCCTAGAGTTTGTTCCTGTAAGTCCTTATCCGCTCATTACTTTTCTGATAAGCCTTGCAGAGGTTGAGGTGATGCATCGGGCAAAGGAAGGCAAGGTGTTGTGCATTCTGATGAGATCTGCGGGTCACCAAATGTTCCGAGATTTGCAAATCTGAGAAAGATTATTAAACAGTTAACATCTGAGTCTTTTAGGTGCAGCTAGTCTTTAGAATTTAGAATGTCTGGCAAGGAGAGAGGAAGTCAAATGACACCTCACAGAAGTGTCACGTTGCTGTAACATCCTGGCATAGAAAACTCTTAAGTCAATCACAAATAAACTGCTATCTCTCAATGGGCTGTGGTGGATTTAAAAATTATAAAGACTTAATTAAGCTTGACTAGAAGGTTACTTTCATCCCAACATTGAAGAAAATAGAAGATAAAATGAAATTGCCTTGAAATTAGTCCTTAAAAATGCATATAGCATACATTTCAACTGATAGATAAGAAAGTAATTTTATGGAGTTATTTTTCTCCTAAATCCACAAATTGACAACTGCACTTCTACAGACTGGAAAGTGTGCACTAAACTAAACATAAAACATTTTCTACTAAAAGAAAATGCTCTGCCCTTGCTGTCCGTTTTTTCCAGCAAACTACAGCAATCGGAGGAAAGTCATCGAAATCCCTATTCTTTCACTTCTTTATCATGTAACATTCAGTCATGTTGGAACCAGAAATATAAGACTTCTTGTTTTAAGCCCTTGGTTTATTTGCTAAAACTGGCCATGATTTTTGGGCAGACACCCAGGAAGGGAAGCAGAAGGAGACACCTCCCTTCTGCCCAGTGGCTCTGCAGGGATTTCTGTTGGAACCAGAAAAGAAGACTCAGACAGAAGGCTGCTGTAGCTTCCAAAAGAGAGCAAGTCAATAGTTGTATTATATTTTAGGGATCTGTGACTGTAACAAAAGCACAATGGATAGCTAGATAGATTTATAGATAGATACCCAGGTAGGTGATAAAGCAGAATGCACATTCCATGGAGCATTGTTGAGGAAGCAAGCCGTTTAGATTATTTGCTGCCAGACATGATACACATAATGAAGATAATGGAGAATGGGCCAAGAAAGAACAAAACTGTCAGGAGTATGGAACTGTAGATGCTGGAAAGGGAGCAGGGTGCTGGTCAGCCCAGTATCACTGAAGAAAGATAATTACAAATTGGGAAACCTGAACCGTTTCTCACCCCTTGGGAGATGCAAAGGACGCATGCCTCTAAAAGAGTTAATCTTTGACTATTTTATTCTTGTATACCAAGACACCTACTTTCAAAGGGAAGAGTCTGTACTTTTGTCCATTTTCAGGGTAGCTGCCTGTTATATTATATTTTCAATCTTTTTACAGATTTAATTCAATATATCTAAGTCTTTTCAGAAGAAACCTGAAGAGAATAATAAGGGAAAAACCTGAAACATTGCATGGCTTAGAATTAAATCTAATGTTAGCATTTAGATTTCAGTAAATAAATAGAAAATGTCTTATTCACTACTTGGTCTTGTATGAGAAAACTATCAATTTGTCCCCAAGACAGAAGATGAAAGCTGCTTGTATCAAATGCAATTTATTGCTTAAATTTTTCATGCAGAGTTTTTACTAGATACCGCTGTTTATTACCCTGATCCTTGCTATAAGTCTTGCTTTCAGTTATTATCCAGGCAAATTTCAATGACCATTCTAATTACATCTTAAACCCTGGACGATGAACGATGTCCTGAAGATTTTTGTTATCCTTGTTAGATGATTTATAATTCCTTTTGACATACTGATCCTTTTATAGTCTTAGGCTTTTACTGTATCTCTTTCCTCTGCGTCTTTCACCCATTATATTTCATGTTTCTTTTGACCCATTTTTCAGTTCCACTGTAGTATTATTCAGTCTCCTTACTACATTCACAAGAAAACTATTTACAGCCTTTGTTTTATTAGGAAACTTTGTAGATAATGCGGACAGAGAATGTTGCCTGAGAAAGCTGTTGTTCAGAAACCCAACAGCTTCCTTGCTGTATATTCTGATCCTATAAAATCAAGCAATAGTAAAACAAAATAACCCCAGGAAGGCATTCAGGATCTGCACTCATCTCTTGAGTTTTCTAAGACGGCCTTCTTATGTGTGTGGCTGGAGGTGTGGACAGGGAGGATAAGTTTTGTTGGGGTGAGGGGGGTAGTGGTTCCACAGTAAACTGCTGGGTTGTGATACTTGTTGTAGGACTTGCAGGAGGATAGATTCCAGTGATCTTTTTAGAAGAACGAAGGTGTCTGTTCCCTGCCATTGCATCTCTTTCCGCTACCTGGACTTCCTGGTTGGGCTTCAGCAGGAGATGTGTCTTGTTCAGCTGGGACAAGATATCCCAAGGTGAGGTGAAAGCCAAGGCAGGGCTCCTTGTTCTTTGAGGAGAAGGAGAGGAACGATGGGGGATGTTATTTGTAAGGAAGGGACAGAAGGAGAGGAGGAAGTTGGAGTTGTGATCGCTATGAAAGTGAATAAAAAAATTATTGGAGAAAATGAAAGTGTCTTCAACTATGAATTCTCCAAAGTTCTGTCACTAAAGAGCCACCTACAGAGAGACAACCTCCATAGAAGCTTATGGATTAACTAAAAATTCTGATTTCAGCTTATGCTTGACACCTGAAGAACCATCTAGACAGTTCCTGGCTCAGTCAAAGAAAACCCTATACTGTAGCTACTCATCAGCTTTACATGAGGGAGCACAGGGTTTGCAGAAGGATTTTTACATAAAGTAGAGCCTTCCAGGGAAAATGAAATTTACAAAAGGCAGTGGCTTTTTCTAGACTGCTACACTGTACATGACATTCTTTACACTGAAAATTCTATTGTCTCATGGGAAGCTAGGTGAGATAGTAACCGTGTTACCTGCTCATTTCAAGCTTTATATAAGTTGACCTGGCTCTTTGATGAATGCTTTGGACACAGTGACACGCTCATGCTCAGACATATTGTGTTAAGTGACCTGAACAGTACAGTTCCTCCTGCATACACAGCCATTGGTCTTGTGAGCTCAGTAGGAATGGAAGCTTAATTCTAAACTGCATTCAGGTGGCATCTATCTCAATGTAAGCAAGTATGCTTATACATGTCCTAAAATGCTATTCTAATCTCACGAATAACACTGTGGCTTTGAAGAACTTGGGTCTGATGCTTTGGAAGTGCAATCCATTTCAATTTGTGTTGTTTCATTCAGATATACATGAAAAAAAAAACCCAAATCTCCATTTATGGCTTTAGAAGTCCATTTCACGAGATCTTTGAATTATCCTACTGAGTTCTGGTGTAATTAAGAAATAAGATACAGTAGATAGGTCTGTCCTAGGTTATGGTGAGTTGGTGATTTTTTTATGACTCATAGAGATGAAACTTCAGAATTATGACTAATGGGCACTCTAACCCATCCTGTGTTCTCTATTTCTCTCATCAGTTTCGTCCTTTTTAGTAGGGAGATATGTAACCTGGTATGAAAATGACAATCTCAGGGGCAGAGAATGAGGGTGTTTTTCCATTGGAAGTTCTTCTGGGTAGGAAAGGGAAGGCAGGGAAAAGAGGCTCCTCACCACAGCAATTCTATTCAAAAACAAATCCTCTTAGTATTAGATGGATGTATGACTCTCTGAGAGGGACAGATAGCTAATGTCAATTCTGTTTACCTTTACTTTTCCATCAACTATAACATCTTGACTTCATCGCAAACACACACATATACACTCCCACACGCACACACGCACTAATGTGTTGGGGTTGCAGGTTATACATACAAAGGTCAGTAGACAATTTGTACTTGTGAGAGTCAGTTCTCTCCTTCTACCATGTGGATCCCAGGAACTGAAGTCATCAAGCTGGTGGCAAGCACCTTCAGCTGCTGAGCCATCTCACTTGTCATCATATCCTATTTTCGGATTCTCAGAGTTCTAGCATTCTGTCTACTGCCTTTCTGTGCCATAAAGGTCATTCTTCTGGGCCTAAGGGCAGAGGGAACAGAACTGGTTCTATTAGTTTATTATTTTCTTCCTTCTGGCAAAGGACTTTGCTTGAAGCCTGGGAAAAGACTACAAGAAGACCTATGCAAATGTAATAACCCCCGTTAGGGTCCATAATCAGTGTAAATGCTACAAGTTACACTGGGGACAAATTGAAGTGTGACACCCCCTGATACTCTTTCTCCCTACTCCCCAATCACTACATGCTCAGAAGTCAAGCACAGATTACCTATGTTATTTGGTGTTAATAGGGAATGGCTGCCCCTATAATATCTCACATCAGATATTATCCACAGGAACATATAAATTAACCTTTGATTCGTAACATTTCTTAATATTTAAATTTAAATGGCAATCTAAGCTTGCAACATTGTGTGTTACTTTTAATACCTTGAAGCACAATAGGAAACATTGATTACTATAATGCTGAAATCTGTATGAATAGCATTTAAAATCACTATGGTAACCAAGAAAAAAAAACTTATTCTTTATTATCAGAGTCTGTTAAAGGATTTCTCCTTAGCACAGATTGATTTTCATGTGCTTTTTATTCATTTCATATAAAATGACTTTTCGGAAATAGAAGTGATTATTTCTTGGCGTATCCTTTCTGAATTCTAGGATATTCAAATGCTTTAGTAAACTGTAGTAAGATTCGACAATCAACATTTAAAATAATTATAGTAAAAACCAAGACCCAAAATTACACAGAATGAAGTTATTCCCTGAACAAGTGGTTTTCTGAAATTCAACCATCAGTAGTTGGCAGTCTTTACATGAATGGCCCATATGAATTGTATAGATTGATAGCAGCCAGTATTCAATGTCTAGTGGCTGCACTTCAACCCTCAACTCGGGGTCTGGATTCTCATACTTGTTAAATGTGCTTGCAAGAGGTATAGATTGCAAGAAGATCATGATATTTCATTCTGTCATGTATTCAAACATTCATTAATTTGTGCAGTTTCTCACTCATGAAGCTACTAACCTGTATGTACTCAGGGTATTTAGTTCAAATCATATGTGTGGTTTCTGCTGTGTGTACATGGTTGTGTGTGTGTGTGTGTTTGTGTGTGTGTGTGTGTGTGCGTGCACGCGTATATGTGTGTGTGCATTCACAATTATATATCCACATAAATGAAATCATTATGGAATATTTCCTTCTGTATTCACTTTTATAATCCCATTCTTCACTTTCAACATTTTGATTTAATTGTATTCAAATTAGACCATTATATCTCACTATAATGTTTCTATAACATGAGAGGATTTATGAATTTTAGAAATGTTGTCTATTGATTTTCTATTATCGCAGATAACAATTCCATTCTTCCAATGATCACCAATTTTTTTCAACCTAACATATTATAAAGCTCTTCTGTTTTCTTGCTAGTTAATTTTATGTAAAGTACTTGTAGATAAGTTTAAAGGACCTGTTTTTTATTATAATTTTATTTGTTAGTATTATTATTTGTCTGTGTGTATGTATGTGTGTGTGTATGAGAGAGAGAGAGAGAGAGAGAGAGAGAGAGAGAGAGAGAGAGAGAGAGAGAGAAAACGCTGCCACCACAGAAGTCTGCATGTGCAGGGTATGCATGTGGAGATTACAGGACATTTGGGAATCAGTTCCCTCCTTCTTTCCCAACTTCTGTGGCTAGAATTCAGGTCATCGGGGTAGGATGGTTGTGTAGTAAGGCTCTTGATTCTATGAGCTATATTGTTTCATTAGCTCCATTTTGTTGTTGTTCCATGAAGCAGACATTATTTTTAACCTATACCTTCTAAAGTAAAACCCTGAAGTTTTTTCATGTCTCTCTCACTTGTTTCTCACCTTAAAATGTAACTTAATGGAAAAAAAAGGAAATTAACACATTGTTATCCTTGATAGTTTGTTAAATGCTTAGATTGGAACATAATGTTCAGGACTACCAATAACCACCATTATAAATGAAGGAATACATTCATATATATATGTATTTACACACATATATGTATGAAGAAGTATTCAAATACACAGATACTAGCAATACCTCTTAACATGTTCCCTGCTGTGGTTACAATCTGAAGACAGTGCTCAGTCCTTTGGAAGAAGAATTACACTGGCAGCAGAGCCAGAAACAGTAGACACCAAAGGAGGTATTCTAGCTTCACAGGAAATAAGATCAAAAGGTTAAAATGTGCATTCTGTGAAGAAAATGACGGGGAGTTTATGAGAGTAATAACAGTGTAAATGAGAACTTCTAGATTGATATTCATGATGCAAAAGAAAAAATGAAGACTCCATTTCCTTTTGTTAAGATGGGCATAAGAGACTACAAGATGTCAAGCATTTGTAGGAACAGACTTAGAAAGCCCTGTGTGCTGTCCTTGCTTGTTGCATATTCAGGTCACTGAGATCTCTCCTTGCATTATGTTCAGGGCAGCAAAGAGGCCATTCCAGCAACCAATTTAAACTCCTGAACTTTAGGCATCTACTCTGGACTGTAAAAGTGTGGAGCAAGACTATCTGTGGATTTATAGATCTGTGGATTTATATACCATGAATCAAAACCAAGAGTGTGGGACAAAATCCTGCATTTGTAAAAGCTGCTATAGATTCTAAACTCCCCTGGTCCTTTCTGTTGTGGGGTCTCAGAAGGGATTATAGCCAGCGGTGAAACAAACTATGAAGAGGTGAGAATGAAAATTTGGTACAGCCACACTTGGTTAGTGAGCTTGGACCAAGACTTCCAAGTCTAATGCCATGGTTAATTTTTTTTTCCATATTGAAACACAGCAAAACTTTGGTGAAATGTTTCCACATGACAGAGTTTACAACAGAACCTTTAGGCGTGTCTACATAAAAAGCCCTAGCAAGATAGCAAAGCCCCCGTGACCTTTACAATAAGACTGAGTTCTGTCGATTTTCAAACAGTGCTCACTGCAAGGACCCATGGAGGAGGGATTTGCAATAAGCGTAAGGACCCTTTGGTAGAGGACACAAAGTACATGGACCCTCTTTCAGAATGATGGGTTCTATTCACTGAGAAACACCACTGAGTACAATGCTCACCATACTGGGAAGATTCAGGGGAAGATTGGCTCTGCACAGAGTAGCACAGCATCACCAGGTTGTTTGACCATGTCACTGCAGCATCCCAGATGACCAGGCACCATTCATTTCCTTTCATTAAAGAAAATGAGCTCACACTATGGACACTCCTGCTTTCTCCAATGCTTACTCCACACTGTGATGCCTACCCCACATTGCCCTATTGATATCTTTGAACAACTCTGAAAAGCACATGGGTCCATTTACTCAAGAGCTCCTGTTTAAATAGGAGCAGCTCTGACATGAGGGATCTGAGTTACTTCTTCTTAGTGGGGATTGTTTTTCTTGGTTTCTGAGGAAGGGCATAGTCATGCACACCATGTCTTTACCTGTACTGGTGATTTATTTACACTATGCAAACACAGGTTGTGGCCTGTAGTCACCATTTGAAGAGTTATGGTTGACACTGTCTCATTTTCATTTTCATGGGCTGCTGTGGCATAGTGAGATCCAGGATTAAAGATGAATTTGACTTGATGCACTGACTATTAATATCTTGTGGAGATTAGGAGCTTTTGTCAGGGTGATATTATTTCCTACTTGTATTTAATTATAAAGTGTACATTCCATCTAAACTGAAGAAATGAAATACATAAAGTAAGTAGGGGAGATTATCAAAGATAAATTTCAAATTAACTCTCTGCTCTGCAGGTCAGGAGCGAAAAATACCTTCTCTTGTACATCTTTTGTGAGCGGTGTCGCTTTACAAGGCTGGTCTTCTCAGAAATGGCAGTTTTAAAGCGCTTGACAAACTATGAGTCTCTGCATGGATTTATTTATTCATTTAAGGAAATAAATGACTAGAGTCCCCACTACAGAATTCACTTTGAAAATGACTGCTGAACGGTGAACTTGAAACTTTTAAACTTGTACGGGTGAGGAAGGGAACAAGGAGAATTATAATTAGCAAGTCCAGAGTCGTTGCCTGGCAGATGTTGTGTATCAATGGATGCTCTGTCAGGAGCTCTCAGGTAGGAGTCAAGGACTATTTTCCCCTCCAAAGCTAGATTTCTGCAACTTCTAAAGAGATCTCTGAAAGCCAGTGTGTCTAGGTCACAGCTCAGAACCTCTGCCAATTGTTTCCCAGGTCTCAGATCTGCCTGAGACCATGGTGGGTACAAGAAGTCTCAGGCTTCCCATAGAAACTCTCAGGCCATCAAGGCAATGACAAGGAAACCATCACATTTTTTTTTTTTTTTTTAAGTAAGACTTTGGTTAGAGATCTAAATTTCAGGTCACTTCTCAATGCAATTCTGGTGACAGAAAACTGGTTGAAGCCAATGCAAAATTAAGAGGAACCATCTTTGATGGCTCCCCATCACAACAGGTTGAATATTCTCTGGTTGTCACTTAGATGCATATACGAGTTTATGAAGATGAAGATTTTGAAACCTATGGAGGCTAAGGGTCAGGCAGCATTTCTGAGATAGGTGCCTGGGATTTCTAGGTGAATACTACAGATCAAATTCACTGTAGTCTGTTTATATGGCCAAATCATAGGACAGAGTATTCAAAAACCTAGTTTTGCCCCTAGAAATATAACGTGGCCACTGCTTTCTTTTCAATTCTATTTCCACTCACCTCCTCCTGTATACCACCATTAATTAGCACAGATTTAAAATTTACATTGTTCACGCATAAGACTGAGTACCTAAGATTAGGTTAATAGGCAAAAGATGAAAACACTTAGCACTGAGAATGACCCAAAAAAGAGAGAAACATGGGGCTTCGAATGGTCTCTGTCCCAGTTAGGGTCCTGCCTAACAGTATCTTGTTGAACAGAAGGGCTACATGAAGTAAGAGACACAGTTCAGAGTCCAGATATGTGATATGGCTCTCAATTACTTGCTACTTAATAATAATGGCTACCCATTATATCCATCTCTCTCTCTCTCTCTCTCTCTCTCTATATATATATATATATATATATATATATATATATATATATATAAAAGAAATATAAAAGGATAAGCATATAGGTTATGGAAACGGAAGATGAGAGAAAAATAGAGAAACAGAAAGAAAGATATAGGGAGACAGATGCAAGGAGATAAAGAGACAAGTAGAGAGGGAAAGGAGACAAGAGAAGAGAGGAACAGAAATTGGTCCATATTCCTGGTCTTTACCATGTATTAGCTTGGGTCCAGACTTAGCTTTCATCTAGTAGTTTTTTTTGTTTGTTTGTTTGTTTGTTTGTTTGTTTTGGGTTTTTTGTTTTGTTTTGTTTTGTTTTACAATGAACACGGGATCTCTTTTCTTAAGTTAGCCTGAGTGACTTTCACTTTTTTTAAATCAAATTCGTAATTACGTTGAATTCTTTTTTATATTATTAGTTTTAAAATTTGATCATTTAAAATGTAATGAGTGGAAATTTGACTTGGAGACAGTAAATTAAGATTTCTGTTAGGACGTGCCTGAATATCTGCAAGAAAATGGATTTCATTTATAGCAGGTTTATTACTGAGTCGCCTGGACTTGAATAGTATTTAGGTGTACCTAGGGGTGCAGTTACAAAGATGTAGCAGTAAGGCAGGGGGAAACAATCATGGGGTAAACAGATCTCCATATGTGTTTCCCATGAATGTTAGTGGATAATCTGTTTTCTCAAAAAATAATATCTGTCTGAAGTTAAACACAAAAACTGTTGTTTGACTGAATTAGCTAAGTTAAATGGATTTAAGGCAAGAACGACTTCTTGCCTCCCATGCTCTAGCAAGCTATGAATAGCTGGAGACTGATAATGGGTAATAGTTTCAAATATTTGACAATGAAAGCTCTTACCCTCAATTTTGAGATGTTTATTCATATCAAAAGGAGATATCATGCTTGAGTTTTCTCCTTTTTCGCAAAGAGGTGTGTTCTTTTTGGTGTTAACCCTTCTCCTATTGCTATTTGACACTACTGATTGTTTCTCTCCTGGAGTCTTACAAGGCAGTTAAATAAGTCTTATTTCCTGGGTATTATGCTTCTATCTCTAAGTATAAACTGTATTTTAAAGTAAATTGTTTTGTTAGGTTCTGTGTAGAAGCTGAGAAAATTCACTTCAGGTATGGAAGCTTAAAAGTGAAAGCTTTATTTTTTTGACCTCTCAAGAAGATAGCGAGTTTGGGATCTGAGCCGCATCCCCAAAGGGGGCATCTACAAAATCTTCCTAGGATGGGAACACAAAGCAAGGGGGATCAGAGTAGGCTATTGCACTGACCAATCCTGTTCTGATGCAAGGGGTTAAGCACGAAAGTTAACATTGGTGACTGGGCCTTATCCATATCACAGACAGTTTCAGGGTCCTTGAGATAGCTTTGCAAGTCAGGTTCCCTCCTGAACTCTGACCTGGAATGTAGAGTCATAAAGAAACAAAAGAGTGGGCAGGCAGTGCGTAGTCAATTCAGTCATGGCAAGTAAGACCTTTATGACTTGCGTGCCTTGGTTTAGATAATGGGAGAGCAGCCTCTTTCCTCCTTACATCCTTCACTGGTTAACAGACAAACGCGAACCATCTGAAGAAGCAGGATAGGAATTGTGTTCCAGGGCTTGGGAACAGGAACTCAGTTTGATCCTGGTAGCAAGGTCAAACTCATTCCTGAGATGGCTGAACTCAGGAAACTACCTTCTAACAGTCAAGCCAACCTAATAAACCCACAGGACTTTAACCAAGGAAAGCACAGAACTGGTTTTACTATGTGTAAAAAGATTTAATGCTCATAGAAAATTCCATTTCATTTCATTTCATTTATTCTCAAGTGACGTGGCTCACTGTTTTGTCTTCTTGGTCTTAACGTGTTCAGACAAGTGAATACTTAATGGAGGACTATAGCTATTGATCAAGGGCCTCTTACGAACTATATGCTACCAAGTGGTTTGGGAGGAAAGTACATTTCTCATTGCTTTATGCAGCAAAATGCATCCTGCTGTGCTGTGTACTTAAGAGATCAGAGCAGCTTGGGAAAACTTCAGGGGCTGGAAGTAAGAGAACTTGGTGTTAATGCTGAGATTCACAGGAGAGAAACCATTTCCACCATTTTCAACCAAATTTGAAGCAAGCTAGTAATTAAAAACTGACCAAGGTAGGCCTTGGTCAGGACCACTCCATAGTACATCCAGTTGAGTGGCCCCAGAAACATTTTTGCAGGAGGGTTATAATGATAAATACATAGACCACCATGAAGCAGTTGTTATTTTTCAAGAACTACAATTCCCAGCAATCTAGGGGAGTTACCTTGTCCTTGTGGGGGCGGACAGAGCTTACAGGTTAACTTCCGGTATTGGCAAACTTTAACTCTCAGCTTTAAGACTTTAACACAGGAAGTCTTCTCACTCTGCACAGTTGAGATCAGCATCACGGAGGTAAGTTCTCAGTCAGCTTCATAGAGCTGCAAGTGAGGTTTCAGTATGCAACTGATCTTCCCCTTTCAAGTCCCTGGGGAAGACTCAGGCATGTGAGGAAGACCAAGTGAATCACCACAAACAGGTATAGCCATATGTATAGCTTGCCATAGGCATGGTAGGAGAATGGCCTCTGCCTACAGGAAAAGCTTACCATTTCTTCCCAAACAGTTGTGTCTTATCCTCTATGGATAGTGACTCCTCCCTTTTGTCCCTCTACTGAGAAATCTTTGCCAAGAGGAAAACAGAATACACAGAAGATGAGAAAGTAGAAAGTTTCCAAAGAGAACATGTATCAGTTCCAACAGGACTTCCTTTGTTTTTTTGTTTTCCTTACCTTCTTCCTTGATCCTCTAAGATTAGATGAAGGCAGCCCAAAAAACCACCAGGACTTCAGACTCTTACATCTTCCCATTGAAATAATAATAATAATAATGATAATTAATATTATTAATAATAATACTAAAACAAAATATCTGTTCCTTGTACATAGCTATGATATCCTACATGTGTTTCCCCATCCATCTTCTAGGAAACCATCAGAGTCTATGATCTCTTTCAAGGTCAAAATTATTAGAAAGAAAGAGGAAATATCATGCTTCCTGAGTCTAAGCCAGCAGATTTGCCATTACACAAAGTCTGAGGTTGCCATTACACAAAGTCCAAGGTTTTTGAAGTGTGCTTAGCTGAGGAAGGTGGCCATCGACATGTGGCCCTTGAGAGCAAGCTAAGAGCACTGTAAGAGCAGACAGGGAAATCTGCATTGTGAGGATGGAGGCAGAGCAGGAAACGGTTTGAGTGGAGATGGGACATCAGGATAAGCTGCTAGTGAGAATGCTACAGTCAGATAAATAGCCAGAGCTTTCAATTTCTATCCGTTTCATCTGATAAGAAAGGCATGCTCTGAAATTTATTCCGTATGCAACATTCATTTTTATTTCAGGTTTATTTTTTATAGTAGGTTTTGCTTTCAGTGTGCTTAATACTTTATGCCTTTACCTTTTTTGTCTTTGGAATGTGTGAAATCCATCAAGCTGGAGAGCCAGCTGGAGTGTACACACAAAGGAATAAAGAGTTTACAACTAGCTGACCTTCAGCAAGCCAAAGAAACTCAACGTTACTATAAGAAGACCTGCTTATTATTATTATGCCCAGGAGCTACTTCTAGAGAAAGAGATTTGTGAGGATTATAAATTAAACCTTCCTACTTGGGAGTGCATCTTCTCAGATTATAGGGTCAGGATGTCAGATCCTGAGGTGAGAAGATCCCCAGAGGGAGACCAAACTGCCCTGTCCTCACCTCCTAAGGCCAAATTCAAACCACCCTGCTATCTACAAACAGGAACCTCTGAGGGTGACACACACCTCCCTTTCTTTGGAAATCCAGCCATGCACATAACCTAAACAGTTACTTTTAAGGAAGACACATATATAAGAAAACAGCAACGTCATTCAGTGTTGTGAGCAAGCTATAACAAATGTTGTGAGCAAGCTATAACAAATGGAGAAAAGATTCAGGTCTTCCCAGAGGAACAGAGATAGACCAAGATGAGGGAGTCATGGCTGGAAGCAAAAATTAACCACTTTGTGTCTGATTCCTGTGTTGTTTTCTTTTCTTTTGTTTGTTTGTTTGGTTGGTTTGTTTTCTTCAATGTCTGTGGTAATGGATGCGGTATGGAGGGGAGGAGCTGCGGAATCAGGGAAGCCTCTGGCCTTCATATTTCACCTTAGGTTCCTGTGTTACGCCCGTCTAGCTGGATGCTAAACATGATATCAAATTTTTAATTCTAATTTCTGTTTTTATGTGGTCCAGATGATTTATGTAGCTTTTGTACTACATATGTTTAAAAACCACTAAGTCTTAACAGAAAAAATGTGTTACCAATTCCTCTGCTAATCAAGGTAAATGAGCCATAGTGTGATAGATGGGAACACAGACCAAAAATATTAAAGAAAAAAAAAAAAGGGCAAGAGTGAGAGAGATAGAAAATCTGGGTGTGTGTGTGTGTGTGTGTGTGTGTGTGTGTGTGTGATGAGTTAGAAGACAGAAAGTGATTAAAACCACAGACACCTCATCCGAGGACATGAGCCTGAAAGGGAACAGCGTTGCTCTGAGACTGAATTACTGTGAGCACTGGGGCCTCTCCGTCATTTTTAATGGAATGTTATTAAAGACAAATCTGGAGTAGTGAACCCTTCAGTGCTTCCTCTTAATTTATTTATTTCTGCAGAAGGGAACCCTGTTAACCCCGGCAGATAATATATTCAACAGCTTGTAGCCACGGCAAGGTTGTTTCCTAAAAATTTTATGGGATAAATTTAGTTCACCATTTGCACATATTTACACATGAGGTCTCCATTTCAAGGTCTTTGGCTTCAAGTAAGAATGTCATTCCCACAGCAGATTGTCTAACGGGGCTGCTGAGCGTGTTCTACACACCACAGAGTCTCAGTGCCCTAGGACGGGGAAAGGACATGGACTGGAATGCCTGTCTTCTCCTCTTGGAATTGCAGTTAGGCCAGGACTGCTGGGAACCACAGGAAGCCTTCTGCAGCTAAGCCCTCTGGGTCAAACCTTAGACCCATGCTGGCTCCCTCACAGGCTTTGCCCTCTTTTGTGTAAACCCTAGAGATGAAGCCTGCTTTCCTTTCCTCTTTAAGGGCACTCTTATCTTTCTAGCCCTTTCCCCCATGGAGCTACTCTGGGATGACACAGAACCACCTTCCTCTCCCAATTCCTATACATAGACTCACACAAACACACCGGGCTTTTTCTCTTTAAGGGGTGTGGGGCTATTGCTTGCCTTTGATGGGGTAGGTGAGAGAAACAGAAGGGTTATGAAAATAGTAAGGGGTCACTGTCTATTGCTATATAAATACTGTGCAGTTGACCTGATGCCAGACCTGGGAATTGTCATCTGTAAAGTCACTGTTCCATGACACTTATATGCTAGTAAGAGACAATTATAAATGTTATGTGGCTCTTTATATATATGTAAGGTCATGTGATTCTGAGTGGCCATAAAGACACTGAAAGAAGTTCCCAATGCTACTGAGCCAGTTTAGGGCTGAGCCAAACCCAAATTTCCAGCTTTAAAAATGCTATACTTGGGAACTGGAGAGGTTCAATCTTAACTTTGCTATCTTTATTTTGCTTCTGATTTAGGAAATAACTAGTTTCCTGGACCATTCACTAAGCAAGATATTTTACTACAACGGAAGGAATACTTGGGCATAATCCCTGATGTTGTTTATTTTACTTTTATAATTGAGTCATACTTTATATTTTTTTCAAATAATCATTACAATCAGATAACTCGATGTTGACTTGATAGTCATTTTTTTAAGTCAAGCAGTTGAACTTTGAGTAGAATTGATTACTTTGGAGGAATGCTCAGATATAGAAATGGCCCCTTGGGTTCTTTGCATTGGGATTTCTTGAGATAGAAGTGATGTGGTGATAAACTGATTGTCATATGCACATCAAGGTCACTGGAAATTAACTGCAGAGGCTTGCTAGCTTGCCTGCCTTGCTGCCTGCCCACATACTCTCCTTTCATTCCTCTCTCCTTCCTTCCTTTCTTCCCTCCCTCCCTCTCTCCCTTCCTCCCTCCCTCCCTCCCTTCCTCCTTCCCATCCTTCCTTTCCTTCCTTCCTTCCTTCCTTCCTTCCTTCCTTCTTTCTTTCCTTCCTTCCTCCCTTCCTTCCTTCCTTCTTCAGTATCAAGATGGAAATTACTCATGCCAAAGTCAAGCATGGAATACAGGAATACAGAAATTTTGCTGCTAGGGCAAGTTTGATTTTCTCAGAAGCGGGACTCAGTTTCTGCAAAGTGATAACTTTGAATTACTGAGTGAAAATCACACTAATGCATTGGGAGCCTTAGAAGGTCCTCTTCACCGCATCACAAATGTACAGATCATATTTGAGAAATTTTGCTTAAAAGAACAACAACAACAACAAAACCCAAAAGTACCATGATGTTCAAAATCAGCACATGCTTTTTTAAAAGCACCTTTAAAAAATTATTACAGAAAACTTTGAATTGAAGAACTCAGGTAGACGATTATACCAGAAGATGAAACCACAATAGGTCCATGACCTAGGGCATGACACAACTAATCTTCAGAACTGTGGAGCTTCTAGTCTGTTTTCCACTTGCCTTTCACATTTCCTTTTTGGAAAGCTCATCTGATCAAACTGTTTTCATGTACTTGCTCCATTCTTCTGACTTTTTACTAAAAAACAAACAAACAAAAAAAACCAAAAAAAAAAAAAACCAAAAAACAAAAACAAAAACAAAACAAAACAAAAACCAAACAATAAAATCCTCTCTCTTAAGTTGAAAGCATCCCATGAGCAAAAATAACAGCAGTCAAGCAAAACAAAGTGCTAGCGAGGACAGAGGACATGACTTCCAGTTTCCAGAACATTTCATTTAACCTTTATCTTTTAGACAAACAACAGTATTTTTTTAAAAAGCAAACTATTCACAACGTGTCTGTTCCCAGTATCTCTATAAAATTTACTCATCAGCCTAGGACAGGTCACCTCTGTCCCTGACCCGAAAATTCCTACTCACTCTTAAATAATGTGCATTACTAAAGAAAGCGTAAGCACAAAGCACTGACTTGATTAAAAACTGAACAGGAAACACTGTTAATTAATTGCTTTCGCCTTTTTTTCAAAGACTTCTCTTCTAGCCAAGGCTAAGGTCCACTTAAGTCAGGGAACAGCAGGCATCCCCATTTTTTCTCCTTTTCCATTCCTATCAGTATTATTCAACAACTGATTATTGTTACTCAGTAATGAAATTCCTTTTCTGTTTTTTTTTTTTCCCATCCTTCTTCCTCCCACCTTCTTCTACAGTCTTAACTATAACTAAAGAAATGAAGATGAAGATGCAGGGGGAAAAGGAGAAAGGAAGTTGGACCACATTAGGTCATTGGCATTACCAAAATAGAATGTATGTTCTTCATGTTTATAGTGCTAAATGGATGACAGAGATAAATAAATAGACAATAAGTAACACCCAATGCTGTCTTACTTATAGTATACCTAAAGGTTATAGCTCATAATCTTACTGAGGTTGTTTCTTCAGAGGAAAAAAAGAAGTGTCATAGCAACAAACAGATGTTTACTTGATGACTTCTAAAGGAGAGTTTGTCTGTTAATAATTACGATAATTGGATTTTTGTTTTTTTAATGACTGGCCTTGACATCGTGAGCCTCTCATTGACTCCTGAGTTCTTGGAATACAGGCAGGAACAATGAGGCAGGAGTGACTATTTTTTCCTACCTCCTAACTAAAGGCTATTTTGAGAGGCTAAGTCCCCTAACTTAGGCGCTACAGATTCCTAACCTTGTACGCAGGATCTGATGGAAACTGGCTTTGACCTATATCTCTAAACCCTTTCGGATGCATAGTCCTTCACTTCCTAACAATAGCAAATCTCATTGTCAGTATGTCAGTTAATCTACCCTTCAGGAGCCCTGCTTATTTTCTGAACAAGGAAATCATCTCCACTTTTGACACACAGTGAAAAGTCTTGTGGAGAGCTTGTTGATTCCTTATAGAAAATAAACCAAGGAACGCATAAATGCTTTGCCTATGTCCCTTCCACAACAGCAGGAAACCATCATAACACTGATGGGTGTGTGTGTGTGTGTGCGCGTGAATTCTGCTGATGGGAAAAGGGATGCTTCCATTTCAGATGGGCTCGCCTCCAGACATAAGCAGTCTTCCAACATTTCAAAGTTAAGTGTGGGGAGGATGGTGTTCATGAGGTCAGATCAGTGTGATACTCCAACGGAATATATATGCTTAAAAGATTTAGTGCTTTTTAAAAAAATTAAATACTTGTATATGTGTAGGTAGGGTATTAAGGAAAATGTGCAAGAAAGTGCAGTACCCGTAAAGGCCAGAAGAGGGCATCAGATTTCCCTAGAGCTGGAGTTGTGACTGATCCAATGTGAGCTCTAGGAACAAGACTGGAGTTCTCTTGAAGAACAGAAGCTCTTAGCCATTTCTCCAGCTCTACGCCAAGCAGCTTTTGATTTAAGAGACCATCCCTTCAACGAGAAAAGTAAGGATCTTGTAATTACATGCACGCCAGAAGTAAAATTATTATCTCTTTATTAATTGTAATGCACTTAATATTTCACAAAACGATTTTGTATTCACTTTTAGTCACATAAGATTCTTGTAAGGAAGCATTAAATATTGTCATGCGTTTTCCCCCCCCAATGATATTTCAATCTTCACTCCAACTGCAATGTCTGTTTCTGTTTGCATTTTTCAGTTAGGGCATCTGCCTTTCTTCCTCATTTAATTACAAAGTGGGTAATAGTCCCCGTTATTAAGGAAATTCCTTGTCTCACAAACTTTCTTAATACAGATTTCTCTTTGAAATCAGCAAGATGTCGGCACCATGTGAAGTTTGAAAAGTAGAGAGTTTCAGTAGACAGAACTTGCCTCTACCCGCTTGTTTCAAGCAGATACCAGGCATCTTTAATGTCCTTTATATTCACTTCAAACCTCGTCAAATTTCTCCTCTACAAAGTACCCTGGGTCTAATTTCCTATATTTCCCTTCTTTCAAAAACGACATAGATTTCAAGCCTATCCACCTCTTAAGGTTTCAAGTTCTGGCTTTTCTTTCATGATCATCCTAACCCTTCCCTCTCCTTCTTCTCTCCCACTTTCTTCTTTTCCTTTCCCTGCACCCTTTCCTCCCTCCCCTACGCTTTCTGACTTTTTTACTCATCTGATGTCTGATGTAATCTTTATCAAGAACAAAAAAATATAGAGGAATAAGAAGAAAACGCAGAAAGAAAGAAAGAAAGA
>NC_034601.1:36533398-36626203 GCF_900095145.1 Mus pahari
GGAGGGAGGGAGGGAGGGAAGGAGGGAAGGAAGGAAGGAGGGAGGGAGGGAGGGAAGGAAGGAAGGAAGGAAGGTGCTTTCCCCAGAGGTCACAGTGTTTCCAGGGTTTGTAGGAGACATCATGCTCCTCCTTCTCAGTTCACTACTTAAATCCATGATGACAGATCACAATCACTTTATAGAACAAAGGAAGAAATATAAATGAGGGAAGCAACACTACAGAGAAAACAACATTGCCAGTGGACAGCAGCCAGTCACCCCCAAATGCTGCCAGTTGCCCTCTTCTGTAAAGGAACTACAATCTCCAAGTATATTTACTTCCAAGTCTATGTAACTTTGAACCCCAAGTGTCACTCAGTGGCATAGCTCTTTAAAGCCAGCCTGACCAGCACCATGCAACTTGATGTTAACAATGGGTTTCATTTTAGCCAATTGAATCCTGACACACAGCCAAGTGCCTATAGGAAGGAAGACTAATGTGTTGAATATTAATTGAGAGCTATGATCACAAAGTCCTTGACAATGACCCCCTGTCTCACTTAATTACAGAAGACAGAGCAGAGCACAGGCCTTATAAACAAGGGTTCAGTTCCATCAAGTCCATTTCTGGGCCATGAGCTATAGAAAGACATCATTGCTCAGAACCCAATATTTTTCTAAAGTAGGAATAACAGCCTTGCATCCTAGACATGATTGTGAGGGTGGGAGAAACTGTAATGTAAGTGAAATATGTCATAATTAAAATGCTATCACATATTCATCTCCAATATCCTTCCAATCATTTGTTCTCTGTTTTGCAACTTCTTCTAGTCAGAAAAGTTCATAAGGATCATCAGGATTTGATACCACCAGTATTTCTGCCCTTAAAAATGAAAGATGGCGAGTATTACCAGCTTTGTACTGGATTCAAACTCACATTTCTGAGTGATTATCTCCTAGGCAGGGTTGGCTTTAAGTAGTGGTACATGTTTGGAATGCATCCCTCACATTCATTGCTACAGATGACATTGGAAAATAGTTAAGTGCAGCTAATCTATCATAGTACATGCCGAAATCATTTACAGTGGCGTCCAATAACCATTTAGGGAAAATGCTTACCACTTTAAATTAAATGTTCATGTACCATATAAAAACAGATTCCCCAAATTCAGTAGATAATATAGACTCTGCAGTCAGCAATCTACACATAACAGTATTATTGAGCATGATTTTATTTCTACAATAATTACAAGCAATAAAATACAATAACCAAGAATATCATTTCTTGAGGCAAGCACATAATTCTTTATAAAAATATGAAAAATTTATAACACTTTCCAAGATCCGAGCCTTACAAAAGCAATCATGGAAGTGAATCTTCAGCTCGCAACAGGCAATGACAAAGAAGCCCCTGCTATCTATAAGTGACTTTATCAGAAGCTATGGCTTAACTAAAGATGTGGTGTAACGTGAGGGGAGGTGTCGGCTGGGCAGCCACCATCTGTGAAAGCAGTAGTTGGGGATCAGGCCTGTTGGTGAGAAGATCGATCCACGTTAGTGCACTCCTGAGATTCTAATTTTTCCTCTAGAAAGGACATCACCAGTGACTCATAAAGCGTGGCATGTGACTTACCAAGGGCTAACATATGGCATATATTGTTGGAGGATGAAACAGAAGGCTCTCACTTTCTGGGTGTTTTTTTTTTTTTCTTTCTTTCTATTTCTCCTTTCTAGGGACACAGAACATAATTTAAAGCTACAGGTTATAAAAATGGTAAATGGTTTACTCATTCCAGTGACTTGTGTCCATTCAGATGGCATGTATAGGCAACAAGAGCCCTAAGGACAGCTCACATTCTGCCAATCCAATAACTGGTATAAAATTTGGTTTAAAAATTGTAGAATATAGTCTTATACACATATGCTAGTTGATCAAGGTCTTCCCTGTCAGTACCTGAAGCTGGTGATAGCTGACTAAAAAAGCCCGATATCTTTCATGAGGCTAATGAGTTAGAATAAATGTATTAGCAAAGCATCCAAACTGACATATACCTACTCTAATTTATTATAATTTTATTTATCAACTATCCAACAAAATAACATACATTGAGTAGGACATCACTGTAACAGGCTTGATCTTGACTGTTGAGGATTTGGGCCACCATCATTCCATGACATGTATGTAGAGGTCAGAAGGCAACTGGTAGGGGTCAATTCTCTCTTTCTATCTTTTGGGGTCCCAGGATTCTTCTCAAGTCTTCAGTCTTAGCGGCAAGCACCATTATCTGCTTAGCAGTCTTACAATGCTCAAGTATTGAGAATTTTTGTTGTAACTTTTTCATCCCCAGAAGATGCTGCTTTTGATTTATTTTAGGTGGGAAAAAATATGAAATGATTTAGATTGCATCCAGTTTAATTTTTCTTCTTTGAACACTGTCTGATTTCTAGCAAAATCTACTATGTTGATGTGTGTTCTATATATCTGTCTCTATCTATCTATCAATCTATCTATCGATCGATGGATCGATCTATCTACCTATCTATCTTGAGATAGAATTTCAGTATATAGTCCAGGCTGGCCTTGAACTTGTTAACCCACACTGTGCAATGCTCAGATTTCTGATGTGAGTCATTATGCCCAACTTAAGGTGTTAAGTTTTAATTCGATTCAACCCAAGTATCCATAACCATATAACTGAAAGCATAAAATTTTATTGGTTATTTGAACAACTGAAAAGAGGCTCTTTTCTTTATCTCTGGCCTTGGTAGCTAATTCAAACCCACGTGAGGTTAATGCTACATCTTTGAGGTGAAAACATCAATAAGTATGTCTGGGTCCCCCCCAGAAAACCCTCCCTTCCCCCTCATTCCACTTCAAAGTTCCCTCTATTCTTCTTGTTTATTTCTCCCAACTGAATCCATGTTCTTGTTTGGTTATTTTGCAGATGAGTATGATAGCATGAATTGAGGATAATAACTTCAGGTGGAGAATAAGTGTTAAAAAAATCATCTAATAGTTTCATTTAAATGTTCTTAGTAGAGAGCAGGAAGAGGAAACATAGACAATGTGTAATCTGGAAACTGAATTATTTTCAAATGGAATAATTTGCAGAGTTCCAACAGACTGACAATAGCTCTCAAATCACACAAAAGGAAAAGCTTATTTCAGCTTTTGAGTGTGTTTTTGACTTTTTTTTTCTGTTCCCCAAAGCTAGAATTGCTCGGATAATCAGCACATAGGAGGGTCGTCCTGCTGGGACTAAATTATAAATAAGAGAAATGTTCAGCACTCTCTACGGATTTTACCTGTGGTAATAGTGCTTTCTGTCTTTAATACACTCCAGTTTTATTATAGGATTATTGCTCTCAGCCCCTCTCTCTAAATGTGCAGTGTTGTCAGCATAATATTTCATATAGATAAATAACATTAAGCAGGATTCCAGTGATTATTAAGTATTACAGAGACATCATGTACATCACAAAACAATTATCATGCAAATGTCCAAAATCTAGGACTTTGTCATGCATTTAGCAATAAATATAAATTTCTTTTTTTCATATGATAAGGCTATGAACAGACTGAGTTCATCATGACTCTCTGAACATCTGGTATATCTGCCTAGAATCAGAGGCAGCCCTGATACCAGGTGACCATTCGTTATGTCTCTGAAATGTTCAGGTGAGTAGACAGGGTGTGACTCTACTCCCTAAGAGATGTGACACAACAAGAAGAGCAAGTAACACATAGTTCTAAGAGTCAAATATTAATCAAGTTGCAGGACAAAAACCATCCTTGAACATTCTGTGCCTAGAGTAACACCATGTACACCAGAAGCTAATTACACTTCCTGAGTCAGGACATGGCTCCTACCTAGTAATATTAATCCATACTAGCCACATGCAACTCCTTACTAGAACATGATCCTACCTGTAGTTATAATATTGCGCGGTGTTTCTTATCAGGACCTGTTACTTAATCGTTATGCATTATATACAAGTGTAGTTAATTCTTCTACAACTGTTTATTGATGCACAAAACTATAAGCCCTCTTGTTGATTACGATAGCTCTGGAATCATCTGATCCATGTTTGCCAACCTGTAGGTAGGTAAGAAGTGCTGTATCCAGGTTGTCAGTAAGCATGGAAACCGTGGGGACAATAGACAGAATTCAGTTCATTCGACAGCCCTTTGTCAGTGTCGGCAATCAGTCCGTGTGGTAGCGGGTAATATTGCCTGGTTGCCTCTCTTAAAAGGCCACTTAGGAATTGTCTTACTGAACAGTTCCAAATGACTAGACTCACATCTTGTTCTTATGGGATCTTTTAGAGGTGTCAACCTTTGAGATTAGACACCTACCACAAAGGCCCAATCCTTTTAAAATGGGTTATTATTGTTATTTGTGAAATTTCCTACCTTTTGTAGTGTACATATTTTCAGGTAAACTCTTAATACAGTATTTCAGCTCTCTACATTGACAAAGCCTCCATAAAATATGTTTATTCAAGACATGTCTTTCTGATGGTTGTAGAAGTTACACCCAACACTAACAGAACAAAATAGGTATATGTATTTGTCCTTCCACTTTATAAGTTTTTACTACTTAAAAGCACAGTCTCAAAATAAAACATCTATAGAATAGGTATCTATAAAAAGAAACACTCGCTTAAGGATATTCAAACCACCAATTGAACCCATAAAACCAATTAGTCCCAGTATTAAAATAGGCCACTGAAAGTCTTCCTTCCATTAAATCCTTTTCTGAAGTTGTCTTCTACAGCCCCAGGTGGGTTTTCAAAAGCTGTACAAGACTAGAACTTTTATATAACTGCATCTAGTGTAGCCTTCACTGGTTTGTTTCATTAGTAAGCACAGAATTATTTTATCATTTGTGATAGCTTCCATCAGTTTGCCCATTATGAAAGTAAAATTAATTTATGAATTAAGCTCTACATTGGAAGGACAAACTGAATGTACAAACAGAACAGGAGATAGGGAGAACTGAGAGTCATCTCTTTGTCACCAAAGACACTCATCCATCTCCTGCGATCAGAAACAGATTTTTTATCTTTTCAGAGCTCCATCTCCTTTTAAAGTCTGGAAAGATTGTTACTCTGCATTGGTCCATGAAGCCTACAAAATTCGATTTTTTTTTTTTACTGTTTTTTTACACTTTACTTTCTGTAATTATGTATTTTAAATTAACTTACAAAGCAGTGGCTTTACACAAGGCATTGTCATACATTCTTAGTTTCCCTTAACCTATCCCAATGCTAGTCACATCCCTATTCCCACTTAAATCTTTAACCCCTGATTCCCCATCCCACGTTCTTTCACACTATGAGAACAAATTATTGTTTTACCCCCTAAAATAACATAGGAACCTATCCGAAAGCATAAAATATGTAAGGAAAAGTATTGAAATTAATTCATGCCAGTAGGTTTCTTTTAGGGTTCAATTTTAATATCACCTTTGGTAATTTCCTATACAGAAATAGTAGTGTGGTTTGGGGGGAGATACAGAAACAAAGTGTGGAGCAGAGACTGAAGGAAAGGCCATCCAGAGACTGCCTTACCTGCAGATCCATCCCATCAACAGCTACTAAACCCAGACACTATTGTGGATGCCAAAAATGCGATTTTTTTTAAGAACTTGGAAAATGCAATAGTGAACTTGGCTTTTATTTTCCTATGTAATTGTCATGGTAAATGCTATTTAATGTTAAATAGCATTTCTTCTATAAATGGGCCCCCAACAAATAAACACATTTGAATTTTTCTATGAGAAGGACCAAGGAAGTTCAGTATATATTTATTTCATTTTAAAGTAGGAGGGAAGATGAAATTTCTTCCATGTTTTTGTTTCTAATACGCTGACACATATTTTAGTGACTGAAAAAAAATGTGTTTCCTGAGAACAGGTTATTGGTTTCATCTACTTGATATAACTCCTATAAATTAGAAAAATTTTCTTTTTGTGACTATGTCAGTGTACTGTGAATTAACTTAGTTTTACATTTTTACACATTTAATTTGTCAATGATGAGAAAACTGCCGGATGCAAGATAAATTCCTTTTCATTCTCTTGATTCTATCTTTTTAAACTGCATTCAAACAAAACATTTTTTGATTTGAAAATTGTTTAAAAGAACAGCAGCAACAAAAGAGCCCTTCATTTCAAAATCTTCTTTACAGAGTCTGGTGACAAGCATCCTTGACTTCAGTGTGCCAGCATTTTAAGCTCCCTAAGTTGTAGGTAAGGATTGCAAGGACGTGAACTGAGTACCTTAGTGATGTTGTTCAAAATGCTTTATTGTAACTTCACTATGGATTTAGGAGGTTTGTTTTGTGTAGACACCTATTTCCGCATAAAATGGACATGCAAACAAGCCAACAATGAGTAACATAATGGTGTTAGTTTCAGGCAGCTTCCATTTCCTGTACTGAAAAAAGAAAAAGAAAAACAAAAACAAAACCAAAAAACAAAAAAAAAACAAAAACCAAAAACCAAAAAACCAAAGCAAAGCAAAGCAAACCAACAACAAAAATCTTTTATAAGCACTCTTCCCTTCCTATGTCCACCCTTTGTGACTGCGTATCACTTGTTCAATCCTCTGTTATATAAGTCCTGATAACAGGGGAAACAACATAATAGTAAAGTAGGAAGTCAGAAATAGTAAGCCACTGATCTTCGATATTGGAAGGAAAGCTACAGCTCCCAGGTTCTAGCACAGGTGCAAAGCACAGAGATGCCGAGAAGCTCAAAGTCAGCTCAAAAGGGGGGAAATGTGAGTTTGAAAATAATATCCCAAGGTGAAAAAACCTGTCCTCCCCTATTAGATGGAACACAGGGCCCCCAATGGAGCTGAAGGGGGCTGCAACCCTATAGGTGGAACAACCATATGAACTAACCAGTACCCCCTGAGCTTGTGTCTCTAGCTGCATATGTAGCAGAAGAGGGCCTAATCGGCCATCATTGGGAAGAGAGGCCCCTTGGTCTTGCAAACTTTATATGACCCAGCACAGGGGAACACCAGGGCCAAGAAGGGGGAGTGGGTGGGTAGGGGAGCAGGGTGGGGAGAAAGTATAGGGGACTTTTGGGATAGCATTTGAAATGTAAATGAAGAAAATATCTAATAAAAAAAATTGAAAAAAAAATTATCCAAGCCCGCCTTGCTATCACTAAGAACTCATGTTCAACAACAGATTAACTACCCATATTATCGATTTTGTTGCTGTCGTTGTTTCTATTTTACTCTTCAAATACTGAACTATTCCTCTAAAGCTTGGAAAGACATCTGGAGCCTGGATGAGACTCAGTCCACAGATACTTCACTGAATGGAAGGGCTATGCACACAGAGCAGGTTCATTTGCTTTTCTTACAGACATTGATATCTCTTCAGGGAGACATACATAATGCAGTGGCCAATGTTTGCAAAGGTTGCGAGAGAAAGGGGGTTTCTGTATCTCCTTTTTTTTACACTCTCTCATCCACCTCCTCTCCCATTGGGCCTGCTCTGCTAAAATCTAATCTCCAATTCATCCCTCATTTGATCTTCTGCTTACACAATTGCATGGGAGCCCTCGTCTTTCTGCATTCCAGTCAGATAGACTGCATAAACATTCCATATTACTTTCCTAATCTCTACACTTAGCTTCTAGCTGTCCCTCTCTAGAAGCCCTTAACTGAAAGTAATAGAAAGGACTGGAGAATACATTTACATGTCATTGGATTACCGTACCGTAGAACAGCGATGAAATTTCAGTTCCTTTTTTAGACTATCAGCAACTTGCCACATTATCCCTTGGTGAGCTGCATTTGTATGCTCTGCCTAACAACTAGGCTCTAATGGAAAAGGCTCCCATTTGTTTCCTTCTGCTGGTGGAGTATAGTGTTCTACATGATGTCCGTCTGGAGCATCTAGCTCCAAATGGCTACTAAGATATACCAGCTTTTTTGTTGTTGTTCTTAGTTTATATCCAAAGAATTTTAACATTTGAAAGTAGCTAGTAAGAAAATATAAATTATTTGGGCTTCTATTAGACTGTTTTAATGAATTGAAGTTGTTTTGAACAGTTCATAGTGTGTACAACACATTCAGATTATGCTTATTCCTGTCATCTCTTATCATCCCTCTTTCTCCTGACAAGGCCCTTTCCCATGCCCATGGCTTGTACTCTTTTTTTCTAATAGATTGCAACAGGACTGTTTGTGCAGCCATGGGTATGGAACTGTTCGGTAGAGTCTGTCATCTTAAGAAACCCCATCCCAAGTGAGGTTCTTATAGAAAAATGAGGAAGGCACACAGATAAATTACACATTAAAGGATAATTTTAAGTTTTAAATATATGTTATATGAATAATAACATGTTACTTTATGTTTATATATAAAATTTAATCTCTGAACTATATCAGAAAGGCTGATTCTATGGTTTCTGGTCGTGAGTGTCATGTTAATTCCTTTCCCAGTTACCATGGGATCATGACAGCTTTCTTGCCATATAGACACTTGTACCTCATACTTATATCTGTTTACGAATGCTAATAAATATCCCAAGAGTGTTGGCTATGAAAAGAAAGTGTGACATTTCCGGTGTGATCCTGTAGTTTTATGTTTGGAGTAATTAAAATCTAGAAGAGTGAGCATGCTGTGGTAAGGTCTCCGAGCTTGTGACTAATACAGCTTGAATAGAATTTTTAAAACTGCCCTGCTTTTATTTTATTTTTTTATTTTCACTGCTCATTATTTAATACTGATTCGAAGGTGGTGTTTCACTGCATGTGGAAGAGCTAGGGTTGCTATTAACATCATGTTGCCAAGTGACATTCTCTGTTTGCAGTTTGACCAAGATAAACAGGGAGCCCCCCAAGAAACTCACAGGTAAAAGACTCCGTGAACCCTCCACCAGGCGTTAAAGATGAAAGCCCCCTGAGCAAGTTACATTTGTGTCAGGTCAGGCAATTACAGTGCCCTGGTACTTCCCAGAATACATGATCTTGGACCTAATTGCACCAACTTAACCGATATTAACTCCAATTGTTCAGGAACCAATCCATTGCATAATGTAAAGTGTACTCGTTCAATGTTTGAGCAGGTCCCTCGGCTTATAATTTGGAAGAATTGAACCTGAATACTTTACTACAGTAATTAATAGTAGCTAATTAATAGCACTGCTTCTCTCTCTCAGGAGCGGTCTGGTTTAGATGATTCATTATGTGATCACCGTGTTGATACTGTTGCTACACAATGAACAAAAAAACCCCACAGCTTGTATGCAACTATACATACCAATTGTGAGACTACTTCTAAGTTCTTCAAAAGAAGGATAGACTGCAAATGTGAACAAATGGGACATGTGCTACAAATTGTATTTAACATCTAAAAAAAGCCTGCTGTCAGCAAAATATAAGTGAGGGGAGGGTTTTTCAGCTCTTTCATATCTTGCTGATTACTACACAGATTGTACATAGAAACACTCAAAGATAATTCATGTTAAAATTCATACTCCTCTCTCGTTTCATCTTGACATCATTACTGAGAGACACATTAACATGCCTCCTACTTTGGATGATGTGAAAATGAGCAGAGGTAAAGATGAAACAGGAAAGGGCTAGCCTGAGCTCTACAGAGTAGCTGTCTAGATTCTCAGGACCACACACTGGGACAGGAGCATGGGGCTTCTGAATGTCCTATTGGAGCAGTTTGTATTCTTATAAAGACAGTTAGCAGAAGTATCATGGCTACTGGACCCCCTGCTGTTTATTGACTCCCCTATTTGGATGTGCTTGGCTTCTGTTTCCCTAACTATTCAGTTTCCAAGGGGGGGAAAAATCCCTTCTATTTCCACTCTTCATAAACATCTTTGCCTTCTTACTAGCTGTACTTTTTTTCTTATACAGAAAGCCACGATGTAATTCAATATGCAAATAATTCAATATGCAAATTTTTCAAAAACTGTGGGTAAAGACAATGCTATGAGAAATATAAGAAATAGGAACTTTGAAGGGCATGGCTGGAGAGATGGCTCAGCAGTTAAGACTGTTCTTTCAGAGGTCCTGAGTTCAATTCCCAGCAACCTCATGGTGTCTCACAACCATCTGTAATGGGATCTGATGCCCTATTATGGTGTGTCTGAAGACAGCTACAGTGTACTCATATACATAAAATAAATAAATAAATCTTTTAAAAAATACATGGACTTTTTTTTTAAAAAAAAGGAAATGGAAGATCTTTAGAAATCCTCAAAAACACGTTATTGACTCTGTATTTGCCCAATTTCCAAAAAGTAGAGTTCTCTCTGATGTTCTTAGAAAGAAATAAAGAAACAAACAAAGAATTGCTGTGATCCTCTAGATTCTCCCTACCCCTTAAATCTAGCTGAAAAAGAAAAACACTAAATAGCAGGGCTTATAAAAGCTGGGTGTAGCATGAAATCTGTCATCTTAGAGTTGGGATGTGGAAACACCCACCTGCTATCCCATGGTCATGCTGCCTACCCAGGCTAGCCAATCAGCACCAGACTAAGTGAGAAATACGCCTCAGAACACAAGGTGATGAGAATCTGAGAACTAGACTCAATGTGCATCTCTGGACTGAATATACTTGCACACATATACACATGTACATGAAAGCACACATATAGCATACACATATAGGACACACATGTACAAGGACACACATATGTCATACACATACACGTGTACAAACATACACACACACACTAAACACATAACCATTAAACTATACATTGATTGTTTTCCCTAAGCATTAAATTATTGCAAAGAAAATGTATGTGGTTGACTAAACAGGTGATCCATTCATAGATGTTGACACAATTCTGCTTCTCAATAGGATTCTCCTATTATCAATAAGAGTAAAAAGAGGTGATTGTCTTTTACCTGCCACCTGGCACACACATGCCTTTGAAATGATCACACCTGCCAGAAAAAAAAAAAAAGAGCAGCATGAGAAAATAACAGGTGATTGAGATTCAGATGCATATTATAGGAAGTGCAGCACAATTTACAAAACATAGGCATTTATTTACTGAAAGTTACATGATGATTGTGAAACTGAAATTACTGGGGCTGTCTGGAGAGGAAGCTCGGTGGTTAACAGCATTGGCTACTCTTTCTGAGGATTAGAATTGAGTTCCCAACTCACAACTTCCAGCTTCTATGGACCTGCATGTACCCCCCCACACACACACAGAGAGAGAGAGAGAGAGAGACAGAGAGAGAGAGAGACAGAGAGAGAGAGACAGAGACAGAGAGAGACAGAGACAGAGAGAGACAGAGACAGAGAGAGACAGAGACACAGAGACACAGAGACAGAGAGAAAGACAGAGAGAGAGAGAGACAGAGACAGAGACAGAGACAGAGAGACAGAGAGTGATGCAAATGCACACATGGATTAAATAATAAAAATAACATAAACCTATTTATAAAATGGGAGGAATTCCTTGCCCAGTGACTAGCTCATTGACAGAATAGCTACTCTCATGTTAGTACCTTTCCCAGGAATTCTTAGTGCCAAAGAGACACTTGACATAGTTTTAACTTCCATTGATGAGCAAAAGATTCTCTATAAAAATCTAACTTCTGCTTTTCCTCTGTTAGTTCTTACTGAGGCTTAAGGAGAGAGCAAATGTGATTCCTCCTGACTTAAGATGAACTGCAGCAGAAGCACAGGAGGAAGCATGGTACAAGTGCATCTGGGGGCAGCAATACAAAATTCCCTGCAATGCTAACTGGGATGCTCCAAACTGCACTTATCTGCAAGCTACATAGAAGAAACAAAGTGTGTGGTATCAACGTGTGACAACCATTTCTGCCTCTTTGGCATCAGTTCCTGTTTTAGCCAAGGATAGTGGACCTTAAAACTTCACGGATAGCATTGCATTGCTTCAAACAGTTCTTTAGCAATCACGAACTCTCTTCTGGACGGAGTGGGTACCAACCTCACATTCTAGCTCATGGAGTACAGTCAGTGTCACAATTTCGGTGCTGTTCATAATTTCTTAGTTTTGACTCCCTACTTCAAAGTAGCCATTAGTCACTTTGTTTTACTTTTTTTCAGTTCATATTTGTTTGTTTATTACATTGCTGGAGATTAAATCGAGGGCCTTCTTGATGCTCAGCACGGGCTGTGCCAAAGAGTTGCTTACACAAGCCAATAGTGTGTTTTCGAAACCCATATTAATTTTATGATAGTCCCCTTTAGGATGAGATGCCAGTAAAAGCAACTAGAAGACACGAAAATAACAAGGATAAGTTACTTAATGAGCATCTGTTGCACAGAAAAGAAGCACTGGGTATGTGTTATTGTTAGCATTATGTTCCAATTCCCTTGCTCTCTGCTGATATTCCTGTTCATTGGCTATCAACAAAATATGTATATATATAAATATGTATATATATATATATATATATAATTATATATGCTTAACTATGTTCCTTCTTTTCTTATTCTCTACTTTTCCTCCCTGTGTGCTTTGTGTGTGTTTGTGACCTTGACCCTACTTTTGCATAATGCATCAGTCTTAGGGCTGTCTTAGAGGATGAGTAAACTAATATGCTGAAATTCAGCCAGTGGCATCCATAAAAATAGCTGATCAATAATTCACTTCCAATTTCTCAATCTGCTATCACTGGGCCTCAAAGAAACAATAGTGGGAGTTCTTTATTGAACTCTTTTGTTGTGTACTCAGACCTGATGGCTGCCTGTAAATAGATACTCTATTCTTCTGTGTCTTGTATTTAGCACTGGTGGCGATTTCTTGAGTAATTCTTTTGCTTGGACTTTCTGCCCTCAAAGTTCTTGGCTTATAAGTGGCATAAAATATTCTCATCTCATCATCATCAACTGTCAACTGAAAATCTGCAACCAGACAAAGGGTGGGATGGGAATCTGTGCCTTGTCACCAAAGCCCCCTGGATCCCTGATACCACATTAGCATGGCACATGCACAAGCCCTGCATTCCATTAGTCATGCGGTGTGGTGGTTAAGTAGTGGTTCTCTGCAGATTCTCCTTGTAGGTGGAAAAAGATATGTGTGCGTTGGCGAGAGAAGAAAAGTATTGTTGAAGCTAGGTATAAAGTTTAAAGTAATCACAGACATGGCAGAAAATAGTCCACAAACTCTGAAGGGGAGAAAACTAAGAAATTGATGTTAAAGGAATAACGGGGAAGAACTTCTTCTTTCTACTCTTATTCGTACTTAGTTAAGGAAAATAGCTTTTGAAAATTTAGCCTTAAGAGATAGAGAAGAACCAATAAATACCTTTTGCCATTCTGACTCATATTTTGGAATAGTATATAATTTATTTCATTGGGTCAGTTTAGGTCAAAAGAGTAGAAGAAGGAATATAGCCAGCCTTGTAAATAGACTATTGACCCCAAACAGGGTGTTGGTATTTTGTCACAGAAACATTTCACGAAACCTCTTGTCATCCTCCAAGAGTGACCAGGAAATAAGACATTAAGGATCATTTTTCATCTCATCCACAGGAATACTATTTACTCTTTCTGTGTGGGTATCAGGCATGAGTCTGAGGCAAGGCATGAGGGGAGAAAAGTGCCTTTCTCAAGAAGTCTGTCACCCAGACACGCGCATTTTGATTTCTATGGCCAGAACAACAGGACATATGAAGTCAAACCATTTTCTGGCAGAGTATAGGCTATCAGGTTTCTTCTGATGGAGAAGCAGATGGCAGGCTACAAGCTTCCTATATGCAGCTTTGAAAAGTTACTACATCATCAAAAGGACAGATGTAAACCTATTATGGCATAAAACACCAAATGCAGTCCCATATTGAGCTCTGATAGTGACAGATCCTCTGCTCTCTCAGAAACCATATCCACTTCAAACAAGTGCCAAATTTCTAATTTAAAAACTCCAACCTTGACCTTGCTGGAAAAGAACCTTTCTCTGAAGAGCAGTTGGCCATTTTGGACTTCTTCTGCATGAACTCTTTCATATTGTGAAAGAATACGGAAGATATTTGAAGTCTGCTCATTTAGTAAAGTACTTGCAATGCTAGCAAGAAGGCATGACTTCAATTCCCAGGAACCACATTTAAAAGATAGGTATGGTGGGATGTACTTATAATTTCAATATTGTGGCTATAGATACATGCAGGTACCTGGGGTACAGGAGCCAGCCAGCCAGACTAGTTAGTGAGCTCCATCTAGTGAGAGACCAACTGTCTAAAACATAGACAAATAAGCATAAAATGTAGAAGGTTCCTGAAGAATAACATATAAGATTCTCCTCTGACCTCTACAGGCACACACACACACAGGTACACACACACAGGCCCACACACATTCACACACACACAGGCCAACACATGCTCATTCACATGCGCACGTACATACGCATGCACACATGCACAGGCTAGCACACACACCAAACAAACATTTGGTCTCAGTCTTCCCTAATACAATAGCAGAGCTAAAAATCTTTGAAATGATCGTGAGTCCTTATCACACCCAAGGTTATGCCAAGGAAGTTTTCCAAAAGGGACTGCCGGCCAGAAAGATGACATGATGAAATAGTTGGGAACTTCCATCCCTGCACAATAATACCCTTAGTGAATATGCTGTTGGGCATAGAAAGCATCTTGAACTCTTAGATCTGATAAGCTCCTAGGTTAATATTGAGAAACATACCGATCACTTTAGAATGTGACACCTGGAGAGAGCACGGGATCTCTTGGCACCTGTTGTTGAGGGCGGGAGGGGGGCAGTGTCCTGTGCCCCTGGAGATGCTGGATATAGGGGCCTTAACATCTAGATAGGGCATCAGAACTTTGTGCACTTTTCCCTGTGTGTTGTCTTCTGCATCTCCTCTCTCTGGCTGTTTCTGAGTTAAAGCCTACTTCAGAGTAATATGTTCACTGAAAAGTATAATGTTGGCCTAAGTATGTGAGCCATTCTAGCAAACTGTCATTTCTAAAGGAGGGTCTAAGACTTGAGGTTGGCATATAGGTAGAGGTTGTCTTGTATGCCTAAGTTATTATCTTGTAGCCTCTACATGAACTCCAGGTAGAGAGTGACACACTTAAACTCATGCAGGCATGCAGTTAGAGAATTTCTTGACTTAAAAAACAAACAAGCAAACAAATAAAAATGCACAACCGGCCTCACTTGTATTACATGAATGTAGAGGATATAGAAGGAGTGTCATCAGAAAGGCCAAAACGTAGGTGGAACAACAACAGGAACTAACTAGTACCCCCTGGGTTTGTGTTTCTAGCTGCATTTGTAGCAGAAGATGACCTAATCGGCCANCAGTGGGAATAGAGGCTCCTTGGTCTCCCAAACTCCATATGACCTAGCACAAGGCAAGGCCTGGGCCAAGTAGTGGGAGTGGGTGGGTAGGGGAACAGAGGTGGGGGGAGGGGTATGGGAATCTTTCGGGATAGCATTTGAAATGTAAATAAAGAAAATAATAATAAAAAAAAAAATAAATTGAAAAAAAAAAAAAATTCTCTGTAAAATGGGAAGCAGCTCTCAAGCCAAATTTCTTGAATTGAAAATCAATACACAGAGAAACAACAAAGAACTCTTACTGTCAAACTCCCAAAAATATTGTAAAAAATTAATAATTTAAAGTAGAAATCTAAAAAGTAAACCCATTGAAACTGGAATTGGGCTAGTGAGCCTAGTGTTTGCTCATCTTTGCCATAATCCATTTCCTAAACTCTCTATTCTTTCCCTCTCTGGTTCTCTTGACATTCATAACACAGGGTAAATGTTGACCAATCCCCTTCAGTTCTGGGGAGGGTCCCAAAGTGTCAGATCTAGCTTAGTGAGCTATGTGGTTTCTTTCCTGATTCTGTTGGACATTCAAATTCAAATTCTCCGAAGAATGCCCAGATTAAGAACATAAATCTAAGTGGGATAGATAATTGGCTCAGTGGTTCAAGCACTTAGCATAAAAGAAGCGGAAGTACAGAGGGGATTGGAGTTCTGATCCCTAAAACCCATGTAAATGTTAGGTGGGTGAAGCAGACTTCCTGTCATTCCAGCCTTTCAAGGAGGAGACAGGGAATCCCTGGGATGAGCTAGCTAGAGTGATTAGCTGTCTTGATATGTTGTGGGATGATTTAAAAAACACAACTTGAAAAAACTAAAGTAGATCTCTGTGTAAGATTGAGGCCTTATCAGCTTGAGCAGGTTGTATATATATGTATTTAGGAATTTATATGTATTTACATATACAAATATACATATCACAACAAGTAACATAAAGGAAAGGGGCCGTGGATTTGTGAAAGAACAAGAAAGATAGTGGAGGATATCGAACATCTCGATATCAAACTCAAGTTTCACAAACATGTAGAAACGGTACACAAACATGTGCTCCCATACATACAAATACACACACACACACACACAAACACATGAATATAAAGGAATAAAAAATGTAATCTGAAAGAAGACCATGGAGGAAAACTTTCTTATCTACCTGTTCTAGAGAAGGGATGCTTTATGATTCTCACTTAGAGGAAGAAACTTGAGAGAGAATGTGATATGTTTACAATATTTCACTTCAGTCCTCTGGGGTTATATACTTAATTAGTGCTCTGCCGAGTTAGCACAGACCTGGGTATTGAAAGGTTGGGCCTCGTTTCCAGTTTTAATGGGACAGGCAGTGGTAACAGCCAGATGCGTGCTCCTATTCAAACTTCTTCATTGGCAGCCAGCTTGGCAGCAGGACATAGGCTTCTTTCTGGAGAAGCTTATGCTTTCTATTCTCATCTGAGAAGCAGGTAAGGGCCAATCATTTCCCTCTCAGCAAAAAAAAACTAAAGGTTACTCGATAATTTTTAGCAAAATCCAAGCCTCTAAACCACAGCATCATATTATCTTAGGAAGCAAAGGATACAAAAAAAGAGTATATTTTTTTCTGTGCATCTTAATAGCAGTGGGTACAGACATCATTTGACTTAAGTCTTACAAACAGAACATACTATTTCTAGATCTAAAAGAGTAAAGGTTGGCATAATCATTTTGATATATTTTTCATATTAGTATGATAGAATACGATATTTAAACATTTAATGCAAATATATGGCCGTTCCTATTTCTACCAAAATGTATGTGGTCATAAGAGTGTTTATCTTAGTTTATTGCAGGTTGATCAGTTGCTAAAATTGAAAGTGCACATACGTCCTATCTCAATAGTAAACACATTACTTGTTGCCTTTGTCCTTTGTAATTTAAGCAAATGTTCCTCTGTTAGCTTCCAGTTCTTCCTCTGTCTTCTCTTGAACATTCCCAGTGAGGAAAGGAAGAGTGACCTGGCCAACCACAGAACTTCTTCTTTTGAAACCCTCTGCTTTATGAGTCTATAACAAAGGATCATTGAGTCTTCTCACCAGCCACAGAAACCAGTCTTAAGCCTTCAAGCCCTGTCCTTGCCTCATGAGGGATAGAGCTCTTACATCACAGACATAATATAAGAGCTGGGTATATGCTTGCTGTGACTGTGATGGTCTCAGCTTCCCTTTCTGGTACTCTCCCTTGCCCTCAGGATCCTCTGAAGCACATGATAACCTTCTGCCCTCATTCTCTGCTTTCCTAGCAAAAGGTGCTGAACAAGTCATGAGCTAAAACATATCTCATTATTTTTCTGTGCAATAGTAGACTTCCAGGTACAAGCATCTATACAAGTTTAGTAAGTACATCTTGCATACACCAAAAGATGTTTCCCATCTATTTAGTGCTCAAATGGGAAGCCAGAGTGAATGGAGAGGCACATGTCTGCAGGTCCAAAGTTCAGAATCCTAGTTAGGAGCCTGAACATCTTGTAAAAACAAACAAACAAAACAAAATGGGCAAATCCTCAATACAGAAAGATAACTTTTTGAGAATTACAAGACTGTATCATGCATTCAGGGGATATATTCATCAGTGTTTATATCATGCATTCTTAAAAAATATGCCACTCCTAGAAGGCTGAACTCTGGATATGTAGTTTTATTAAATATATTTACCCAGTATTTAAATCATGAATTAGATTCAGTACAAGTTGGACAATAACTGCAACAGGCAAAGCAGGTGGCCACTAGTGATTCTGCTTGTAAAGGAAATAGAGGAGGTTCTGTGATTTCTTTTGCTTTAAAGCAATAGTTTTTGATTATAGAATGAGTATTTCTTTGCAACTCTACGTGAGAGAATAATAAACCAAATTTTAGGACACATTACACAGAAAGTTCAGTACTTATTACATTCTTGTACTATTTGTAATTATAAATCAACTACATAGAGTTTTAAAACTGGTTTCTTTAAGGATATAAGGGTGTGTGTGTGTTTGTGTGTATGCCTGTGTGTATACATGAGTGTATGTGTTTGTGTGTGTTTGTGTAATTTTTTTCTTATTTCAATGAGCAAAGTAAAGAAAAAATTAACTGTATTTGTGGTTCAGTTCAAATAATTATTAGTGAAAAACTGATCCCTGGATGCATAAAGAGAATTTTGAAATTGTCAGAATCTTTGAACTTGTCCATAGCTGTCTACAAATTCCAGAGAACATTATCTCTAGAAATATTTCACACTAAGCACTGCTGTAATTTTCTAGATAAATAAGTGTTTCTAAATAGAAAGTGGTACCAGCCACAGATATGTTTCAGCAGAACAAATCCTGAAAAGCAACAGGGTCCAGATCTATAAGAAAGAGTGAGATAAAGAAGAAAGATGCCATGAGAAACAGGACATTAAATGACAGCTTTCCACATAGCAAAATGGCATGGTTATAATGCAATGTGATGTTCAGATAACAGAAATGGGTAAGAGTGGTGGTCTCATAAACAGACACAGAGGAAGCCATAGCCTATATAGCTCCTGGGTGTACAAGAAAGTAAAACACTATCTGCCATTCCCTTTCTAGAACTGAGTACCCCTGAATTACAGACACAGAGATAATTAGAAATGGAAGATGAAACCAACATCACAAATGAATAAATAATGTTAGGACAGAAGCAGAAAGATTAGAAGGATGAAAACCCCTAGTTCTTCTACGCTAACTAGACAAAGAATATTCATGATCATTATCTAAAGTGCCATATTACAAAGTTGTAAAACTGAGGGGGCAAAAGAAAGATTCACAGTGCTGGACCATCAGGGAGTATGTGGCTAAAGGAAGTAGGATTGAATTGCACTTTGTAGAATATAATTTGAAAACCTGGAAATATGTTTTCCAAAAGATAGCTGTGCACAAACTGTTTTACATGCCCAGAGTGACAACTATCTATCTCCAGGGGATGTGAAATCTCTGCTTCTTCCAAATGTCCCACGTGAAATGGTGCATTGGGCTTTGGATCTTAAACCCAGGATCTCTATTTTCCTCTCCAAGACACCAATAGAGACTGATTGGCTTTCCTTCTGGTAAGCCTCACATTTGTTCACAGAAGGGCAACCAGAAATAGGAATCCAAGATTTAAATTGCTAGTCAATTAAAATATTCTGGCTCACCCATGCCCTCAGGCTACACAAACTCTCAGCCTCTCAAGTGATGATATCTTCTGGGGATAGCCACTTACAATGCTTGTGGTTTGCAAGGTCATATAGTAGTCTCAAAAGGAGTCCCTAGATCGTGCATTCTCTGTACTGCTTTTTTAAAAATTTTTATTTCTTGGTAGTTTACATCCATGGCATATTAGCATACAGCTGGTAAACTACTGGTATAGAAGTGGATGTAAATCATTTAAAATTATATATGTATATATTTAATATATTTAAATGCATCTAAGTGTTACTGTACAAGAGGGATGACTGACAGGTTAAAGAGCCCTCCCCACCACTAGGTGGTCTCAATAGATGTGCAGTGAGACAAGTGTATTTATTTAAGCCCTTTGGAAAGTTAAGTATTTTTATTTATTTATTTATTTATTTATTTATTATTTTCTTTATTTACATTTCTAATGCTATCCCGAAAGTTCCCTACACCACGCCCCCCCCCCCCCCCCCCCCCCCCCCCCCCCCCCCCCCCCCCCCCCCCCCCCCCCCCCCCCCCCGCCCCTGCTCTCCTATCTACCCACTCTGCTTGTGGACGTTGTACATCGTGGTGCGGAGCCTAGTGCGCACCACGATGTACAACGTCCACAAGCAGGGGGTACTGGTTAGTTCATATTGTTGTTCCACCTAAAGGGTTGCAGCCCCCTACAACTCCTTGGGTACTTTCTCTAGCTCCTCCATTGGGGGCCCTGTGTTCCATCCAATAGCTGACTGTGAGAATCCACTTCTGTGTTTGCCAGGCACTGGCATAGCCTCACAAGAGGCCGCTATATCAGGGTCCCTTCAGCAGAATCTTGCTGGCATGTGCATTAGTATCTGGATTTGGTGGCTGATGATGGGATGGATTCCTGGATCGGGTAGTCTCTGGATAGTCCATCCTTTCATCTTAGCTCTAAATTTTGTCTCTGTACCTATATCCTTTCATGGGTATTTTGTTCCTTATTCTAAGGAGGAATGAAGTATCCACATGATGGTCATCCTTCTTGGTTTTCCTGTGTTTTGCAAGATGTATCTTGGGTATTCTAAGTTTCTGGACTAATATCCGCTTATCAGTGAGTGCATATCTACTTACTTCTTTTGTGATTGTGTTACCTCACTAAGGATGATATCCTCCAGATACATCCATTTGCCCAAGAATTTCATAAATTCATTGTTTTTAATAGCTGAGTAGTACTCCATTGTGTAAATGTACCACAGTTTCTGTATCCATTCCTCTATTGAGGGACATCTGGGTTCTTTACAGCTTCTGGCTATTATAAATAAGGCTGCTATGAACATAGTGTAGCATGTGTCCTTAGTATGATATACAATGTTAAGCTTGGTCCTTATTGAATGTATTTGAAGGAACAGGGTTTGTTAGTATTTCCCACAGAGCAAGGTTCACCTAAGATCCATCTCCCAGACCATGCATGCAAGGCAACAGACAAATATAAAAAGAGACCATACTGAATCTTGAATATGCATTTTTTTTTTTTTTTTTTTAGTTTTTCAAGACAGGGTTTCTCTGTGTAAGTTCCAGGTTTCTGGCTGTCATGGACCTCACTCTGTAGACCAGGCTGGCCTCAAACTCAGAAATCCGCCTGCCTCTGCCTCCCAAGTGCTAGGATTAAAGGCGTGTTCCACCACTGCCCAGCAAAAATGCAATTTTAAAGTCTAGGTAAATGCTAGTAAAAATTGAGGAAGAAAGAAAAACAAACAAACAAATAAAACAAAACAAAACACCAAGATTACATTGCAGGGAGCAAAAGAATACTTTGAAATTCCAGGGAAAGAGCCAGAGAGAACACAAGTAGTAATGGTGCTTAAGAGGCTAAAGCTTATTATGTATGGTAGTTAGAAGCTAAAACACTGAAGCTTGGAATTTCCCTTTTTATTAAGGGTGTTTGTTACGAGAAGAACTCTCCAGTTACCTATATACTCAAAAGAGAGGGTGTGAGTAATCACAAGAAAACCCACCACATTAGCTCATACAGAGACACAACTACACTTGTGTGTATCGTACTTTCTAAATGTATGCACGTCATTATTACACAGGCTTCTGTTTCAGAGGTATGATGTTTAAAATAGCAAAACGTGGTTATAATAGTAAGGATCCATTATAAGTATAAGCATTGGTGGTGTGTAGGCTATCACACTGGAATGTAGCTCAGCAGCTCCACAGTAGAGTGCTTGTCTAGCGCATGGAAGGCATAAGTCTCAGGTTCAAGTCTACTATCATCATAAATACCAACACGTACCAATAAAGACTATCAAGACTGTAAAATTAACAAATATAAATTACCCATCACTTAGAAACAAAATAAAGACTTGGAATACTGGCAGAATAATGTTGGAACACACAAACCCTATTGCATGTATGATTTTAAATGGGTAACTCTGGTCGGCCATCTCATAAATAAAGTCATTTTAGTAGATTGATTGAGCCAGGTATATATTCGGGGGATAGTATTGGAATTTTAACCCTTTTTTTATAAATATGTGTATTTTATGATATACCCATCACCTCACTGTAGAGAAAATGAATAGTGTGACAAAATTTCTATTATCTTAATTACTAAAAATGTGAGAGATTATCCCTGGGCCAATAAACTGATAGTTATTTGTCAAATTTTACAGCCATTACAAAGAAATAGGTCAAATTCTTATTTTCAAATATTTGGTAAAATTAGGACAGAATGACTGAATTATATTTGAGATTTTTGTAGAAAATCAGAATGCTTGTGACTTTTTAAAATTTTACATTTCCTTATGTGTATTCATTCGTGTGTGTGTGTGTGTGTGTGTGTGTGTGTGTGTGTGTGTGCTGATCTGTATATGCCATGGCATGTAGGTCACACTACAACTTGCAGGAGTCAGGACTCTTGTTCTACATGTGGGTCCCCAGGATCAAACTCAAGTAATCATTTTTGGTATCTAGAACTTTTACTTGCTAAGCTATCTCATCAAACCTAGTACTCATACACATATCATAACCAAAACAACTAAGAAAACAAGTTTATTTAAGGGAGATGTTCTTGTCTATTTTGGGTATAAATCCATGAACCTAGTGGAGGTGGGGGGGGAGTACAAATTTGTAAAGAAATCCAATTCTTTTCCTCCTACTCTGTCCTACTGAGTGGATCCTCTGCATTTACACATGCAGTAAGAGATCAGCTTTGATGTGTGCTCACCTGAGAAATAACAATTCTATTTATAATTAGGCAACTGTTACATTCATCTTCAGGGAGCAGAATTTGTACTTTCTCATAGCCTTCTTATTGACCCTCATCTATCACTGATTCAAAATATAGTTTACTTCTTTCCCTATGCCTCATTTATATATGTTCTTTAAGAACTTCATATAGTGCATTTGGATTATGTTTACCCTCCTTCCCAATTCCTTTTAGATCCATCCTCACCTCTATATACACTCTACTCAATGTCCCTTTTTATCATATTAAGTACTATTTTCATGAACCATGTACTCTGGAATTGTAGCTTTCACTGTCTGGCAGTCTGCTAACTAGGGGCTATACCCTTAAAGAAAACGGATTCTCCCCCTTTCAGTAGCTATCAATTGGCAATAACTCTTTTGTACTCACATCTGCTTCATGATAAAATTTTGTCTGCCCTGAACCTTGAGATTCTTGAACAGGTTGTTTCAACTGATATGAATTCATACGTGTAACTGTAACTGCTCTGCTTGTCAAAAATACTGTTTTCCTATAACCATCTATCATCTATGGCTCTTACAGTGTTTCTTCAGCTATGATTCTTAGCCTTGGGAGAAGAGATCATATGCACATTCCATTTAGGGCTGTGAATTCTCAGTCTGTTTTTTTTTTTTTTTTTTTTTTTTTAATTCCTTGAAATGATGTAGGTTTCTGTGCTAAGTAATATCTACAGGAAAAAGGAGTTCTCTGATGAGTGTTTACTGATGGATTAATTTATGCATATGATAAGTCATTAGGAATCAGTCTAATATTATATCTACTCAGTAGAGGACTAGAATGGCTTTCAAGCTGTGGATCAGCATGTAAGTCTAATAAGAACGTGGTTAGTTATTCCCATGGCATCAATGGCGCTACTGCACCATTGTCAGGCCAGCCTTTATTGTAGTTCAAAAAGCTTACAGTTGTGTAATATTGGGAATTTATTTTCTCTTCAGGTAACAGACATAGAACCTACCTGGATTATGAAAGCTAGCCAGAAGGAATTACATGATGAGTTCTGAACCAGTTTGACTTTTCCAAGTTTGATGATTGCAGTGTGTGGTGTTATCAGCAAGAGGTTTTTTTATTGACTAGTGCTGGCAAGTAATCAAGGGCCCTGGAAATCTGAAATGTTTGGGAATGTGTTGGACTTCCTTGCCAAACAACTACAAAAGATAAGATTATTCCTGCCATTGAACCTTTTGTTTACTATCTTCTGTTGTCCTATAGAGGCATCATTGCACAGTTATTTAAGCTTTTAAAATGTATTTCTATATATGTATATATATGCATATATTATATATGATGTATATGTAACACACATATTGTATATATATGTAGATAATATATATATGTATATGATATATATTAGCATGATTGTACAATAGATTTCCTTATGATTTCTTAAAAATGTCATTAGTGTTAGTTATCATTCCTCATGTATATCTCCTGATTATAATATACAATTATAAAGCACAGGTTTCAAAATGTTTGAATTCTTCTAGAATCCTAAAAAAATTCGATCTAAAATAAACCATGTTTAGAAGTTACTGTTTTCAATCTTCAAGAATGTAGTTGCAAAATACATTAGCCCATTATTCATGCTTTAAACCTTCTGTGTATGGTACATATGTGGGTAGGCATGCTCTCTGCTGCCTGTTTCATGGAAAGCCAGATGTTGAATTTTGGTATCTTCCTCTATCACTGTACATCTTATTTTTGAGACAAGGCCTCTCATTGATCCTGGAGTTTTCTGGTTTAGAGAAGCTGGGTGACCCTAATATCTTATATTTTTATTCACAGCCCTAGCACTAAGGCTAAGGTACATAAGTCCATGCTTTTTCATTAGTACTGGGCATTTGAATTCAGATCCTCATGGTTGACAGCCAACATTGCATCTTCTTCTCTCCAGATGATTATTAATATATTTAACAAGATATGTTTATCTACCTTAAAAATCAACACCAAGTGAAAGAAGTTCCCATATTTAAATACTTAAATAAGTTTTTGGTGGTGTTCAGATAATTAAAGACAGCTTGAAAGCTAGTAAAAATTCAAATAAGACTGATACAGATGGTTAAAACATAATGATAATGAGAGTTGAGAAACAATTTGGGGGAAGATGAAGTCTTCTTCCATTAATTTTGTTGAAACATAACCATGTTCCATTTAGTTGAGGAGACTACAGAGTCACTCATTCTTCATCCTCTTTGGAGAATGGGATATTGGGCAAGAAATCAAGATGGAATCAGAGAATCAGTGACAAGCAAGGAGGGTGACAACTTAGGACCAATGCGGATCAGCTTCAGCTACTCTCATGTTACCTGATAATTGTCAGGTTATTAACTGCAGCGTGTTAATTGATATTAATCATACTTAATGATGCACTGCAAAATTCTGACTCATTAAGGAAAGCTAAAGTATATTTCCACATTTCCTAAGGAGGCCATGAAAATCAATAGAAGAGGTGAAAGAAAAATGATACAAGTAAGAACTAATATTGACTTAAGGATTTACTGATTTATATATGGAGTATACACATATGGAGTAGCTACAACATACACAACATACCGGAGACTCCCACTAATGAGACCATGAGAAATAAAATATATGAGATTAAAATGTTGCCTAGTAGATATCTAAGTATAAATTTAGGCAAATATATTACTTAAAATATATTGCTGGTAATATACATATGTATATGTTTATGTATGTGTGTATATGCATATACATTATATATATATATATATATATATATATATATATTTTGTGTTTAGTGGATAATGTTGCAAATAGATCTTTACATAAAATAATCTTTACATAAAAAGCAAAATAACACCATCGTTTTCTATGATTAAGATTTTGTTACATTAAAAATGTCACACTTCTATTATCCTTTGATTGCTTCTTTCAAGCAGAACCCCAGTGCATTTACTGAAAATCAGAAAAGACAAAAACAAACAAACAAAACAAAACACCCTAAAACAAACAAATAATAGAAGTCAGAGAGCATGGACCGAAGAAAATGCTCTGTGTAGTGATTTTGGACGCTCTAATTCATTCTTTGATCTCCGAAGGTTTTCTGTGATAAGGAACACATGCACAGACTAGGCATGTTCCACTAGTAAGAACCTACTAATTCCATTTTCTCTGACAGCTCCCTACCACACCAATGCTTGGTTCTCAGCTGAAAGGGGAGAGAAGATAAAAGCACCGGAGACTTGAAATTGAAAATAACAGTTTAGCTTCTAAACTCCCATCTTCAACTTAGAGTTGGTCTCAACACAGAGCATACCTTCTTTGAAAACCACCAACCTTCTCCTGGAAGCCATGCCTATGGCCTTGCCCAGAAATCTCCCCACATGGATTTGGAAACTCACAGGCCAAAGTACCACAGGGCCCATGTAATCAATAGGCAAGGCTTGCTACTCCCGGGTGCTACATCTGTAAACAAACCGTGAGGCTTCATTCCTGCGGCTATGGAAGAGAGGCTTGTGCATCTTGGGAAAATGTTTCAGAGATACTCAGAACCAGACCCTCTACTTTCCTCCTTCCTCTCTCTCTTCTTCCTTGAAGCTGAGAAAGTCATGGGAGGACATATCTGAAACCATTCCCCTTTACAAAGAGCTCAGGTGACAAGAATTCACAGGAAAAGAAAAAAGAAAAAAAAAAAAAAAAAAAAAAAAAAAAAAAGAAAAAAAAGGAAGCAACAAAAGGTAACTAACAAGGATAAGCTGACCATCCCTACTAGAAATCAAGAGAGGACTGGGTTTTTTTTTTGAGTAGTCCTTTACTTTACAGTCTATGCTTTCCAAACTACCCTTTGTGGTTTGCAATATATAATTATATGTAAGGCATATTATGTCGTATATTAATCATGCCACCAACGCACCATTCTGTTATTTTCTGCAGTCAGTTCTCCCTCTTCACTGAAGCTGCAAGTCACACTATTAATAATTAAAGATGAAAAACACCTGTGAGGTCAGAATGTCCCTCCCTTGGGCAGAGCAATGAAACCCAGTGAATTCCTCAGGATTTTCTCAAAGTGCTGTTCTGCTTTTCCACGGTGGTGTGCACAAAGGTCTGCCCCAATATTCTTGCCTTGATGGTTGGCTTTGCACAGAGGCAGGTTTTTAAATGCACTGGTGGAAAGCAGCTTTTACTAAATGTTTTATAACGTGTCAGAAAACCTTTATCGAACATTTAATCCAAAACCTGGCTTTGAACCAGGGAGGCATACAATTCAGTAATTAATTTTTTTTTACCTTCTTTTGCTAATCGCTGATAAAAAGCTTAATTCTATTAACAACTCGACTTGACAAATTGCACCGCTCAACGGAAGCGTTTAGAAATTAATTACGCATTTTATTGCATTAGATCGGATAAACAGGGAAAGACCAGGAAGAAAAAGCAAAAAGTGGGGGCAGAAGAGGAAAAGTGGTCAAACAGAAACAACCTATTGGTATCTAACTATTTCCACTATGACTCAATGTGTCACCTAAAGATAAATCAAATAAACACAGCGGATTTCAGATAATATCCTATCCTCATCAGGTGCGGTATTCTGGACTATGTTAATAACGCCTTTTTCTCTTTCTCTTCTGGAAGCATACATTTTCCTCCCTTAAAAGCCCAGGCTGATTTGTATTCCTGGAAGGCTTCTTGTCTAATTGTCACAGAGGCTAAACCATTCCGTTCTCTCATTCTCCAGAATCTAGTTTTTGAGAACCCTAGTGCATAGCCCTTGGGGATTTAACTAAGGGAAGCAAATTGCAGCAGTGGGTGGAATATTATGTCATCAAAGTATTAAAGAATGAAAAAAAAAAAAGAGATCAAATTGGCTTCTACTTTTCTTCTCTAGTTAAAGTTAAATGCTCAAGTGGTCAGAGGACCATATGCAAATTTTATGATTCTCACTGTCTATAAATACACACATTTTCAAAGGGCTGTGGGAGATGTCTGGCTCACATTAGACTCAAACTGTCTAGCTCATGGACTTTAGTGCTGTACCTGCTCTGAACAATACTAAATTCATGCTCTAAGTATCACGTGCTGCTCTCTTTCACTCATACCTTTGTATTCCTGTAGCCAATATTAATATTATTTTTTCCTTAAGCTATTTGTAAAACATAACAGCATTTTTAGAGCATTTCTTTCCTTGACAGTGGACTCGGTTGCTCCTTGCTTTCCCTCTTTGCGAGTTTCCATGGGAGCCCATAAACCTGTTATTGAAACAAATGCCAAGGGGATGGGAGGCCTTTTCTTCAAAGATCCAGAATAGAGAAATGTTATGAAGCGACATGGAAATGAAAGTGCAGTCCCACGCCTCAAGCAGTGTTGTAGATAGAAGGACACTTGAAGACCAAAGAGTAAAAGAGAATGGTGATTTTTACTGATGTTCAAACAGCATCATCGCTCCAGTCTGAGGAAGCATAGGACTAAGTTTCCTCCTAGGAATCTACTCCAGAATCACTGTGTAAAAAAAAAAAAATCAGTGTTCTTGGTAATATCATGTGTCTTTTGGGGGCAGGATAGATAGATAGATAGATAGATAGATAGATAGATAGATAGATAGAGAGAGAGAGAGAGAGAGAGAGAGAGAGAGAGAGAGAGAGAGAGAGAGAGAGAGAGCCGTTTCAAATTCTGGGAAAGTTCTTGAGAAATAGTTCTAACTTTTAGATTATCTGCATGAAAGAAAGGAAGATGAGGAAGTGGGGAATCCAATCACTAAATAAATTGTAGTCAGAGGTTTGGTTAAAGCCATAGGTAGACGCTTGGCTTCGATTTTTACTTTTGACAGAAAATGTTAAAAACTGAGTAGGCTAATACCCAGGGGTGGGCGAGGCCAGTCATCAATACTTTATAACCTTGCGGTAGCCTCTCTTCCTTTTCTTTTTCTTCTTTCCATCTTCCATCCATCCTTGTCCTTGTCCTTCTCCTCCTCCTCTTTCTCTCCTTCTTTCCTCCCCCTCTTTCCTCCACACAATTATTCTATTCCTGTTTTGGTTACATTTTATGGTGTAGTTATCAGTCTTTCCTCCAATACTGAGTAAGGAGTAGAAAGCTCAGTGCTGATCCACGTTATACAAATGAATGCATAAATTATAAACAGACTCCTGTCTTATGAATAGACCATAGTTATAAATTAGATGCAGAAGATTTTTCATTAGCAAATAACATTTTCCCTCCTCTACACTGTATTTAATATACATTCGAATTCATGACGGTTCCATCTTGGGAAAATAGTTCATGGATGTTCAATGCATGTGAAAAAACAATAGTTTGAAGGTTGTCACATGAAAGTTTCTTCATGATGAATGTGCAGTTGGTGTTGCTAGGCTTTACAGCATGAAGGACTACTGTAGAATTGCAGGAGAAGACAGCAGTATAAAGAAGCATGAAGAATGTACAGAGCTGACACTCCAAGTGCACTTCGTAGAAGTGTGTTGAAGACCATGGGTGAGCTCACTGGACTCTTGAAAAAGGAGAACTAACTCTGACATGGGCTTCTCAACATGTGCACTACTCCACGGTTTTTCTATCACTAATCTCTATGGCTAAGTTTCAATGTGTTTTCTTTCCTTTAATCCCAATGTTAAAGGTTCTAGCATGATTGAAGCCAAGCCACTGCTAGTTCTCCATGTGAAACACACAAACAAGAAGCCATAAGCATGCCAGTGGAAATTAGAGTGGCTTTCTTGCACACTAGCTTCACCTATGGAAACCGATGAGGAAAAGTTATTACATTTCATTTATTTCTAATTATCTAGTTTTACTTTCAACTGCAGAAGCAGGATATCCTTTGGGTTGCTTAGCAATCCTCTGGGCTGCTAAAAACCATCATCTGCAAAAATATGTTTGAGAGATAAAACACAAGTTACAGTCATAAAACGGTACAGTACACTTCACATCTAGAAAAATGTGTCTCTCCAGAGATGTGAGCTGATGTTTACAATGTCCTTCTCCCTAGAACTCTTTATTTGGACATTGGTGTTGGTAATGGAAAAAGAGGAATAGAATAATTGTGTGGAAGAAAGAGAGTGGTGACCTGCCTTTTGCTGAATTTCCATGGCTGACAGCTGATGACTCCTGGTCCTCACATACAGATGGTGAAGTGTGTTGGCTTTTGTATTTATTTAACTTGTAAAATACATCAATTTCTCAGACTCCTTTCCTTTGAGAGAGAAAAAGAGGGTTCAAGAGATCCCTAGTGCTCCGTTTATGTTGAAAGAGTTGAGAGAACCTGGGGCATAAGCTGTGTCCCTTAGTTCTGGGAGCTCTTTGACATTGGAATAGCTTTGTGACTGCTAGCTTGCCCTGAGGTCAGGTTTATCAAAGACTCCTGGAAAGGAAGAGACTGATTCAATATTTGAGGTCTTTCCCTTAAGATGGTCAGTACATGTAGACAAAGCTGGTTTCTCTCTTAGTTGAGCTGGACCTGTGCCTCACACATCCATCCTCTGGCCTGCCCCTCATTTTATTTAGTTTTATTTATTTATTTATTTATTTATTTATTTATTTATTTATTTTGGTGACAATTATCTTAAAGCAGTCTCCCTGGCAATTGCTGTAAAGCATGGAAACTATCCCCTGACATTAAACTTACGGTGAAATTTGTAGGGACAGCTGAAAGCATACCCTAGCAATGTAGAGCTAAACACCTAATAACTACACACTTTGGGGTTGGAGAGATGGCTCAGAAGTTAAGAGCACTGACTGCTCTTCCAGAGGTTCTGAGTTCAACTTCCAGTACCCACATGGTAGCTCACAACCATCTATAATGGGATCCACTGATCTCTTCTGGTAGGCCCAAAGACAGCTACAGTATTCTCATATACGTAAAATAAATCAATAAATCTTATTTTTAAAATGCGCACATTTTGCAGTAAACTTTCCCTCAAGTTACTCTCACCTATAGTGCTTAAGTACCTTCTCCGAACACATCATTAAAAATTTTTCAGTGCTTAGCATCAGAAGAAATCACAAGACTAGACAAATCTCTGGAGCGTTTCAAAACAAGACCATCGCCACCTTTGTAGTGTGTCTTCTGATTACTGTTCACCATGGGAGACATGGTGAGATAAATAAGTGATAATGACATCTTTATATAGTTTGAAGGCTGGATAAGTATCCATCTTCCAGGTCACCGTCTACCTAGAGTAATTCCCTTAGGTCTCGATTGAAATGCAGGTTTGGAAGGTCTCTCTTTGTCCACCTAATTGATTTTATAACCTTTCTTAGCATGCACTCACTGGGGCTCTTCTCTAGAATTCTGAATGGTGCTCAGTGGTGCAAGTTCCCTGCCCCGTCCCACAAGCGTGTGCCACTGGTGAAGTCCTCTCACTTGCTGCTTTGTGCTTGTGGACTGGGTATGCATTTGTCTGCCTGGAACACAGGACTAGCTGTGTATACAGAGCCCCCAAAGGCCCCGTGTGTTTAAGGACAATGAATGTTAATGTTACTCCTAGCCAGCAGCAAGAAGAGCAGAGACATGCCTAACGAGAACTGACACAAGGAGAAATACTGGCTTGTTGTCTCCCTTGTATGCTGAACAATTCATGAGGTTTGGGGTTGAGTGAGACGTTTAATAAACATTGGCTGCTTGGGCTGCCTACAGCTGGTGATTTGTCACTATTGGTCAAATGTTGGGGAATCAGAATGAGTTTCCCAGCTTTGAGGATTTAAAGCTTAACAAGCAACACTCTTTATCAGCCATTGAAATGAAAAGGTATAACATGTACAGATGATTCAGAATTGGGGAACATATAAAGAAAGAGGATTCCTATAAAATGAAACTAAGATCATTGGGAAACGTTGAAATCTTTATTTGGGATGCTGGGAGTGTTCTAACTGCTCTTCAGCCTGAAGTATGCACTCCTTGCCACGTCCCCGGCCATGAAACATGCCATTTCCTACTGCTGCTTGGATGGTTTGTTCCACTTCATCCTGTGCTCTTGAAAGAGCCCCTCCCTCTACACTGTTGAGTGAAAAGCAGAACCTCAATTGATCTGATCTGTGTGGGCTCAGCACCATTGACAGTGTCCCAGTTATGAAGTATAAGACAGTGGGAATTTTATCCCACTGCAATGCTTAGAGGCGAGATAGTTTCAAGGTGATTAGGTTTAGATAGAGTTGTCAGAGTGGAACCATGGCCATCCAGTTGAGCTGCTGGTTGGTCTTTGAGACTTAGCTACCCCCTGTCTCTTGTCTTGTGACGATACCATGTACTCCCTCAACTGTCTCACAGTGAGCATGTCATCCATCACCAATGAGCAATTTCTCACTCTTGGACCTCAAGAACCACAAGTCACAAGTCAACTGTTATCCATTTTATCAATGCTCAGTGATTTTCTTAAAGTAGGAATGTAGACTGATTTTTCACCTAAAATTTTTATTTGCCTTTACCGGTATTTGTGACCTCTCCTTTGATAAGGAATCTACCTGCTGCTTTGGGTATAACTAACCTCACAGAGAAAAATATTCAAATATTATCTAGGTGCATTTGGCCTCAGGATCAAGTTGCTTGGTATTGACCCATTCATTCTCTCTCTCTCTCTCTCTCTCTCTCTCTCTCTCTCTCTCTCTCTCTCTCTCTGTTAACTGTGGCCACATCAAATTATCAGAACTCATCTTTCTAGATGGATTTGCAATTCAGATGCCAGAGTTTATGAAATTTGGATGAGGATTTCATCAGAGAGAAATCATAAGTTAAACTGATATTCAAGTAAGATGTTTCTATCTTAAATTAACAATCATTTATTCCAATCATTTATTGTTTCAGCTAATCTGTTGTAAACAACAGGAACATGTTTTATAAAATAGAAAACTGTTTCTTGAAGCTTCGGGTTGTTGTAAAGGGTCAGTATGTCGAGATAAGGGAGGGACTGAACCAATTGTAACATGAAGACATGTGCTGCTGTTTAGGTTTAGCCCATTCACTGGATTCCCAACCAAGAGACAAACAAGTCAGCTCATCACTCTGTGAACATTTTTTTTCTCCCACCAATTCTGGTTTTTCACTTGTTTTAGCTTTCCATGGAACACCAATTGCTTTCTTTCCTTCTTTGAGAGCAGCTGAAAATCAGTTGCTCTTTCCTCCTGACAATACATTTATACTTAATTTCTACACAAAGATTATGGTATCTTAGGTAATTTACATAGAGGGATGAACTGAAAGTGAATATCAATCAGGGCACAGGGTACAAATGTGTGAAAAGAAAAGAGTAAACAAATGCAGAGCCAGTGTTAGGGTTCTTTTTTTAAGTGCATACAAAAAGCCACATAAAATGTTTGGAACCCTGGATTGGACATGGCATCTCAGGCTGCCAGGAGATGACCTTGAAAGAGTTTACTGCATGGGTTTGTTGCCTAGCAGCCTGTTATTCACATTATTGAATCTGATCCTCTATTATACAACTCAGCATTCTTCAGCAACAAAAGGCATGACATAAGACCATCTAGGTGTTTTCGGTACACTGCCACTAAACTGCTAAATGACCCTGGGCAGGTCTGTTATTTCTCTGGATGACAGGTCCCTTGTTTATAAGTTGGCATTCATAGCAATGCCTAGTCCTAGCATCATGAGAAAATTTAATTACACACACACACACACACACACACACACACACACACACACACACACACAGTCACACTCATATATTATTGTTATAAATAATCATTTCAATGGTAAATGCCATTGAAAGTCTGATAATACTGGTGTTGCCTATAAGATTAGCAATATGCCCATGTTATAGCATCATACCTGTCCACAACACTCATCAAATACAATCCAAAAGCATCAATTATTGATTGCTTTACTGAGTGACATCTGCTAGGTATATAGTACCCAGAAGACTGTACTTGAATTCAGAGATCTCCTTGCCTCACTATACTGGAATTAAAGGCATGTACTACCTTGCCTGCAGGTTAGAAACTTATATCTTCCAGCCTCAAGATCTGGATCACAGAAGTGCCCTCCAATTCTGGATTGTAGTTCATTCTGGATGTAGTCAAGTTGACAACCAGGAATAGCTATTACACAAGCCCTCAAGGTGACTAGTATCTCTTATTCTCCTGAGATATTTCTGTTGGCCTGTGTGGGCTCAAATGCACATTCTGCAGTAGGCCACCAGGATCTGAGAATGCTCCATTACAATCCAGGAGAGGGAGTATGTCCCATTCAACACGCTTACATGAATCAATGAATTCAAAAAGCATCCCTATAGCAGTTTTTTTTTTTTACTATAATTTGGGTTTAATTATAAAATGTATCTGTTCTTTCAAGAGTTTGAATTTTATTAGTAAAAACTGAGGAGGGTCTCTCATTCCCAAGCCAATTTTGGTCCTGTTATTTCCCTTTTGTTTCTGCTCATAGAAACTCTTTTTCCAGAAGGCGAACAAAGCTTTGCCTAATATTCAAATAATTTCAGTTCTAGTCCATCATCTACTTTGCTTCTACAATTTTCTTAAAATATTGCTAAACATCTTAATGCATCTTTAATTGTCCCATCTGTAACATTTCCACTGTCATATCAGCAACCTGTTTCTTGATATATTAACATTTTTTGATATTTCTTTTGTATATGATTATAACTTATATAATATAATTGCACATATGATAATATAATTGGTTATATATATATTAATAAAGAACCTAATCATTAATGTCTCAGGTGATGAAATGAATGCTATAGAACAATTATTTTATTAAAAGCCTTAGCCATTGTGTAACAGATAAACACTGCAAAAGCACCGGGCAGTTTGAAAAGCAGCAAGTTCAATGCCAAGAGGGGACATAAACAGAAGCATCTTAAATGTTAGGCAATACTTACTCCCAGACATAGAATTCCCTCAACTTCCTTATGTTCTCATCAATACGAGAGTTTCATGACCTCACTTTTATGTCCCATTGAAAATGGGCCATAAGCCCTGCATAAATTATTAACACCATGCCGTTCTCTGTAACTCTACCACTTGGTTTTCTAACTATGTGCCCAACCTTTGAGCATTTGCTAACAGGCAGATGACCAGATCAGTAATGCTGACACTCATCATCCCATCTCTGTCTCGTGTATATTCTCCCCCACAATCACTCCTACCAGGATCTCTGCAAATTATGAGAAAATATTTCTGTCCTGTGGTTGTTTTGAGTGCTTAGAGCTGCCTTCCCATTCATCACTGGCCCAAATGTTCAAGAACTGCCTTTCTCATGCCCGCCCAGCCATATGCATCATTTTAGATGTGGCATGGGAGGGGGGACACATCCCCTCCTCTCTTGCCCCGAGGTGCTTGTGAAGCTCGGAGAATGACGTGCAGTCGAGTTGTTTATCACGGAGCTGAGAAATGAAAGGATGGCATCGCTACAGGACCAGATGGCACTGCACGCTTGGCATAATTTTCTCAGACAAACTAGGACTAGGGCTGTGAATACTGGCATTTGCCTGCTATAGTCATTCACATTAAAACATAACAATGAAAATAAGATTGTTCTGCAAGGAAGGTATAGAGGTTTTAAATTACATGCATTTAGGTTGTTGTAGGCTCCTGTTAGGTACAGGCAGTACTATTGTGTTCCTCATATTTTAAATCCAGCAAAATTTTATAGATGCAGACTCTATTTTTAATATCAACTGACATCCCTCTGCCTTCCCATAAATGTTCTGAGTTGGTTATATATCAGACAATTGCATTTAAGCATGTATAGACTATTCGGGAAAAAAAAAAGAACGTAGAAAGAAAAATGATGATAGAAAAAATAAGGGTGTCTTTTAAGTCTGGGAAATAACAAAAATGTCAAAGAGAACTATGGTGTGCTAAAGGAGCACTGGCCTGTATTTATTTAGAAAACTTGAATTAAGATTCGGCTACTTATTAACTGTGTGGTTGCAGGCAAGCCAAGCTTATTTAATGTATGGCTTTCCTATTAGGCAAGTGAACAGTTTGGTGTAGACTAGTGCTGACATTTCTTTCTAATTCTAATATTCTTTGATTTGCTTTTTCCATGAGGACCTGTGAAGCACAGCGCAAGGCTGCCTACATTTGGCCCACTTTCATGCTACACTATCCCTGCCCCCGCTTAAGGAATGATGGGTTGGAGACAGGAGGAGTGTAATGAAAAGGGCAGAGGAGTCCCTATGCATATCAGTTTTGAAGTACATTCTATTTTCAACCTTTTCTCCAGTCTCTCTTTCCTTAAAAAAATCAATACTCACAATTTTGATTTCCTTTGAGAAAGTGGGACGACAAATGGGGAAATAGCTACAGTCTCTCAAGCGTGTTTGAATTAGCTAATTCATTTTTTCATTCATTCAACAAATTTTGCTTTATGGAGACGTTAGGCTACAGAGATGCATTGATAGATAGGGTATCCCTTTCCTAAGGAAGTTGATAGTCCAGTGGGAGGCACAGAGCTCACACATATAAGAAATGTGATATGGTAGCATTATAATCAAACAGAGGAGACAAAATCAATTTCATTAAGGAGATATAGGAAAGGTGTCACAAATGGGCCCATTGGACTTAAGAAAAATCTTGATAGTTTCTCCAGTGATGTAAAGGAAAACATTTTTTTCAGATGGAGTGATACACACTAAGAATCAATTTTATGGAAAGTTTTGGTATGTTAGGACAAATGCGAGAACTTTAATCTGACCAGAATAGAGAATATAGAAGAAAGGGGAAGAAATTAAAGCTGAGAGGAAATTAGGGATGCCATTTTGAGAGGCTCTGTATTATTGAGGCATTTTGGTTTCATCTGTTGGGGAGCAAGAAAACAATGGAGATTTTAATGGATAAGATAAAGTGTATGACTCTATGCTTTGTTTTTTATGTATGAAGATACCTGGTCAGCTCTAACCACATTAGCACCAACTGCACCTCTTAACACAAAAATTTCATTTCTTCTGAGTTCTGGAGAATAAATGATAAGGATAATGGCAAAGCAAGGGTTGATTTCTTCTGCGGCATCTCACCCTGACTAATAGTTGTGATGTTGTTATGAAAAGTGCTTTATCAGGAAAGAGGCTGGAGGTTCAGAACATTCAGAATAATCCAGGACGTGCATGCTAATAGTCTCAAGCAAAAGAGAGTAGAGCCTTAGCTAAAGGAGAGATATGGATTCATAATATAAGGCAGTCAGCAAAACTCACCTAGCACATTTAATATCGAAGGCAGTAAGGGGGTCACTGTCTATTCATTTATCCAAAATTATTAATTAAATCCTCAGTGTCTGTCAGCAGAAAATGAGCCTGAGTCCTTCTTTTCTTGGAGTTTATTTTCTAGAAGAGAGTGGTTAGAATAATAAATGTGTAAATAATAAATGGTGGGGAGGGCATTCTGTGCATCCCTGGCTCCTGGTGCTCAGTCACGGTCATGGTGATCAATTTTGAATGTGTATATTTGGGCTGTTCTCAGAGAAAGTGATAAGAATACAACTCCCACACCCAAATTGCATAACTCTAGATCTCCCAACAAAATCTGTCGGATTAAATTCGTCTTTTAAAGTAAAATATCAATGATAGAATGGTCAAAACAGTGTTCCTATTTAACTAGCCATGGGTGAACATATGAAAGACGGGAAGAGAAAGCCAAATAGAATAACCTACTGCATGTTCCCCTGGTTTTCATTTTACTAAAAGAAGTATTTTTTTTCCTCACATGATAGATCTTGAGTATGGGTTTCCCTTTTTCTCCTCCTCCAGTTGTTCCCTACCTCTCATCCCATCCAGGTCCACTTCCTCCTTTGTCTCTTATTAGAAAACAAACAGGTTTCTGAAAGATAACATTAAGAATAAAATAAGGTAAGACAAAAACTATTACATCAGAATTGAAGAAAACAAGAAGGAGAAGTAAAAAGAGCTCAAGAGACGGCACTAGAAACAGAGTCATTTGTTCACATACACAGGGTTCCCATGGCAACACTAAAGTCAAAGCCATAATATATACTCCAAAGACCCATAGGATAAAAAGAGAGAAGAAAATATATAAATAAAATAAAAATAATGAGATAAAATTTTTAAGAAGAAAAAGAGGAATTATAAGACCTTCTAAGACATGTACATTATAAGACAGAAGACCCCCAGAGATGCCATTGAGTTCATTTGCTGTTAACCATGTACTGTTGAACATGTTCCCTACCCTTCAGAGTAGTTTGTTTCCACAGTGAGTCTCCCTTGGAAGAAACTAAATTTTCACTTGTAAATGGTTATCAGTTGGAGATTGCTTCTAGGTTAGGGATGGGGGCAGGTGCCCACTTTTCCTTTCAGCTCTCTTGCCCTACCTGGTGCCTCAGTCTCTGTGAGCTCATGTGTGCCCTACTCTTGTTGACTTATTTTCATCAACCTACTGCCTTTCAATATCAAGCAGCTGGTGGGTGCTGGAGTTGGGTAGCTGGGTCATCTCACTCCATCCATTCATGGCTCAGTTCTCCTTTGTGGCAGGAGTATGACCTCCAGTGGCTTGGATTCCCAAGTTCCCTGTTCTAATGACCCATTGCTGGACCTGATGGAAGCAAGGCGCTGTGAGTTGGTAGCAGGCTGGAAGAAGCAGCTAGAGTATACCTTCCTTCTTTCTCCTGAACTCGGGGTACTTGCTGTGTATCTTCTGTAGTTCCAGATGCCCAAGATAAGTCTCTGAGGCTTCAGATTAGGCCCTTTCCTCGATATAAGAGATGGGGGAAGGGGACTGGGGGGATGGAGGGTGGGGGGATGGGGAGAGTCCAGTTGGGTTGTTTCCTTTGTCTTAGCTTCACTTGATTAGTTTCATAGCTTCTTCTACTTTCTGTTTACCACCTTTCTACATTCATTCTATCTTTTCTTGATGACTCATAGAAAATTCAGTAAAACCAGGGACTTTTTTCACAGTAGTATATCTCGATATTTTGAGCCACATTGCAACAGAATTCAATAACTCTTCGGAAGAAGTTTTCTAGAATGCAGGATGAATGAATCTACTAGAAAATGCTCCCTAGAAGCCAACCATGAGATATTTTCTTCTACCACGTTGAAATTCTAGTTAGAGCGGTTGAACATGTTCAGGCTACAGAGAGCAGTAGACAAGAAAAGCATATTTATCAGAGGAAAGAAAGCACAGCCAAAAAAGCCTGGAGACCAACACCAGGAGGAGAAATAAGTATTGGGAAAGAACGCGTTAGAAATGGTAGGGGAAATAATCAGAAACCAAAAAATGAAGTGAGAGCAGGTGATCTGGATAGGAATTCAGTCTTTTGGGAATGAAGGGACAGAATGGCCACTAAGCATGACCAGAAGAAAGCTGCCCCACTTCTTCAGGGCCACTGGGCCTGCCTACAGCATCCAGAGAGCTTTTGAATTTCAGTTCGTGGCCAGTCTTTTTCTTCCTCCACCATCAACCTGCTAATGCTTTTCTAATAATTACCATTTTTTGAAACTATTTTGGCTGTTAAAAATGTTTCTTTTTAATAAGCTGATTAAAAGAGCCTGCTTATTAGCATAAGCCTTTTGCTGTTCAGCCCTCTCCCTAATTAAAAGCACTCATCTGTGCAGACCTGGATTTCTCCCTTTCGGTCTGCCATAGGCTTTTGGATCGTTTTTCCTTGCTGATTTTTTTTTTTTCTCTTTTACTCTTGTTTCTTTCGGATGTTTGCTACTCCTGAATCCCACAGAGAGATAAACAGCTGAGCAGAATTAAACAGGGCAGAGTATATGGTCTGTGTATCTGCGTGAAAATGGTGGTTACACAGAATTTAAAAGGAAGGCTCTACTTTTATGAGTCATATAAAACTCCCAACATTACAAGCTATCAACAGTGATATGTGATGATAAGAAGCAAGGAATGCCATTCCCCTGTTCTTTCCTTAGTGGTATCTTCCTAACTTCCACAGATTCCCTTGGGAACATCCCTACTCTGGTAGCAACATTGAGTGCACATAGTAGGGAGTTTCACTATGAGGGCCTCAAACAGGATGGACAAGGAGGGGCAGGTGCTGAATATAGATGCATATAAAGCCCAGAAAAGCCCCTTATTATCATGGAGGGAGAATCTGAATAGCAGTGATATCCATAATGGTATTGGTTGTACCTTTATTTATGTTGATATTTGTAAGCCTTTGATATAAAGAAATTATACACTAAGAGATTTTCTGCCTAAAATAAATAAGGATGGAATGACCCTAGGAAGAAACTAGGAAAAGGGAGGATAAAATTTGGCTGAGGGCTTAGCTCCATGTATAAGTGTTTTCTGAACATGAGCAAAGCCTTCAATTCAAATACTGCAGAGGAAAAAGGGAAGGAGGAAGAGAGAGGGAAAAGGAGAGAGAAAGAGGGAGGGTGCTGGGAGCATGAGGAGAAATTAGGAGGGCAGGGAAGGAGCAAGGGATAAATGAGTGATCATCTATTGATGTTTGTCTTGCGAGCTTGACACCATTAAGTTCAACCCCAGGAAGAGAAAAATAAAGTGGGAATTGTGTTGCTTGAATGTAATCTCAGGGCTAGGGTAATAGATACAAGAAGATTTAGGGGTCTCTCTGGCTAGCTAGATGACTTGGCCAGCTCAAAACCAGTGAGAGGCATGCAAGAATATCAGCATTGAAGTGAAAAGGTGGCTGGTTGCAGGGAACAACTCAGGAGCCCTCCCCTGAATCCTCGGTGGTGCTCACACTTGCATAGGCATCCCTCCACACAGGTGCATACACCCAGGAGAGGGAAGTGTTTATGTCTGCAGACAGTTTAACGAACATACATCTTCGAAAGATGACATAAGGTTTCCTGCTCACTGGGCATCACAGAATCCTACTTAACAGCATTTGCTGTATGCCCCTCTCCCCCGAGAATCTGATAAAACCACCGCCCTTCTGAAAGAAATAAATAAATATTTGCCTAAAACCGTATTTTAATTACAATAACTTGAGTTTCACAGATGCCTTGAAGCTCAAATATTTACGGGCACGAGGCTGAGAATACACAATGCAGCATCAGTGACGGGGGCCTACTGACTGCTTGCCTTGTTTCTTCCCTTTGGATTCATTATGATCACCAGCTCATTAAGTCAACTTCTGAGTCGAATTTTTATTCTCTTGTGAAAAAAAAGAAGTGATAATTGCTGCAACCAGAGCTGGTATGAATATGTGGGTGCACCTATCTGGCATATATTTCTACAACATCAATTTTATATATATTCCAGATCCCTGTTAGAATCTTTCTTTTAATTTAAGAATAACTTCCACTTTAACTTCCCATGGTGTTTGTTTCTTCTGTCCTTATGAAACCCATCTCTTTACAAGGGCTTTAGTAAAGGCTGTCACGTAGCACCAGAGGGCCTAAGTCAAGGCTGGGGTTTTAGGTTCTTTCTGTATTCACAAGATCTATTCCTTACAATGAATGACCCAGGTCACACAGTAATGCAGCTTGACACAGAATTTGGGACGTACATCGTGACTGAAGATGCTTGCTTTGGATTTCTCTCTGACAACAGTTAGCCTCTACAACTATGAACTTCTTAATGGCCTTGTCCTTGAATCCACACTGGACACAGTTCAGTTGGTTGCACATGGCTGGGACCCTTTTTTAAGCACAGCTTTTGTTTCTTCTCCTTCTTCTTCTCCTTCTCCTCCTCCTACTACTTTGGTCCTCTTGGAGACAAGATGGGAAAAAGCTCCTGATGAGGTTGTATTTTCTCTGAAGCCTGTCATTTTACTCAAGCCCTGGAAGATCTTATCTTCTGTTATTTTTCCACCGCACGTATAGCATATATGAGAAGTACTGTTTTTAGCCAACCAAGTGCTCACTGTACCTAGGTTGCATGGAAGACTCTAAAGGAGAGTTGCTTCTCTAGAACTTTTGACCTGCTCTAAGAAACGTTGTCTCTGATAAGAACCTCCTACCACGTGACTGAAGATAATCTTCATAGACGAAGATTTTATAGAAACATGGAGAACTCTTATTTCATGATGCTAAATGGCCCACGTATGTGTATGTGCATCATTGTCACAAAAAAAAGTGGAAAAAATAAGAAGGAACAATTCCAGCTGGAGCATACCCAACAGAAAAGTACCCGAGAGCCTCTGGGGCTCACAAATGTCTTCACATGGAACCCTGGGATGCCGTCTCATAGTACTTACCCGGTGGAGAGTATAGACAAGATGCTTTATAACTACAAAAAGAAAGTGACACAGAGGAAAATATACTTATGCTGTATTGATGTCAGTGTTCAAACAAGTGTTGTTAAACATGACAGAGTGTAGAATATAAAGCTTAACAGGTTAAAATCAGTTGAGGCAGAGCAGAAAGACGTGTCCAGCAGAAAGAGCAAAATCATCCCCAGTACAGGCCAAGACAAAGGTCGCATCAGGTACATTTTATTTTTAAACAAGAAAAATTTTTACCTTTAAGCAAAAATAACATTTATACTTAGTAAGTTCTTGTATTAGGCACACATGGTTATGCATACAACCAATCCCAGCACTCAGGACCTAGAGGTAGACACACTTCTATGAATTTGAGGTTAACCTGGTCAACAAAGAAAAGTTTCAGGCCAAGTAGGGATGCACAGTGTAACCTTGTTTCAAGAAAAATTAGTATTTATCCAAGAGTAGTGACTTTTGGGATGATTATATGCCTATTCTTTCTTCATAACTGTGCAAAGGGAAAATAATTTTTGGATCCTCTACATTTCTACAAAATTATGTTATGTTTTATCCATTAAAATTTAAAATAATTGTATATGTTTGTATTGATTTGAATGATAACGGCTCCCATAGGCACATATATTTGATTGGTTAATCATCAGGGCAAGAAACTGTTTAGGAGGGTTAGGGGATGTAGCTTTTTGGAGTTGGTGCATCCCTGAGAATGGGCTTTGAGGTTTCAGAAGCCCACACCAGGCCTAGAGTCTTTCTCTCCATCTGTTGCCTGGATATTAGTATGTAAAACCTTCTTTTACTTCTCTAGCATCTTGCCTTCCTGCCTCCTACCACATTCCCCACCATGATGATATTGGACGAACTCTTTCAATTTCCAAGCAAGCCTCCAATTAAATTCTTTCCTTTGTAGTAGTTGTATATTTCATAGTGTCTGTACACAGCAATAGAAGAGTAACTAAGATAATGTTACCACAGGACGAGTTGCTTAATAGATCAAACAAAATATTCCCTATCATTTCTCACTGTCTTGTGCTTAGCCAGTAATTTGAGCCAGCAAAATATTTTTCTGTGCTAACAAAAAAAAAAAAAATGAGTTTAAGGAAAGAATTTCTATTCTTTCAGCAGGTGACTTTCAAATCAGTAATCTTACTTTTGTATTCTTTCAAAAAAAAATTTTGTCTAGTCTACAATTTATTAGAACTCAAAGTGTAGTTTCAAAACCTTGCGATCCATGGAACTGCAGTAGTTATCTACAGTTTAGTTATAGCTTTATAGACACAGATACTTAGGGCTCTGCGTGTGAACATGGATGTTCAGAAACGTACTCACTTGGGCCTCAAGTTATCTACTTCAATGACTACTTCTCTTAGTTCCTAAAAGTAAAGCTATACCCAACGGCATAGGGAGAACGATGCTGGAGCCACTTATATAGCTTGCAAATCATCAAAGCAATGTCATACCTGTTATAGTCATGGGATGTAGGGTAGACGATGCACAGTGTGTGTGATGGGGGAGGGGAACAAAAGCACATGGGCCTTGTCTTTTTCTCAGACTATCAGACTTCAGAACGGGAGATTCGGTACTGCAACTTAAAAAACAACAGTGGCCATTTTATCATTTCAATTTTGTATTGAGCACCTTCCTGTTAATGTCAGAAAATATTAGAACATAAGGTGTAACTTTGAAAGCTTATATTTTGTCTAACATTAGAGAAAGACCAAGTAGTGCAAATCTCATTAGGCACAGACAATAGAGTTATCCAGTCAACATTGCTCAGAGGTTAAAGGTTCTGCTCCCATCTCTGTGACCAAGCTCTGTTTCCACCTCTAAGGCTGTGAGTGAGGAGTGGTGGGCCACAAGGCAAGTGGTCCAGGCAGGTAACTCAGGAACGGCTTTCTTCTTACTTGTAGTCCCATGTAAGTAACTCTCTGCTGGAGTCAGGATGGATATTTCAGTACATCTCAATTACACAGGAATATTTCAAAAGGTCACAGTTTAAAAAAAAATTATAGCTTCTTTGTGCTTTTTTTTCTAGAATCTCAACCATTTTTCAAAACTGTCAAGCAGGATCAAAATGATGATGAAAGCTTTAATTATCTTATGGAAAGCCAAGATGTTTGGTGCCTTTTTGAGGGAGAAATCACTTGGGAGGAGAGAGTCGGGATGGTAAAAATAAGACCTGGTGAAGAAAATTAAGATTGTTTTCTGGAGCAGTCAATAGCAAGGTGCAATTCCTATATGACAAAGACTCAATATGGGGTACTCTGTCCCTTGAAATAAAGTTGGAAATGTGTGTTGACATTGGGAGTTCACAGGTTGGAGACATGGCTCCGTGGTTAAGTGCACTTAATCATTCTTCTGAAGTCCTGCTCTTCTGAAGGTCCTGAGTTCAAATCCCAGCAACCACATGATGGCTTACAACCGTCTGTAATGAGATCTGATGCCCTCTTCTTGTGTATCTGAAGACAACTACAGTGTCACTTACATATAATAATAAATAAATCTTTTTTAAAAAAAGAAGAAGAAGAAGAGAGACATTGGTAGACATACTTTTTTGAGGAATAGCTAGTTGTTCTCATATAGGTAGTAGAAACCGAAAGATGCTTCACATTGTATAGGAATATTCCACACAATGAAGAATTAATTATTCAGCCTCAAATATTCATAGTTCCTTGTAATGTGGACAAGTCCTGCTTGGGGTATTTGTTCATACCAGCCTTTGGAAATCTAGACACTTTAATGCAATGCCTGTATCTTATAGGTTGTTTTAGTTAGTGGGTTGTTAATCTATGAAGATTAGGGTATGAGGTTTACTGTTTTTTAACTTGATTTTACATTTTAATCCACAAGATACATGATATACATTCACTTCCTGTCCTCTTTATCACTCAGTGTTTTTTCTTTGTTGTTTCATTTTGTTTTCTTCATTTGATGTTTGTTTGTTTGTTTGTTTTGACTTCTTCGTTTTGATTTGTTTTTCACGTCCAATGGGGCAAATACTACTTCTAAATTTTATGGGGATGACAAACAAATGTTGACAAAAATAAAGTGATGGAATAAAATAACCTAGATCATATTGGCTCTATTGATTATTTGGTACCATGTGTTCCATTCTAGATTTTATTACTTTGTGTTCATTCAGAAGAATTCAGCTTAAGAAATAAAAGGAATTTATTACCTCCAGAATATCAATGCCATTTTTGTGCATTAGGAGATATCTGGGCATGCTGAACATTGTTGTAGTTCATAGGTATCACATCTGGGTATGACTACTGACTGCTTTTCTCTCCTGGCTACTTGGACAGTTCCTTCCAGTCCTATGATGGCTAGTCTTCAGGGTGGACATTACCATAGCAGTTGCTGCCAATTACTTTAAGTGCTCCATATGAAGTGTATGGTGTGATTTCCCATGTCTGCCACAGGGGTTTTGGGTGAGTCCTTATCAATAGAAGGAAATCTATGTCTGGTACTAACTGTTGAGGCCAGGAAAGATAGAATAGAGCCTACTAGTGTGACTTCACTAAACTAGCCTAATTTCTAACCTCATTGTAAATACTTGTCTTTAGGTTTTCAGATAAGTTTAGTTTTCATCCCTCACCAAAGAAGCTTCTTTCTTTTTGCAACAGACAGAGACCACTCTCAAAAGCCATACTGGTGAAAATGCAGATAACAGCTAATTGTGGGGTGCCTGGCCTCAGCTGGTAGAACTATAATGCAAGCCTTACATCTAAGTTCAGAAAACGCTGCAAAAGAGATGGCAGAAGGATTGTACTAGGGTGGGACGTCTGTCTCAATACAATGTATTATGCATGAAAGGAACATTGTACCCAAGAAATCTCAGTAAAAGGGTAGCCTGAGAAAGAAGGAAAATTCAACAACACTTATTGATAGGCCAACACGGTTTGGAGAATTCACTCTAGAAGAAAAGCTACAGGCAAGCAATGCTTGCTTAAAGAGTGGGAATTGGTAATCTTAACGTATGAGTCTCTTATAAACTGATCAATTCTAAGTTTTCAGCCCTAAAAATGAATGGGCAATACTAAATTCCTCATCAGGTTGCACTTATAAACATATGCATACATATATATTTCCCCCATCATTTAGTAAAGAATTCCACATATTAAAAATAAAAGGACAGTCCAATTCATACTCTGTATGCATCGCTCTTAGTATTGATATGAGGGTCACATTCATCTTCTTTGAATCTCTCTAAAGAAGAATATAGAGTGGATGGTGCGTACCTTTCAATCTCACATTTAGGAGAGGGAGACCACAGGAGTTCAAGTGCCTGGGCAATACAGAATGACTATGTCTCCATTCAAAATGAAGTCCTTTAAACAGCTGGCTCTTTCCGAATTATGAACTTTTTTGGAAGTAATGCAAAGAATCCAAAATTGTATGTACTACATGAAAAACAGTAACAGTCATGGTTCATCTTTGCTTATAGTTCTGAAGAATGTGTGTGTATGTGTGTGTGTGGTGTGTGTGTGTGTGCATGTGTGATATGTGCGTGTATGTGGTATGTGTGTATGCATGTGTGTGTGCGTGTGTGATGTGTGTGTATGTGGTGTATGTGGTGTGTATGTGTGTGCACACGTGTGTGTTTGTGTGTGTGTGTGTGTGTGTGTGTGTGTGTGTGTGTGTGTGTACACATACATGCAAGTCTTATATAAGTACATGCAGAGGTCAGAGGTTAATGACAGTTCTCTCCCTCAATCACTGTCAACATTATTTTTTCTAACTCTGTTTACATTTGTCCTTTAATTTTATACAAACGTCGTGATTGTATCCCCTCCTCTTACTTTCCCCAGAACATTCTTGTTCTATCTCCCTCCAGACTTCATAAAACATTTTTTTTAATTTTTAAATTCTTTCATATAATACATCCTGATCATATTTATTTTCCCCTTTTCCAGCTCATCCCATATCATCCCTAGACACCCAAATCCATGTCCTCTCTGTCTCCTCTTCACCAAGAACAAAGAAAGGACACATAAAAAAAAAAAAAAGCAAGACACAACAAAACAAACAACACCCACTCAACCAAAAACACAATAAAGTGCACAAAAACCATGGAGTGTTCATTTTGTGTTGACCAACTCTTCCTGACTGAGAGAATTGCCCTGGAGTGTGGTTGATACACCCTATGTCACTCCATTGGAGAAAATTGATTTTTCTCTCTCCCTGCAGCTATCTGTTGCAAATAGCTTCTTGGTTATGGGTGGAGCTTGGTGAACACTTCCCTGTCACCTTGGTGGGGTTTGGTCTGGTTTGAACTTGCGCTGGTCTTATGCCTGATAATCTAAACCTTTCATTTTGCTCCTTTGATCATCTCTACTGTCTTGGGCTTAAGCCTGGGTTTAAATTTAAAAAGGAAATCTAGGTAATTGGCGAGTGACAGTCAAGATGAAGGGCCTGGGTAGGCTGAACCCATGGAATTCTTTTCTTCTCGGTTACTGTGTTCTTGCCTTTTATAGTGAATTGAAAAACGGTGAAATTGAAAACAAGGTAGTTTAGCCTTTGTACTATACATTATTGGACTAGAAATGAATCTCTTACCTCACCTTCTGACAAGTATAAATTGGGTCCTTTTGGGTTTATGCATTTTAAGGACAACACATAGTCTATTTAAAATAATAAATATTTTCAAACATGAAATTCTGAATAAAATATGCCCTTAGAAGTATAATGTACATAAACACCAGAATGATTAAAAGTGTCTCATGAAAAAGCAATTTATTCTTTGTTTTTTTTTTTTTTAATGTTAGTAGTCCATGAGGCTACCTGCATTGAATGTTGCCTGTTGCTTTGGGATGACAATCAAGATAAAGTAAGGAAACACCCGCAGTGTGCAGATTCACTACCTATTTAAGTAAAATAAGTCACAACAACACTGACTGAGCATATTCTAGGAGTTTTCACATGTACAGAAGAGTGGAATTTAGAAATGAGATCTAGCATCTGAAGGTAAGACTCCTGTTAGTCCAGTCTCCTATATAGGTTAAGATATCCAGAGAAGACTCACCCTCCAACCTTTATTTAAGTCCCACTCTAATAATAGAATACAAAAGTCATAGAGACCCTGCTGGAAAACTGTTTGTTTGGTTTTTATTTTTATTTTTGTACAGTGTAGCTTGTTCTGATCTGTTTACAGTAATTATGATGGTAACTTCATGAAATACCACATAATTCAAGCGTCAAGTGACATGTGCAATGTATCTTAGAGACATCTTTTCTCTTGATGTATTTGGCGCTGATTTCACTGAGAGGTAGATTCCTGACTCTCTCACCCTTCCTTGCTCTCCTCATCCCGTCCATCCCTCCCTTTTCTGTCTCTTCTCCTTTCAGTTATTCCTTTCTGTGTTGGTATGATTTATTTTATTTTAGTTGCTTGGTTTTACTAATATTCAAGGCAACAAGTTTTATTATGGTGTGTTTGTGCTGTTTGTGTTGATCTCCTCTCTCACCCTCCCCTGTGCTTCTCCCCAGTCTCCACCCTCCCCCCCCAAATCTGGCAGCTTTCTACCCCTGATAATGCCTGTTTTTCTTTCACATTCTCTATCATCCTCTCTACTCCCCTTCCTCTAAACCTTTTTGCTCCCCTCCTGGTCTCCTTGGAGGTATATCTAGGATTTTCATGAGACAAAACATAACAGGATTTGTAGTTCTGAGTTTGAACTATCTCTGTATAATTCTTTCTTGATCCAGTCACATTACTACAGATTTCATAGTTATATGTTTCCTTGTAGCTGAATAAATGTCAATGTATATGTGCATCACAGTTTCATTATCTATTCCTCTGTTGATGGACATAAGTTTCATGCGCAATACAGACACAATTCAGCAAAAAGCCCAAGAATTTGAAAGTTAGCCTATTTGAGTGTCATTCAATTATTCTGCATAGTAGAAAGAAATGTCACAAATTTGTATTTCAGAATATTTATTGTGCTAACACATTAGTCTATTTTTAAAATTATTTGTTTGCAACCCAGTTTGGTGGTGGATTATAACATAATTTTCCCAGCCCCTGGGCTTCTCAGAATCATTATTGTCATTTATATATGGCCTACAAATTTCCTCAATGTATATTGTAGTTTTAGCATTCTACCTTTTATTTACCCCTAAATTAAAAAGAAAATCTATGAATCATTATTTTGAAATTACCATTGCACTTCAGAATTGAAAATAATGTCAAAGTTCTGTGGGGGGGGGAGATGAATAACCAAAAACAGAACTTTTGCAATATCAATATTGTAAGATCAGGTCCTTGTATTTCTGTTAAATGTCAGAGAACTACAACTCAAAGGAGAAAGAAATGAGAACTTTTATGACTTGACGAGTCCTTGATTTTAAGCTCAGTTATTGATGTCTAAGAAGATTTCTTTCTCTTCTAGTTATACTTCACAAAAGGATTCTAATGCAGTCGAGTGTGGTGCTTTCTTTATGACTGAACTGAAGCGCCAACTTTTCCCCAATGGTCAGAGCAGCCTTTCTTACTTAAGTAAATAAATAAGGAGGTAAACAAATGAAGAAATGAAGACTCCAGGTTGCTCTCCTTGTCCCAGGCTGCTGCCCACATCCCAGACTGGCCCCCTCGTCCTTCCACACAGTTCTGTTTTGCCAAGTTTTTCCTTCTTATCTTATAGGTAGCATTTGGTCACTTCATGAATTATTCTCTCTGTATGTTCTTTTATTCTTTCTTCTTGCTCCTAACATTCATATCCCAAGAGAAGCGAAAATGAAAAATGAATGAGTCTGTATTCTCCAATCCTTAGAATCTTTGAACAGACTTATAAAGGCACCAGAAAAGCTTCTATTCAACATCCACCACAGAAAAGAACTGAACTATGGTTAGACTGAGTGCTTGCACTGAAGCAGTATATCTTGGAGGGGCAGCTCCAAGGTGTCTGCTACTACATTTGTTTCTAACAGCCAGGCCCAGTGTCTGAGCCAAGAGCTGTGCAGGTGCCAAAGGCCAGTCAGCACTTCCTTGCCTTTGCCAGATTGTAAGCCCAGGCCTTTAAGGGGAGAGTGTTTGAGCCAGTCAGTGGGAGTATTTTTTGCTGTTCACAGAACATGGTGTTCTGCCTTCTGGAGTGAGGAGAGCAGTAGCACATAAACCATGCATCCATTAACATTGTTCTGCAATGTGGAATTCATAGAGGTCACAGGATATCTGTTAGTCATCTGCACCAGGTAATTTACTGTCACTCCTATTCTGGCTCATTTTTCTCCCCACTGCTTCATTACTTCAGGACTGCTTTTTCTTATATGATAAGTATAATTGTGTCCATCATTTCTTAATTAAAATATGGCTATACAGTTCATTACAAGTTCCGAGATGTTTGTTAACAACAGCTTCCTTTGCTAAAAGTTTCGAAGAAATGATTAAAGGTAACAGGAGAAAGAATCGACTGGGTACTTTAGCATCATCAGGGCTACAAAGCCCATCAGTCCATGAGCGTACAGCAAGAAATTAGGTATACATTTTGTGGGAAGTTTAACAGTTTCCTTTGCTTGCTAATTTCTCACTAAAGTAGCTAAGAACATTCCAGTTGAGAGGGATTCTCTCTAGTATTGAGTTCAGCAACCATTCACAAGCATATTAGACATCCATCAAAACCCAGTGAGGTTCATTTAACTCAATTGTTTAAGACCAATGCTCATCTGATATGAATCCATTCATTGCCTCTGGCAGCAAATCTACTCCACTACTTAAAAAAGAGAAGAGGAAGAAGAACAAATGTTTCCCAAACTCTCCCCCGAGACTGAACCAGCAGAAACTAGGATTGATTTTCCTGGCTTGAAAATGACAGGTGCTGTACAGCCAAACTAAGATCTTTGCAAGCCATGTAGGCAGCTCTATAAAGCTGGACTAACTGCCATAAACCCTTCATCTGGAGAGGGTATGGAACATGTGATGATTTGTGTCTATTTATGTTAGGTGAGATGGATTTCACAAATTGCCCTAGTACAAGAACAACATGGTCCCTTACCCAGAGAGGGTATCATCGTGGGTGCCTGAATCCTCCTGTTTACCAAAGTCTAGTTGTACTACTATATTTCTTCCTATCCATGCCTATAGCAACATAAGACCAACATCAGAATTTTAATGACATAGTATAGTAAGAGATAGCCGAATGTTACTATCTCAAAATGTCTCACACTGCGATGTTAGGAGATGATACAGTGCCTCCATGAGACAGTGTGGGGAGGAGAATGCAGGCACTGTGATGCAGCATTGTTCTAAGGCTTAAGGGTTTCACCACAATGCTGCCCCAGTCAACCTGATAAATGTGGGGACTCCTAGATGATTATTGAGGGAGAGATGTTTGTGCCCTGGATATACACTATGGGTGACCACTTGAAATGGAAACTAAAGGAAGTGAAACTGAAGATAAGAGGGGACTGCTGCACAGATGGCTTTACTAAAAGAATGCCAACGTAGTCGTTAAATCTAGGGAATCTAATTTTGCAGTCTGTGGGATTTAGAACAGAAGGAGAAGGAAGCGTCATATGGTCACACTCACTACTGGCTTCTTGGAAAACTGCTACCCGGTGATGCTAGTGAAATGGCCCCCCAAATATGGACTAGCCGTGGAATGTGAAACACTAATTTTAGCTTTTCAGAGATCGTTTGAAGCTCCCCCCTTCTTCCACTACAATCAAAATCCAGACCGAAAATTGTTACTTCTTTGTTTCTCCAGATTTTCTCAGTTCATGCACCAAGACCTGATCCCTAACTTAGAACTGTGAAACATGTAATAGCTCCCATCCCATCAGCTGTTGGAAAATTTTAATGGTTGAAAATGTAACTGAGGGGTATTCTAAGCCTTGCAGTTTAACAAGGCAGGCTTCCTAGGATGTAAAATCCATAGAACACCAAGTATATCCATAGAACCAGTTTTATAGATATTGTTAACATACAAGAGTGCTGGAGAAATGACATAAGTATCTATCTGAACATAGTAGTTTCCACCTCTATGACCAGTAATGAAATTATATGAAGATTATATATTCTAAAAGTAGTGAAAATGATTTTGTCTTTCACTCTGCCATTTTCCCTGCCAGCCCCATTTGATTCATTTTTCCTATGAAACCATTTCTGACTTCTTCAGTCTACAATGAACCCCACTATAGGATGCTCCTTTCTCTCAGACCACCAAACCTGTTAGTCTTTAAATGCTAACTTCCAAGTGGTTCTGCGCGACGTAGCGTTTGCTTTTCTGTGCATGTATCATCTATCTGAGAGACAATGGGCTTTCTGTTATTTCTATGGCTTTTAAAAAATCCCAGGAATCCTAGGCTGCATATTAGGAGAGCCTGGTCCACGTATTGATTGACTACTGCTTCTTTTTACAAGTACAATGTCATCATTGTGCATTAATTTAAAGCGGTAGAAACTGGAGCCTAACTTTAGAAAAATCAGTAGGCGGCGTGATGAACTCACATCTTGTAGCGCCTGCTTTAGAATGGAAGGATCAGAGGTCCAAATGTCTCACTCAAGCTCTGTCATGATCAGTGATGGGACTTTTCAAGACCTTGTAGAGAATAGGGCTATCAAAAAAAAAATGTTGGTTGATTTAATTAATAATAATATAAGAGGCAATTCCACAGCTTATTACCCCAAGCAGACTAGAACACAGAAGTTGAAAGGGAGGCTTACCCACACAGGGCGTTGCTGCTTTTGGTCTTGATGGTGACCCATGGCCAAATGGACAAGAAATGTCCCTTGGCTGTGTGTCTTCAGCAACTACTCATTTGTGTCTACATTAATCCAGGCTCGATAACATAAAACAGAGAGAAAGTAGGAAGAAACAGGAAACACACCCCCCCTGGTTTACTTCATTAATAAGGCCACGGATGCTTCAGGTTCCTCCTCCCTCTCCCCTCCCTTTCACTTTCTGTTTCCTTTAACTGAAGGCAATTCATCTCATTTTAATTAATTTTTACTTGCAGCATTATCACCCTGAGTATAAAGACAAAAAGTTTTTTTTTTTTTTTTTAATTACAAAGCTCACGGCATTAATTACTAGTACAGTAAATGCATAGACGCACAAGCTGTGTGCCTGCCAAGGAGCTGAAGCAGCCATTGGTGAACATTTCAACAGCTGGAAAAAAAACTTAGTCGCAAAGGAGAATCCTTTCTGTAGTTCCAATACGAAGGCTGTCCCTGCACCAACTGAGCCATTGCTTAATTGAAGGTGACATGGCTGATGAACTAGAGACAGGACTATTGCATTAGAGAGGAAAGGTTATTCATAGATCACTCAGTACTTCCTGCTGAGGATACAGTCAATCAGGAACCAAAAAAAAAAAAGAACAAGTTTTGAAATATATAAAATAATCAACTGCAATAGCTTACCATTATCTTATATCTGAAATGTCAAATGTCCTTCTTTTTACTCTTTTTTTTTTTTTGCTAAATTAAAAAAAAAAGAAGAAGAAGGTTCTGGACTCAAAACTGAAAACAAACCTGTGGCCTGATATTGGCAGGAACTATTCATGAGAGCTCATGTTTTCAGAAGGTACCATTATGGCTGAAAATGCACAGTGATGTGGCTCTGGGTTGGTGAGATTATTGACAATGGCTTGTTCACTATATGACCACGCACTAGGAACAGAAGATGGGACCTGAACCAGAGCTCGGTTTATCACTCTCAGCAGGCTATCTTCAGTGATACATGCTGTAATTGGTACATCCTATATCATCTAAAAAAACACCAGCACCAGTGCAGACTGAATGTTAGACCCATGGGCCTTAGTGATACACTTCTAATTCAAAGTGTAACACCAATTACATGCTTAATACCACCAATATTTCTTAAAAGTCCAAACCCATCAAGATATGATATAGTGTAAGCACTTTCTTTCTAAAGGGAAGAGTGGAAAAATAGTAAGGCAGGGGTGCATTAAACTATACTGGAACACAGGCGGACAGACATCAAATTCTGTTTCATACTATATATCTAGAGCATATGGTAGTGTGATATAACATTCAAAGGATTTCAGGGAGGCATGCACCGACAGCTTTGTAATGTATAGATCACATGGACTCGCTCTTGAGCTAGCTAGCTTCTGTCATACCTACAGTTTTCTTCTGTACCTGAGCTCTCTATCTTTCTGGTATCTCCATTCCAGCTTTGGCCTCATATATCACTCATTCAGGACATGCCTACAGAGATCCTGGCCCTAGGCCCTTCTTTGAAGCCTAGGAAAAAGTTTTCTACATTCTCACACTTATATTTGCCACTACTGCCAAAAACAGCATCAGATGCAGGACACTAAAGTTGGGCAACTGTTCGAGAATTATACACAACCACAAAGACCATGGTTGATGCGAGGTTTGATTGCCTGGTCATCTAAGCATGGTATAAAGTTGTTTCCTGGGCACCCCTGGGCAAAAAGGTTACTCCAAGGGCTACTAAACCATGTTCTCTTCTCAAACCCAAACCTTTCAAATATATTTACTTCTTTATAACCTTGATGGGTGAAATGGAGGGCAAATGCCAAGATGCCCCATGTGATGTTTCCTGCTATTTCAGATCCAAGAACTTGGGTTCTTTTGAAAAGGACTGATCTCTTGAGGAAGCACATTATTATGTGTTGTAACACTCTTTCTAGCAAAACTGGATATCTGTGGGTTTTGTTTCTAATTCTCTGCAAACCTAACCAAAAAGGGAACTAGTCACAGAAATGTCACACATGAATGTTACACTGCATTGAATTTTCCTCTGCCAGATTAATTTCTCTGCCACGTTTACAGCTTCACACAAAGTCTTAGGGTATAGACAAACTGTAGACAAGTTCTTCACCAGATATTCACAAGATGTCATCCACCCATAGATTCCATTTGAAGCTTCACAAGCAAAGTCCCCGCTATTTATATCTTATCATTCTCATCTTTTTGCTAAATAGCAAAATTGCCCATTACTCTGATGATAAACTTTTAGGTGTATTCTAACTTAGTTTTCCATTTTATGATACTTGCTAAAATCATATCCAAAGTTTCTGAAGCACACATCCCATTATTCACAGTCGTTGTCTTTCCAATAGTGTGTTGTTTTTGTTGTTGCTGTTGTGTGTTTGATTTTGTTACTGTGAAAAATATCAGAGAACATACCTTGAAAATAATTGTTTTTGCTCATGGTTTCAGAACACAGTAGTATCTTGGGTCATTCACTATTCATCCTATACCCAGGAAGGCAAAATATCCTAATTCTAACCACAAGGAGGCAAACATCCCAATGGGGAACTTGTGGGAAGCAAAGTTACTTAATTCCTTTAAAGGAGTTGGAGTCCAAGAATAAGGAGCCAAGAGTAAGATACAGCCTTTAAGAACATGCACATATTTATCTGCTTCTTCCAACTGTGTTTTACCTTGGAAAATATCTTCTATCTTTCAACAATGGCAAAAATTTTTGAATCTGTCAGTAGATTAACAAACATATTAATGATGGCAGACACTTCATGATTTTACCCAAAATCTAAATTCTTTGGCAAACAGGTCTTCCACATGTGAATCATCTTTTTTTTTTCTTTTTCTTTTTCTTTTTCTTTTTCTTTTTCTTTTTTTTCTTTTTCTTTTTCTTTTTCTTTTTCTTTTTCTTTCTCTCTCTCTCTCTCTCTCTCTCTCTCTCTCTCTCTCTCTCTCTCTCTCTTTCTTTTTTATTGGATATATTTTTTATTTACATTTCAAATGTTATGCCCTTTCCTGGTCCTCCCTGGAAATTACCCCCCCCTCTGCTCCCCCTGCTTCTATGAGGTTGTTCCCCCAACCACCCACCTACTCCTGCCTCCTTTCCCTAGCACTCCCCTATCCTGGAGCATTGAGCCTTCACAGGACCAAGGGCCTCTCCTCCCATTGATGCCCAACAAGGCCAACCTCTGTTACATATGTGATTGGAGCCATGGGTCCCATGTGTACTCTTGGTTGGTTGTTTAGTCCTTGTGAGCTCTGGGGTGTCTGGTTGGTTGAGATTGTTGTTCTTCCCATGGGGTTGCAAATGCCTTTATAAAGGGAAACTTTATGTCCAAACAAGAACAGTCTTGTAGAAATAAAATATGCCAAAGAAATTTTATCAAACAGAAATATTTATGTTCTGATCAATGAGTTTAACTCAAATTATAAAGATATTCTTAAGAATACTGTGTTAACAATTCTAATACATACCATACATAAAGTTTGAGAATTATGATTTCTAATTGGCAATTGCTTGTCGGCATTTATCCTTGGGGGTTCAACTTAGTGATATCCACTAGTCAAAATGGCCAAGAAGTGGGAGTGTGTGGGTAGGGGAGCAAGGCAGGGGGAGGGTATAGGGTACTATCAGGATAGCATTTGAAATGTAAATGAAGAAAATATCTAATAAAAAATTGAAAAAAAATCTACAGCCTTAAATGTATTAAATCAGCAGGAATTTTCAACTGTTGGTCTGTGTGTATTTTTTTTTTTTAACAATAATCTGAATTTGATTTTTTTTCCCTAGGTACATTATGACTTCTAGATTCCCTCTATTTTCTCTAAACAAACAAAATTATCTTATATTCCTGTTTCAGGGACTTAAAAGAAAGGCAAGGGCTTCTGTTCATTGTTCTTTGAATATCTTAATTTGGTAGAATAAGACTACAACACTCCCCAAAGCAACACTTGCATGAGAAGTCCTGGTGTCTTTTGTTCTGTGAAATTCCCATGAATAAAAGCTCACAAACATAATGAGAAATAATCAGAGAAAATTAATTGCTGAATTTATTTAAATTTTTATGAAATATGATAATTATTTAGATTGGAATTTGTCTAATGCTATTACACTATTTTTTTTTTCCACATCTGTATGAGCTCACTGATTCCCCAGGGGAAAATGGGAAAGTGCATGTTTCCCAACAGGTTCTTCAAGTTATCATTTGAGAGAGCCTGGGGGAAAGGCTAGATGAAATATTGAATATACCACCTACCTTCTCTAGTGCTTCTAGCTTCCTTCATGAGTCAATAAGGGATTAATACTGATCTGTCTTTCAAAGTTCAAACTACTTTTTGATGTTACTCACATTTTATTTATTTGATATGTTTTCCACATAATATTTAGAAATGGCTTACTTCTTTAGCTAAATCATTTGCACATTTGATAAGAACATCACCATTGCTACCATTAAGTCAATAGCCTAGCATTGCTGGCTAAGATTTTAGAAATAACAGTTATCATTTATTGAGCACCTATATACTTACTTAATTAGATTGATCAAGGCTGAAGCTCATTTAGCCTTCTTATTAGACGCATACTACTATCATCATTTTGCATACAAGGAAAAAGGTACTAAGAACTGAGTGCTTGTCCTAAGAGGCTTGGCTCTTTAGTAGTGATGAGGTCTGAACATAATCCTGGTCTTTCAGAGTCCAAAGCCTCCCCTGTATTGATTCTAATGATACTGGCGATGATGTTGTACATTGTCAGTTACCTCCTGCACTAACACTGAACTAACTAACACTAACATTGAAAATTAATCAATGAATTGTGTACCTTTGACATTATTGACTCACCATTAAGTAACATTTCAGTCAGTAACATTCCATAAGGGCATGTCTTTTGTAATGCTTTGCAACCTCTTCAAGAAAGGTCTTGTTGAGTTTTAAGAAAAACAATCAAGTGCATACAATAAAGAGAATTTTTGTTTTAGTTTAACGAAACTGAACTAAGTATTTTTCCCTCTATTTTCCCTCTTTTATGTAGCATAGCCTTTTCAAATGTCTTTTTTTAGGCTTAGTTTATACTATCTTTTAAAAAACAAAGAATAAATAAGCTTGTAATTACTATGTATAAAAAGATAGTAAGTAATATGTCAAAATAGTCCTATATGTAGCTACTTTATATTAGTCAAATGCATGCTGTTTATTGATGACAAATGGAGATATCTCTGCCATATTTTAGCTGTCATTCATGAAAGTAATCAATATAGCAGTTGAGGAGAGAAAAATGTGAAGGAAGCATAAGATAATAGGTGTTCTGAGAAATATAAGATTATAAAGCAAGAGAAGTGTAAGAGGAAATGTAGGCTGGGCTGAAAAATATTGACAAGTCCTTTGATAAAGAATTCTTGATTTCAGATATATCCTATTTGTTTACTTGTTTAATATTTTTTAACCATCTGAAATGGTTCTGTTCCTCTACTGGGTGAATAGCAATGAAAATAATGAGCAGTAAATTTGGGTTCATAGGTATGAAAATATACACACCATATTAAGGTAAAAATGTAGGTGGAAGATAATTCTGAGATTGGGAGGCTTTGTAAAAAATGTCTCTAAGAACTGGTAATAAAGATGAGGAGACACTCCTTAAATAAGCAGCTATATAAGAGAGCTGGTATGTACAATTTATAAACACCTGTCAAGGCTATACTTGAAAATACTTATAACATACCTCTAATATCATAAATCCTGAGCAAGTAACTCTGGTCATTTAATCATAATGGGAGTTGCTTTGGGAGGGACTTGGATTAGTTAGGTAAAACCAAGAACCACCTTCTAGAGACCCTTCATTTCCTTCTGGATGGTGATAGAATAGAAACAGAACAATCTGCTGGTTGAATATCTCTGTGAAAACAAAATCCCTGATTTTCAATGTGTTAAACTGGAAGAAGAAGGAAGGACTGACCAGTGCACTTTAGTGGTTTCTGTGTGTTGATAAGGTAGATCTGGAGAGCATGATTCTTTTTAATCCATGAGAGACTGGAACTCAGAGTTCTCCCCAAATAGCAGTGTCATCCATTTCTCTTTTGAACACCATCTGTGACATGTCTTCACACATTGAAAGATAAATAGTAACTCTTGGAGATGTTAGTGCTCAATTTTGCAAATATATGGGCCACATAAAATAAAGACAAACTAATAACAACAGCCATTGACCTTAGACATGTGAGTTTCCATAATCCTCTGGACTACAGTGATTTATTAGTGATGAGCAGGTAGATTTCCCAAGCTTGAGAGATAGAGTTACATAGCCACATTGTGAGAAAAATCTCCTTTTAGTCTTATATAACAAATAGATGATTCTGTTTCATCTGTGGAAATCCATGGAAACAAAAGGAACCAAGAAGTAACAAAAGGAAGACATGTCATTTGTTGGCATTGTTTTCTATTTTTTTTTTAAAAAGGAATATATACTAATTTATCAGGCATGGATCTCGGCAGTTAATTTTGGAGCTGATGAAATAAACTGTCTTCTGAAGACTTGAGCATGAAGTGTAAGTGTGATACAACTTCACACCTAATTCCAGGACCATAAAAGTAGATTGAGCTCTGAGGTGGAGACTGCATGGCTGCCGCTATGTATAGCAGATCACCTAGTTTGGTGAGAATTAGAGCCCAAATTACTGAGAAACTTATTGATTAGTCCCAGTATAAATCAATGATTTTACCTGAGATGAAGGGAGTCTTGAGGAGGCACAGAGAAGAACTTTGAAATGGATTTTGAGAACCAAACAGAGAGAACCATTGAAAATTCTTGTGACAAGATTATTAAACCAGCCACTAGTCATTTGGGCAAATTATAAAGGGGTAGAACATTTCTTTTGAACACTGGAAGATGATTTGTACAATGAAGTGTCCACTTGGAGAATTAATTGCTGTTTTAGTGAAATGATCAAACATTGAAATATATGTGAGTTAAGGGCAACATTTATTTCTAGAATTTATTTTGTCATAACATTTAGCACAGAATATTATACTGTACCAAAGTATCCAATTCTTAGGTTTAACAGTTGTTATCATTTTGCCAGAAAATTCTCTAATTTTGATGATGTAGTCTAAGGAAATTGAAGACAATTTTTTAAAGTCCCACATATTTTCAATATCATTGTCACATCGAACTCATATGGGACTAATTCCAATATTCCTAGCTGCCATCTACTGTTCAGTCTGTAGTGGTTTCCCAGAGCCCTTATGAAAACTTACCATGTGGGGCATTGGGCTATGCACAGACAGGCTGGTCTCCAGTTGAGCTGAGGTCTGAACCCTGGAAGGGTGATAATTCACCTACATGACATGGTAGGCCTTCCCTCATGCTCCTGGAATTCTGGCTCCTGCCTAAGTTACTGTGCCCCCCCCCCCAGCCCTCACAAGAGAAGCATGGCTAGAAGTCAAGTAGGCAATGGCTCAAGCATCTGACCTTCAGGCTAAACTCCTCCCCAGTTACCTAGCAACAGAAAAGATAGCAGGATACTTTAAAAGGGGCTGTTAGGCTCTTCCTTGCTCTCTTACTCCCCTCTCTCTCTCACTTCTCTCATTCTTTTGTTCTCTTAACTCTCACTTCTCTCTCTCCTCTCTCCTCTCTCTTTGTCTTCTCTTCTCCTCTCTCCTCTCCTCTCCTCTCCTCTCTCCCTCTTACTCTTACTCTCTTTCTCTCTAGCCCTCTCTCTCTCTCTCTCTCTNCCTCTTACTCTTACTCTCTTTCTCTCTAGCCCTCTCTCTCTCTCTCTCTCTCTCTCTCTCTCTCTCTCTCTCTCTCTCTCTCTCTCTCTCTCTCTCTCTCTCTCTCTCTCTCCTACCTTCTCTCTCTCCCCCTGCCTCTCTATAATAAAGCTCTAAAACCAGAGACAGTCTCTGCTCATCAAGATCCACTGCACTCACTCTCGCAGGTGTGGGAGCCTCTCTTTCCTCTTCCCTCTTTCCCATAATCCCAGGGCTGCAGGGAGTGGCCCAGGGGCCCCCAGGTTGGACTTCCCCTTGTCCACCCCCGAAGAGTGGGTCAGAGGCTTGGATGTCCACCTGGGTCTAAGAGGAAAGCGTGTGGCAGCCCTTCCATGTCTGCCTGTCCAGAGCATAGGTGGAACTCTGGCAGGGTGCGGGTCTTTCCTCCCTCTCTTCCCCAGGCCACTTTTCCATTCCCATATTACCACATGCAAGGGCTTAAAGCAACATTCTCAGAGGTAGCCATGAAAAATGGAGGTGTGCTGATCTCCTTGTTTCTCAGTAGGCTGTAGAGAAGGAGGCTCATTTTCTATTCCACCTCCTTGTGCCTCCAAGTTCCGTCACTTATGGCATAATAATCTTCACCACAGCCTTTGCCTTTCATTGGCTTTTTGATTAATGCTTGCTTTGAAGTCATTGTCTTCCCAATACCAATCACTGGATTTAGATATCACTTTAAATCCAGAGTGTCCTCGTCTGTCTAGTCTTAAAAAATTTTTGCCACAACTTTCCTCCAAGTAAGTTTGTATTTAAAGGTGTGGGGAATTAAGCTTTCTTTTGCACCACAACCTAATCAACTACTTGGACCACGTTCCAGTTTCTCCCAAATACTGTCCCCAAACACTCTGTGAAATGATTTGCTCAACATTTTCTCAAGGACCATTTACTTAGTGATCCTTTCAAGTTCTAGTCTGAGAAATTTTTTGTTCTGATTACTCAATTTGAATAGCATTATTCAAATTATATTTATGATAAATATTTGTTATAGGTAAGATAGACTACTAAATGTTCTGTGTATGCAAGCAAGATAAAGAATGACTGACTAGAAGGACTGGCAGATTGGCTTCGTGGGTAAAGTGTATGCTGGGAAACATAAGAACTTGAGGTTAAATCAACAGCACTCACATGAAAACCTAAGAAGAGTGGCACCTACCTGTAATCTGAGCACTGAGAGGTAAAAACAGGTAGATCCCAGGAACTCACTGGCTGGCAGAATTAAGGGATGCAAGTTTTAAAAGAGAGAAATCTGACTCAGAGCAAAGAGTAGAGATGAATAGACAAAGACATCCCAAGGTCTCTACCTACAAGTGACTCCGGAGGCAAATACACCTGCATAAACATGCGCTCACACACACACACACACACACACACACACACACACACACACACACACACACACAAACACCTATGTACACATACATACATGCATGCACAAACACAAAACATGCACATATACACAGACAGACAGACACACACTTACACATTCACATGCATGCAGGCATGCATGCACACACACATACAGACAGACATACACAGGTACACAAACATGCACATGAACATGTGCACATATGCATCTGTACATGCACACACATATACACAAACACACACAGACATGTACATGTGCACACATACACATGCATACACACGCATATCACTGGAAGGATAATTATGAAGCTGGAGATGCTATTGCAGCATGGCCTCCCACAGGTCACTGCAAATGCCATGAGCCTAAGAATATACAACACAAGTATGAGAAGTGCATCTGTCCCTTTTGGCTTATATCAAGTTAAGAAACTTTTCTCCGATCTCATTCATTTTAACATGTTCCTCCATTGGTGTTATGTTCATAGGCATGTGAGAGCTCCAAATGGTAAAACATAAGCTAGAAGGTTGATGGTCTATACATGACTATAGTCCCTAGAAACTTCAGAATTTTCCAGAATAAGAACATTTTTCACCCATCTAAAGCTATGTCCCATCGTATGTGCTCCTTTATTTGTATCTATGGAAGGGCTATTGTGTTCCCTAGCCTTGGATTCCCTTACTAGATTCTACTGGATCCTGCTAAGGAGTTGTGAAACTGTTAGAAAACCAAGCACTGAGGATTCCTCTCTGCCACCGTTGACAGAAAAGACATCTTCAGAAGCATGACTTTTCATATTGCTCCCCTGTTTCCTGGGTGCAAACGCCTGAGGGAAGAACTTTGGTAAAATGGATCCTTGGGTGACCGTTCTAATTAAGTGAATGTTACTATTCTTATTATTTCCTAGGCATGGTGTAACATAATTATGACTGGATAACATGAATAGTTGTCCCTTTAAAGCACTTCCTCGGCAGCATACTAGGGAGGTTATGATCTTGGACTTGTAAGCCCGGTTGAGTCATTAAGTTACAGAAAGTACAATCTAATTAAATTTGACATACTCACATGGGGAATCATACCCACAGGTATTTCTATGGCATGAAATTTCAGGAAGGATTTCTTTCCCCTCCCTTTTTTTTTCCCTTCCCCAGAAGAAAGTTCATTAGAAAGAGACTGAGGGCAAAAGTTTGAAAATGAAAATTTATGAAACCAGAAAAGGAGCTACTTTAAAATATTCCCCTAGAGGAAGAATTAGAGCTGTGAAATACCCAGAATTTCTGAAAGGTTATACAATCTTCTCTCCAGTTTATAGGCACAAAAGGCCAGGCTTCAGGCTGCACCATTGTGGGACTGGAGTCAGCAGCAACCTTAGGAGGAAACGTCTGTCCTCAATGTCTCTCACATTTGAACAAGGCACAGTAAAGGAATTTGGGGCTTTTAGTGTCAAAAAGATACACTACATTGTTAAATTAAGTATTGTCTTACAGAGAACCATCCATGGAATTATGATTTTAATAAAAATGATATTTCTTCATGTCTATCAAATCCTGGTCTACAAAAATGTACATTTTCACATATTTGCAATAGGAAGACATACGGTGCTGTCTGTTTTTATAGATAAAATGGCAATCTAAATATTTTCAACACTTTTTTCATAGTCTTTGCTATTTTCATTTTAAATGAATTCATAGTTTGTGAATGATTTCATAAGCCATGTCAGATGAATCACCTATTTTTAGATATTTAGATTGGATCTAAATTTGATTACAGTAGATAGTGTAAAATTATACTTGGATTGTTTTAAACAGCTCCTCCTACAATGCTCACTAAGTACGTGGTGTGGAAACAGATGCCACTCCATCCTCACGTGGCCAGGATAGAGAGGAATAATATTTTGATTTGGGGATTTCTACCACTGTAGGCAAAGGATCTACACTTTCACAGTGTCCTCTCATCAGGGGAGCTCTTATACTGAATTACTTTGCAAAACATTTTAAAAGACCTCTAGCTAATTCTTTCTCCAGTTGGTTCATTCTTGGTTGTGCCTGCTATCCTCAATAAGAATGTTTTACCCTTTTTGTGGTTGATGTGTTTGAAAAGAGGATTTTTTATGGAAAACCCACAGATGTTGAAGAACTATTTTAATATTGGAGATGAATAGGGGGGAAAAAGCATCAGAGGCAAGAGATATGTTCATCTCCTCTCCTGAGCCCAGTCCTGTGCCCATCTTCTGAGAAGTGGTGTTCTGTGACTTTTCTGGTCTTCCCTTCTCATACCCTGCTACATTTCCTCTTCACTGGACTAAATTACCAAGCATAGTTTTTATTACATGTGTCACACCCAGACCAAAAGTGCAACCAACAAAATTAGAATGGAAAATTATGTTTAAGCTCTTCTACCCCATCACATTTAAATAGCTAGATATAGAAATACACATATGCCTTGAAGGAGAAACTTAAAAATTTTATAATGAGCACCATATAAATGGTTATTAAAAAGCAATTTCATCCATGGCAGGTGACTATCAGCCCATAGGATGCTAACACTGTTGAAATATAAGAATACCTAATTGTTTTTTCTTATTTGAAGTTGTAACATAGAAGTAACATCACAGAATGTCAAAGCTGAAAGAAAATACTCAAGGATTGCTCTTATTTGACAAATGGGCAGCCAAGACCAGAGAAGAAATGTACGTCCTGACATCACACAGTCTGTGTAGATTCATGTCAAGATAAGGACTCAGGGAAATGGATTTGCGGCAGCATCTTTCGAGTCTTGGAAACAGAAGCAAATCCCATATGAAGTGTTGGGGGTCATCTCAGTGGGCGGAGCCTGTCCTTGCAGACCGAATGCCAAGTTACTTTTGGTTTGAATGAGCTTCCACAGTATAGAACTGACAAAGTAGTCTCTCAGGAGGGTCACTGGAAGAAAAGCAGAGGTTGCCACCATTTATCTGCGCAATGCATCCACATCCACACAAGCACACACGAACACACATGCATGTGAGCACATACACATTTTAGACTTTAGATCATGCATACACAGTGGCTTTCAAACTGTTCTCTGCATAATCATGCATTCCCTGGCATCCTTCTAGGGTCTGAACACAGTCAGAGAGAATGAACCACCAGGACCCTCAGGGAAGCATTCATAGCTTAGCTCTGCTGTGTGTCTCACTTATCCAAGATCTGGATAAGATATGCGTTACTCCACCTCACATTCTGGCATGCACACAGGGCATGATCATGCACATATGCAGACGTATTTGGAAATTAGTCATGTAAACAGGCTAGTACATCCTGCATACAAACGTGGCAGTTCCGGCAGGTGTATCCTTGAGTCACCTGTATAGCTAGTGAGGAGGTGGAGTGAGAGAATGGGGAAGCTTGTAATTTAGAAGACCTCAGGTTTTGCTTTAAAAGCCTGCTCTCGTCATTTTCTGGCATCTATTGACAAGGGAAGGGTTTACTAGCAGAGTCTCCATTTGCTTGCTTATAAAATAGGGTTGATTACATTTTTGCACACAGAAGTATTGTAATCAAATAAAGTGATATAGCGAACCAAGTAACCCATGTGCTGAAAATAAGTTACTTGGATTATTTTCATCCCTTCTTCCCCCTCCCCTATTTCTTAGTCTCACATCCAGGACTGGAGCCATGCTTCTCAAATCCCATTTAATGCTCTTTTGACCACAGAATGGCTGCTTATGCTGACTATGTCAGAATTGTTTTTCCGTCCATCCCGCTTGATTACAGCAGTAGATAAGTGGCCCCCAAATCCCCTATCTCATTCCTCCGTTCCAGTTTGATAAATACAAATCCTGAAACTCCTAAAGGTATGGTACTTGGAAATCTGTAATGGCTGCTCCATAATACAACAAATCCAGACAGCTGATAGGAATGAGAAATAGCGTCTCACCCTGCCTACCTCCTCATGCTTGGCAACGCAAAATGCCCTGAGGCCCAGTACTCTCTTTCCCAGTGGCTGATGAATGGTCCTCCATTACACATTTTCTTCCCTCAGCTTCTGTTTCAGTCTTGGATCTCTCACCTTCGTGCTATTCCTTTGGGCTTCGGTTCTTTAAAAGTATCATTTTCCTGTGTGAATATTCATACTATCCATACACAGCACACGATTACATAGTATATAAATATGCATGAATTCTTCTGCATGCTTAAACATGCATTTATATATGTAAACATATCTATGAGCAAGCAGTTGAGGAGGCAAAATGAAAAGCAGTTCCTTAAAATGAATGTCCTCATCTCCTCATGTCCCCTTGGCTACTTGCAGCCTGTAGTACATGGTCACATGAAGGTCAGAGATGATCTCACCGTAGTTCAGTTTACGTTTCTCTGCTAACTAGTGGTCCTTTGAAAGTCTCATCCTCTTGGCTATCATTAAGTCTTCTGTGGGCAACACTGGACAGAGGTTGAGGAACCCCAAGGGAAGAGTTAGGGAAAGGATTGAAGGCCCTCTAGGAGATGGCAACACCTGAAGAAGATCAACAGTGTCAACTGACCTGTACTCCTGGAACCTCTCAAAAACTGAGTTACCAAAGAGCATACAGGGGCTGGTCAGAGGCCCATGGCAGCCCATGTGTAACACAGGGCTGCTGTGTTGGCCTCAGTGGGAGAGAATGTGATAATCCTGCAGAGACTTGATGCACCAGGATGGGGAGGATGGGGAGGGAGCTGCTCTCTCAGGGGTAAAGTGGATGGGGGATGGAAGAGGAATTCTCTGAAAGGGGACTTGGGGGGGGCATCATTTGGGATATAAATAAATAAAATAATAAATAAATAAATGTCTTCTGTGGAGCAATGACCATTTTAATTTTCAGGCCGTTTTAAAAACCAGGGAGTTATGGTTTTGTTTCAAATTGTTTATTCCTTCCGCACTTTTGAGATTAAGCTTCTGTGAGGTTCAGCATCTTCAAGCACTTCCTCTTGTGCTAGCTTTGATCTGGGTGTTTCTCTTGCTGAGAAGAAGCAGCTTAATTTGATAGACTTTTCCTTATTAAATGTTGATTTGTTGCTTGAACACTTTATATGCTGTGAGTAGAAAGAGAAATGTCATGGCTATAGTAGAAATCAATACAAAAGATTTCTCAAATATTTAAAACTACTTATATGATCTAGGCAGTGTATTTCTGCATAATATCTAAAATAATTAAGATCTCTATAAAAAGAGACTTCTATATTTCTGTATTTATTTAAGCATTAATCATAGTAGCTAAGATATGGGGAATATATAATTGCCCACCCACAGTCAAATAAATAATGAATAAATGAATATATAAAATAGAATATTATACAACCATAAAAATGAATTTTGTAACATAAGATAACATAAATGGACCTTGAGAATATCATGCAATAAGAATAGACAGTTACAGAAAGCGATGTACAAGATGGTGATACAAAGTATCTAAAATAGTCAAATCCATAGGATGAGAATGCATCTGTGGTATGGAGAAAGTGCTGAAGCGAATTCCTACTAACTGAGCATGAGCTGTTCAGTTAAACAAAGTGAGAAAAATTAGAGCTCCTTTCACCAGCCTGTATAGACAGCTGACAACCCCTGACAGTAGAGCGAGACATTTTGAAAAGATCTGTTACCTGCTCTAACAGTAACTTAACGTTTGAAAATGTTGGTAGTTTCATTTCTGTTTTGTTCTGTTTCACGATAGAGTTCAAAAGCAGAAGCATGAATTTTTGTTACTAGAAAATGGGAAACTTGCCAAATGAGTTGAAAAGCTGAAGACAGGTTACATAGCACTAAAAATGAGATAAAAAGAGACAACATATACTTAGGAAAGAAGAACCTGACCAGAGAGTCTAGGTGGAATCCACAGACCTCACTATTGGCAGTTCTCCATCATAAACCACTGAGAAGCTAGGCAAAGGACAAGAAAGATACAATAGTAGCAAGAAATATTTTACTATGTGGCAAAATTTTACATTGATTTTCAGTAGTAAATAATCAGGAGTCAACTATCTTCTCAAACAGTCCATCAGATAAAGCCTGCTCATCACTGTATATATAGACAGTTCATTGACGTTTGACTTCTGTTAGCTACTTCAAGAATTGGTTGCATTATTAGTTTTAAATATTATAATCAGGCTCTACTTCACTTTCTCAGGGTCTATGGACCCTCCTATTCTTGGAAAGCAACCATATAGAAGCAAGAACCCCCGCTCCATCTCTTCCACTTTTCTGTCCATACAAGGACTTCCCATTTGTTGAAGTAGGAGCTTTCCTGTGAAGAATCCCTAGGCTGCAGCCTGAGGTAGGTGCACTGTTGATGTCCCTTGTCACCCCCATCCCAGAAATTCTTCAGTTGTAGATTATGTGGTATAGAGTTTGGGAACAAAAATATCAGGGTTGAAATGCCCAGTTTCAAGTAACCTGGACTTTTTAATCAATAGTAGTTATAGCCAAAAATGTTCATAGCTTTATAATCCTTGCATATGGAATAAGTAATCAAATACAACATGAAATGTTTGCCATGATGCTTGCTATCTGGTAGCCCTTCAAGAGAAAGCAAAACTAGAGTCTACATCTCCTTAGACTGTAACTGCTGGAATCAGGAGATAGAGCTTCAGGTATAGCTTCAGGTCTGTGCAAAAGAGTAATCATTTTCAACAAATAAACCACAAGAGTGTATGGTTGTTGTTGTTGTTTTGTGTGTGTCTGTGTCTGTATGCCTATGTATGTATGTCTGTGTACAAATCCAAGTGGAGCTCAAAAACAAAAAACTGAGCCAAAGTCAGCTAGGTATCCTAGAATATCTATTTTATTAAGCATGGCAAGTCAGTCTTTTATAATGGGAACACTTTAGTTGCTTTATTTTGTGAACAGTTAGTTCTTGCTTTATCAAGCACGATTCTTTTCGCTCTACAGACTTGGTGAGGAAAACAATCATAAGTCCTTGGGACTTGATATTAAAGTGTTTTGGCTCAATTACTTGCATGAATTTATCTGTTTGGTGAAGGTGCTGGGCTTATACCACAACAGCCACCAGCAGTGAGAATTAATCTCCCGAGTCTTAATTAAAACAGTCTTTGGAGACTACAAGTGCCTCAGGAAGTGCCAGAAAATCTCATTTGAAAGCTTCCTGATTGTGATATTTCCAATGTCATATTGCAGATTCAAGAAACTTGGGTGTTTGGAATAAGCCTTGCATGAGAACAGCCTCACGTTAAGTGCTTATCTTAACCACCGAACCATCTGTTCTTCCTCCATCATGGCTGTGAGCAGTACATACGAACCAGCATCCTTCTTCCTGTCCCGCTTCGCATCTAAGCACGATCTATTTCCAAAGTCATTTTTCTCCTTTTCCCGTCAAGCAAAGCAGAAACTAGCTGGGAATATTTCAACAGAAATGAAATGGTTTCCACCCTTTCTAATACCTCGTCTCCCACACACGGCTGAAATTTCCTGTTTTAAACACAGAGTTATTTTAGTCAAATGTTTTTCCCTTTACTAGTCACATCCAATTCCTTGCCTCGCTTGCTAATTTTTCTAAACAGCTTTGTATATCCCTACCTTCCTCTTCACTTCATGTATAATATTATGCCATTTGAAAATTTTACTTTATTTTCATTTCTAGATTCTACGTGCTTTTATCACCCCCTACAAGTTCTATGAGTGATAGATTCTATATGCTAAACCAGAACATAATAATAAATGAGCTAATTTGATCCTATGTTTTATCCTCAACGCATATGGCTGAGGAGAAAAAGACAGAATGTCACTCTCATTATCTGCCCTCTTCAGAGCAGACCTAGAGTAGCATGTTCAGTAACACTAATGGAGCTTCAAGGCACAGTGGTTGTGGTGGAGATGAACCTGGTAGTCCTAGGAGGCGAGGGTCAAATGACCCTGAAATGGCTTATTTGAAAACTGAAAGGGCTAAAGGAAGGATGGTAAGCACAAGTGTAAAAGATGCCACACTGTAGGAGGGCACATCTTATTTCTCTGCCGTTCACAGGAATAAACCTTTAAAAACTGGTGAGAGCCTGTGGATGTGAATTTCCAATTCATCTCAGGAGGAATCTTTCCATACTTAAGACTGACATGAGTATCATGTGCCTTATGGGGGTGTGGCTCTTCTGTTTACGAGCTGCTCTTTGGTTACTTCTTCCAAAGGCTATAAGTGATATTCATGTGGAAGGAAGAAAGTCCACCCCCAAAGACCACTGGAATTCTTAACATCCCTGAGTGACTATGGGCTTTGCTCTTTCCTGCTTCCTTAGCAATCCCTATTGTGGTTTGGATATAAAGGAGCCTCAGAAGCGCACATACTGAAAGCTGGGTCCCAGTTACTTGATTCAGTTATTGAGTGATTGAATCTTGAGGGCTGTAACTTAGTAAGTGGGTTAACCAATTCTTTGGTTCGGAAAGTGATGACATTTAACAGATAATAGGAACATGAAGGGGAGCCCAGCTAAAGGAAGGGCATCACTGGTGGTATGTGTTTGAAGAAAATGTTGTCTGTGTTGTCCCTGGAGCCAGCTGTAGATAAATAACTAAAACAATGAGAACATGAGTATCCACTTCCTTCCCTTTAGTTATTTATCTTAGGAACCTTGTGATCACAGTGGAAATGAAAGCAAGCCATTTTTGCAATAATCCACTCAGTTATCCCTACTGTCATTGTTTATCATGACTATATCCACATTCCTGGCCGTTCTCTGTGTAGTTTCTGCTCAGCATTCTTTCCAAAGTCAAGTCCCGAAAACAAACTCTAAGCACACAGAACTATTGGACTGCAGAACTAGAATTCAGAATAGGAGCTGGGGGAGGTGGGGTGGGGGAGTGCATCAAAACAAAAAAATCAAAGAGACTGAAGTGCACCCGTAGTCCATTTGTCTTCCAGGCGATGTTCAAAAGTAACAGTCGTCATCAAAGTGTGTTTGATCATTGGTCAATGGTTTCCAACTCTGGATAATAGTGATCCTTTCTCTTCTTGCTACCCTAGAGCAGCCAGCTCTGAGAAAGACAGCAGGTCAACACGCACACAGTACTTTATGGAGGCATCTCTGGCTGGTGATCATCACTTGCTTTCATTTACACAGCCAATGACTGAGAAATCGTATTCTTCCAGAGGCCAGTGGCTTACTAGGGAAGAGAAAATGTTAAGAGAACATCTCTGGTTTAGCAGAGTGAACCCTCAGCACTTTGTCCATTAGTTATTTTAAAAATTCATTCTTTTCCCAAATGAATTTTATAAGCTTCCTGGAGACAAAAATGATATCTAATAGTTTTGATCAATCTAACTTCTTTGAGTCTTCTGTAAAGCCCTGCATGTGCCAAGCCCTTTACAAAAGGTTTATTGAATAAAGAGATAAATAAATAAAGATGACCCAGAGAATCACTTTGAAATTCTAGTCTATCAATAGTTTATGGAGAATTTGGTTATTTTATTACCTTAACTCTTTTAAGACTTTAAAATTATTTCTCCATATTCTGTTGAGATTTGTTTTTGTTTGTTTGTTTGTTTGTTTGTTTTCTCTCTTTTCAGTATTCATCCAGTTACACAGGGATGTCTCTCTGGTGATTCTTCCCTGCACACTCCTTCATATTTTCTAAACGCATATCCTTATTCTTTAAAGAAGAGCATACATTTCAAATAAAATACTGAGGACTTTGTGATACAAGCTGTAACTGGACTCCTTGTTTTTCAGCCTAGGCAAAGGCTTTCATAGAGGAATCAATGATCATATTTCCCTGGGGCTGGAGTTTAGTTATTGTTATATTTTGAATTGTTATCTTCTGTTTGTATAGGACCTGGCATACAGAGAGACTTAAACTAAATGATGATGATGATTTCTAGGAAACAGTTTGATTTATAATTTTCCGTTAAATTTTACAGAAAGCTATAGGATGGACTCATGTGCACATGACCCTTGTCTTTCACTCTGAGTATAATATTATCCTCCCTTTTCCAATATGAACTCTAAGGCTTTCAATGTCCCATAGTCTTACTTTCAACAAAAAATATTTTATGGTGGTAATGAACACAATCTTGTTAGCAAATTTATAAATGTAAATGTCATGTAAAAGGGTAACTCAGCAGACAACTACAGCTTGGTCATCTTGCTTAAAGTGAATTTGTATGTCACTTGGTCAGTAATTCAAAATACCGCCATATTGCCAGCCAGGACACCATTGTCCATCTCTTTGATTTCATGAATTTAATTATTTTTATTTGTTTATGTTTATATTTCTCAAGTGAAGGCAACCATGTGTTGTCGTTGTTTTTGTTTGTTTGTTTGCATTTTATGACTGGGTTTTCCACTTATCAAAATATCCTCGAATTCAATCCATCTTGTCACATTCTGTAGGATCTCTTTCTTCAAAGGTAATGAGTGAGCAGAAGATATGACTCAGATAGGAAGAGCATATTCTGCTCTTTCAAGGGGCCTGGGTTAAGTACCAAATATCCACTTGCAATAGCTCACAACCACTGTAACTCATACTCAGGTAATCTGATATTTACCTTCAGTTTTCTGTGCATACATACAATAAATAAATACATAAGTAAATAAGTAAATCTTTTAAAATGCTGATATCTCATCATCATTACATCATTATCCAATTTTCTTGTCCTCTCATCTATTGGTGAGTAATCTATTTAGTTCTACATCTTTGCTAGCATTGAGTATCTGCTATAAAAAAAAAAAACAGCGTAAAGTTTTCACACACACACACACACACACACACATACATGAATACAGAATAACTATCACATCTGGCCATTTCACGTCTCAGAATTCACCCACAAGTCTTATACAAGGAGAATTTCCAGTGGACACTGGGGGCTTCAGAATCTGTGATTAGAATTATACAATACATAAAGTTCAAAGTCCTTCCCATGTAACTGGTACTTTAATGAGAAGACCAACAGCATGGGTATTCTATATGCAGGTTGGACTTTCTTTTTCTTTTTTCTTTTTAATTAGATATTTTCATTATTTACACTTCAAATGTTATACTCTATTCTGGTTTCCCCTCCAAAAAACCCCTATCCCCTCCTCCTGCTCATCACCCCAGCCACTCCTGCTTCCTGGCCCTGGCATTCCCTTATACTGGGGCATAGAGCTTTCACAGGACCAAGGGCCTCTCCTTTCATTGATGACCGACTAGACCATCCTCTGCTACATATGAAACCATGGGTCCTTCCCTGTGTACTCTTTGGTTAGTGGTTTAGTACCTGGGAGCTCTGGGGGTACTGGTTAGTTCATATTGTTGTTCATCCTATGGGGCTGCAAACCCCTTTAGCTCATTAGGTCCTCTCTCTAGCTCCAGAACTCAGTGAAGTAGGAACAACAGAGACAAAGACTCTCTATAGTCTCCTGTGCCCCATCCTACCACTCTGACCCGTGCAGATATCTTTACACCTGTACCATAGACTGAAGAATCCTGCAAAGAACAAGCACTTACATTAACTTGCAACTCGGAAACCTGTGTGTCTTTTTTTTTTTTTTTTGCCTTTAAACATTAGTTAGATGGTCATTAAATGCTTAAATATACATTTGTAGTAGCTAATGAACCTGGAAGGGTATCTTTGAAGCTCATCTTACTTTTGTTGTTTCTTTGAAGTATTATTGAGGCTCTAAACAAGATTCTGTAAATTAAATCTCTGCCTTAATAGCGTAAATGGTGAAAGTGAAATTGCAAATTGAATGCTCTCAGAAGAATGTCAGCTTGCATATATCCTTTCTCCGTTAATCTCTACTCTATTTTGTTTAGAATTGGAGTTTTCCTTTTATTTTGACCTCTATCAAGGAATATTATGGTATTTCCACAAATGAAAACAAACAAACACACTCTACCTGTAGCATCTTGACAGTGTGTCCAGAAGGTAACTCTCATGCCTCCTGACTTATTTTTGCACTTAGGACTGAACTCTGTGCCTTTTTCCAATTGGCTGATCATAAGCATTCTCTCAATTCCAACTCCATTTATTTGATATCACAGCACACATGGTTCATTATTTTCCAGGAGTACTAGACTGTGAATTGCCTCATGGCTGCTCAACAAACTGTGTCAAGCAATAAAATCCTGTGTCGCTGGATTGGGGAAAGGCCTCTTCCTTTAGGATTCTTTTCAGAGTCTTTATCGCCACAAGAAGCTGATTGTAAGCGAACTTCTCTCTTCTATTACTTATAAGGAGGCACAATCAGAATACTGACAAGTTTAGCCTGTGCCATCCGTGTATCCCGCTATCACTGCGCTGCTCCTCATTCTGACCATTTTATTTATATCTGTAAATAAGGACAAGAAGGTGGCATAGCTATTTTTAAAGTGATATGCGTTCTGACCACATAATACTTTTCTTTAATGTGTAGGAAACAATTATGCAGATTTGCAGAACACAATGTGATAATTATGCAGGGGTTACAGATGTGTACAAAGTATCAGGATCAAATGTAGATATTAGCATTTTCCTCTTCTTAAATATGTAGCAATCTTCATGTTAGGAGGCTTTGAATTCTTTCCCAGTTCTTTACAAAATAATTATCTCTGTGTTGTATACCATTGTTACCTTACTGTGCTATAAAGCATAAGATCATATTCCTCCCATATGACTCAATTTTAGTTTTCCCAGCTTAATTCTATCATGAACTTCTACTACATTTCCCAGACCAATGGTGATCCTTATTTTATGCTTTCTTTAAAATGACAGAAAAATAAACAAACAAATGAAAGACTGTGTATAACTGAGATATGAGATATTGATGTTTCATGCTTGACTTAGTTCCCCTTAAGGCTGACTGGTCTTCTATTATGTATATATATATATATAACAACTTTTAAACAACTCCATTCTTTTGGCACTTAGGTCAATGGTATATTTTGACTCTTATAATTAATATGGCCAAGGAGGTATACGTTTGCCTCTTAGATAAACTTATATGATTTGAGTTATGATTAATCATAAACCATCCTGATCTATATGGAAAGTTCCAGAACAGTCATAGCTACATAGTGAGACTCAGGCTCAAAGCAGGAAACAAAAAAAAAGCAAATGGTAAAATGTGTATGTTCAACCTTGTAATGGCAGACAAAGGAACCAACTCTATCAAGCTCACCCATTTGTTTGCTGTACTTCAGTCTCTACTGTGACCTGATCTTCATCCTTCAGAATCAAACCCTCTCCTGCTTGTCATACATGTGAACATATCTACATATACTAAAGTCATGGTGTGCTTAGCAAACAATAGTCTTACTGGCTTAAATAAACACACATTCAAAATAATTACAAACCAAGTGTGAAGCACAACAGGAATTTGAAATTAGTTCATACTTTATAAATGGAAACATTTGGGAAAGATTTTATATAAAATAATTGAGATACTTGACCCAATGTTGTATCTTTTCATTATTTTAAAACAACATTTTGTAAATCAAGATTAGATGGAATTTTCTTGCCTTGTAAAAGAAAATCTGGAAAGAAATATAACAGAGCAATGAGTGGTGCCTTTCATTGAGCAATGAGACAAAAACATACCGGGCCTCAGCATCTCACTGAAAGCCCTGCCAGAGGGCAGCAAAGTGGGAAAGAGGAAGAGGTGGAAGACGGCAAAGGAAGATGTAAGTCTTTCTTACTTTTAGAAAACATGATGCTCTATATACAATTACAAGATTCATTGAGTATTAGGACCTGTATAATATTTTAGGGAAGCACAAAACATCATGCACAAACATCAACTGTGTTTGTGTATATTAGCAGCAATCAATACATATGCCATCCTTGTCTCCTTGACAAACTTACATGATCCTTATCCCAGATTGTTGGCTCAGAGACTTCTGGGACTAAAAAGTCACAAGAAAGTAGAGTAGCATAGGACAGGCTTTCTGGAATAGGCATGTCTTCCGTTTGAACTGGGTACATACAGGGATGAGCAGATGGGAGGGTGTGTTATGGGAGCAAGAGTGGTCCTTGGCTGAACTGATAGAAGATGCAGAACTGGGTTCCAGGTAAGATCAGAACTGCAAGTGTCCTGGGATAAGTTGAAGCCCTGGGGGAAAAGTTAATTTGTTAGTTTGCCAACCTGCACCACCAGGGAGAATTGTGGGTGTTCTCTAAATGTTGAAAAGAAAGTGCCCTTGGTATTTATACTAGTCAAAGGCCAAAAGCCAGCACTAAGGATAGGCTTTGGCACCCATCGGGTTAAAGGAAGTTGCAATTTCATTGGCCTCTGAAGTCTTCATGAAGGAAGACACCTTCGTGTCTAGGTGTTGGAGAAAAGAGTCACTAGATGTCAGTTTTCCTAGCTAAGATGGGAGACACCAATTCCTAGGAGCGACTGACTCACAAGGTTCACTCCTCTCTCTTATGTGAATGCTTTAGCAAAATGGATTCTATTTTACAAAAATAGATCCCCTCTAAGGGACCTATTAAAGCAGTGGTTCTCAATTGTCCTAATATTTCAGTCCTTCAGTACAATCTTTCATATTGTGGTAATTCCCAACCATAAAATTATTTCATTGCTACTCCATAACTGTAATGTTGCTCCTGTTATGAATTGTAATGTAAATATCTGATACAAGACCCCCAGAAGGGTAGAGACCCGCAGGCTGAGAACCACTGTATTACAGTGTATAGCTAGGCAGCCACTGATATGCCCTGGCACATTTCAGTTTGGGTGCCTTGAGAGGCTCTGGCAGCCAAGAAGATGAAGGTCCTGAAGGGAATCACAGGAAAGAAGGAGGTGGCTATCCATGTTTCTTCCAAAGAGAAATTAATTTGGTTTTCTGAAAAGACACTAAAAAACACAAAGACAAGCAAGACAGCGCCCCACCTTCCAGAGAAGCACTAACATCCTGAATGTTTGGATGCACTCTGTGGAAAGAGCCAAGGCTGTTTTTAAATCTCTGCTGGCTGGTGCTGCCTGAGCTGTACCAGGGCCCCAGAAGGAGGCTGTGCTAGGAATTGCAATTAGTAGTCAGGGCACAGGCAGGAGCCAATGCATGCAAATGAAAAACAAACAAACCTGAAGGTGGGATGGAGAGAGGGAGGGGAGGGAGGAGGGTCTGAGAGCAGATGAAACAGGGAACCCACCCATCCGATGAATTCTTCTCTGCTCTCATTTTCAAACTGCACAGGGCTGGCTGAGCTTGCACCTCACTTGTTAATCTCCCTTTTGCATCCCTGTTTTTGTGGCTGTCAGAACTCCATATTATGCAAATTGGGCTTAAGCAATTAAGGCAATAATGTCTCCCTTGAAGAGTTTGACAAGGTGGTGGGAGTTTGGGCTGCATTTCTCAGACAGGGGCTTGGATGCTTATTTACCTACAAATAGAAGTGAACAAGAAACAGGAAGACACAGTTGGATTTGACTTGCCTGAGCTGGGCTGCAGCATTCTCTAGCTATTCCTCTGTTACTGCAAAGAGCAAGGGGTCACTTGGTGGCATTAGTGGGTGGTAAATTTAGAATAAACGAACACTTTCCACAAGATGTCGTTTTAACCTGGTGAATTCACACCTGCAGAAGGCCACCAAATCAATTCCTCTGACTGGATTTTAAAGGGGACTAGGTGACTTTGTGAGGAATAACATTTGAAGCTGCTAGGGCTGTGTATCTTCTGTTTGGGGTCAGGAACTGATTGTCTGAAAGCTAGAGGGAAGCAAGGCCAGGAAGTCAGGCTCTGTCTGAGATAAGACTGAATTGCACAGTGCATGAGAATATCACAGCTTCTTTCCTCTAAAACATCCCCGGTCATCAAGAAACCCAACAGGATGCACTTGGCTCTGAAACTGAGAGTAAATACTGTCTTCTCTCCTGCCTTGGCATTTAGTATATGGAAGGACCAGGAACAGAGGTTATTTAGTTAGTGTTCATCATTCTGTCCCTCATTAGCTGAACATGTGATGAGGAAAAGCCTGCCATGCCTGTAGCATGTAGCATGTAACAGGTGTGCATGTGAGCACAGTAGTGGAAATGATAGGAAGTAGGGCTGAGAACAAGCCTAGCCAGGGATAAGTATAGCCTGGTTCTTAATTATGTATCACCACAGCATTTGCTCTTGGTTTCTTCCACATACTTTGTAATTTCCCTGGCAAGCAAGTCCTTAAGTCAAGCACAAATCTCCCCTCTTTCAAGTCACTCGCTGTGGATCCTGCCTAGCTTAATTTTCCAAATTTCCTAAATATTAACGATGGTTCTTTAAACCTTGTGTCCTATCCATAGATCCACCGAGGAACCCCGATCTGACCCACGTCCTCTGAAATGATTTTCTTTAAAAATTATCTCCAGTTGAATATGATTTATCAAAACTAAAACACTCCTCCTTTTGCTCCGACTCAAGTAGGACACACCATTTCACACTGTTCATCCTCTTGTTGATTAATCTTTCTTCCAGTATGCTCAGACCCACTAAAGAAGGTATACATTAAACTTCCACTCTATGATAACAACTGTCATTTTTGTTTTTATTTTCTAGGCTAGAAGCTCCTTATAGGTAGTCCAGGCTACTTTCCCACCTCCTGCTTTTGCATCCTCCTGCTTCGGCCTTCTAAGTACTAGAATTAGCAGTGCATATTGCCATGTCCATCACTGTAATGTATTTTGAGTATAAAACTATCTTTAATAAATAAGATGCAGTCCCCCTTTTAAAGACATTGTATTTTTATAGGGATAAAATAAATTCAAATGAATTGACATACTATAGTAGCTAAGTAAAATATTGCTATGAAGGGAATATAACTAAATAAGGATGGGAATGTTGGTAGACCTGAGACTCAGGGAAGACAACAGAAAGAAGTGACAACTGAGCTGTCTCAAAGTTTGAAAAAATTAACCGTGTAGTATTTAAAGACAGGCATGGCCTCAACTTCCTTGTCAACTTCCTTCCTACTCAGCTCCACTTTGCTGCATCGATTTATAACCATGGACTGATCACTCACAATGAAATACCCCAAACACTAATGCTTTTAGGGCTCTGATTTTTCTACTAAAAACTTCTAGCAAGACATCTAACATCCTAGCACAAAACTCTCTTGGTTTTCTTCTCTAACCACACACCTAAAAGAGACCACTACTAAAACATCGTCTGTATGAAGCTTCTCCGTCTCAGTTAGTAGCAAACCGTCCGGTTTAGTCACTGATGTCTGAAGCCATGAATCATCTGAGGTTCCCATTACCTTCTACACTGATCACCACCTTCTGTAGAGTCTCAAGTCACCATCTCCCAAGGAACCAATATCTATTTTACATTTCCTTATGTCTCTGCGGACACTAATGAGCGGTAGCATTTTCTCTTTGTAGTCTCTGGACTTTGTCTCACTGAAATGCTTGCATGGGAGGTCTGTGCTTTGTTACCATCACATTTTCATCTTATCATGAGTCTCATCCACTTGGAATTCCTTTATTTCTACCCTATACTTCATCCATCCTGATGGTTCCTGCTTACCTGAAGAGAGCATATTTCTTGGTGTCACCATGACATTTCTGTTTCTTCTTGTGCAGTAATCACTCTCCCTCTTTTTTGAACTAGAGAGAGTAAATTCATCCTTTGTGCCACTGTTTAATTGCCATAAAAGTCTATATTTCTCTCTATATATATGGAAATGTCTTGTCTCATCGTAAGATGTAGTTTGCTTTGGATTTGCTCTTTAGATTGAGTCCCTGGTCATGAAGGATGCATATTTGTAGACTGCTCATATTGACATCCTGGCTCTCAGTTCCCCGGTGTTCTTCCAATGGGGGGGGGGGGGAAGTCCTCACTATTGCAAATTGTCCAAAAAAAGTGGTCTGATATGAAAATAAAGGAATTCAGATGATAAGCAATGACAAAGAGAAATTCGAATAATCAAGATACAAAAGGCAGCTGTCCTGCTCAGAGAGTGTAATTGGGGAGACGGTTTAGAGCTGGCACCAGCACAGAGCTTTCAGCAATCCCTAGCTTAAGATGCTGAGTCTGCTGACTTGTATCTGATCCAGCTGAGTAAGGTGAGTTTGTATACTTCAAACTAGTTTGTAAGCTATGATTGCCTGGCACTGGAGTTTTAGAAAAATGATGTTGTCTGCATCTTGAAGCAGCTGGCTCTCTTTGAGTTTTGGAGGTGAGAAGTGTTGAAGGAGAAGTGACAAGGACAGTTATAAATTCTATGCCTAGTCTGCATTTACGCTCTTCCCTAGTTTCCCCCCCCCCCCAAAGCCGTGCATAGAAGACAGAGGGCAGATAAAGGGTAGCAACGGGGAGCGAATGATAGAACCTGAATAAAGTGTTGATGTGTGTGGCAGGGCGTGGAATGGGGGACAGGGCAGGGAGGTGTCTTTGTTTTAGGACTGGCATTTGACTCGAGTTCATCAGAAATTGCTGGACACCAGTACCCAATATTTAGAAGAAACACTTAGGATGGCCTTTAGCTTCCCATTCCCTTTAACAGACCACTTGGAAAGTGCACACGGAATGGCCCTAAGGCGAGGACAAGAGCAGAGTGTGAGTCAGTGCATTGCAATGAATGTTTATAGAAATTGAAAGACAGAGCAGGAATCCATTCAGACAAAGGCTACATGTTCCAAAGGGGAGAAGAGATGTTGAATACAGGATTGCCTCATAGTGGGTGATGGAAGGAAAAACACTCATAAAAGGAACAAAAACTAAAGGGGAAACAAGGTTAGACCAAGATTTATCCAGAATCAGCATAAGCTTTACCCATTGATGACACCCCTCAACAGAAAACAGATTCTTATTACTTTTTATTTTCTGAGTTTTTCTCCTTCCTCCTCCTCCCTACACAGTGTTCATTTTTTTTAAAAAAATTTTTTTTCCTAAGCTTCAAATAACTTAAATAAAATTCCCTTGAAATGAGAATGATAATCTAATACTCTATTGGAAATAAATAAAATCAATATGTTCCTTATCGTGAACTACTCGAAACAGAATACTCAAATGTTTCCATCTGATTGCTGGTAAATTTGCATGAAATGATGGGTTTAGCCGAATTCTCATCAAGTCAATTGTTGTCAATAAATATATATTAGGCACTCTGTTAGATTCTGCATATAAAAAGATGATAGGATAATTAATACTGTTTACCGAGGACTCACCAGAGGCTAGTTGCTATACGCTGAAGCTTAAAGCTCATATTGTCAATATAAGCATTGAAATTGCTTCCCTTGAGCAATTTTTAGTGATCTCTGTTGAAATTGTAACAGGACTTTTGGCTACATTGTAGGTTCTTTTATTCTACCCTTCTCCATCCCTTTACTTCTTCCCTTTCAACTCCCTAACACCTGGTAGGAGAGAAAAGGATATTCAGGAAAGGGGCAACTCTTCATTAGACTACTTCCCTCCGATTAGGGGTGGTAAGTTCCTTAGGGGCAAGTTTGATCTTTGCTTCCAGGATATCTACATTTCTTCTTGTTATCTCTGCACACGTGACTACTTGACAAACTGCAACCAGTCCATCAGCACCTTCTATCAGGGTTCTGGCATGTCTATATCCTCTGAAAAGTCCCCGGATTCCAAAGGCCACACAATTGCAGAAACTATTATCTGCAGTGGGTAAAACCATGTGTCTGCAAGAGCATGAGGCAAAGGGTCCTCAGCTGCTGTGTACAATAGGAAGTAGCCCTGTATCCCACATCTGGACTTAAAATAAAACACATTCTTATCATTGTTCTGTGTTTTTTAAAGAAACCAAAATTCTCACTATAAAAATCTTACCAAAATTTAGCCAAGGATCCCTAGATATGAAAAAAGCATAACCGGAGATTCCTACCAGTCCTTGGAATGTCTTTTGGGGGTGGTGGGGAAAGATCTGATATTCACGGTTCTATTATGTCCCAAATCTTAGATACTTCTTGCCTCCACTATTCATAATGACTGACATTATTTTATATGCCTACTATTACAGTGGACCTCAAAATTTACCGCACATAAAATAATAGAGTGTGTTTCTTCAAAACAACATCTCAGAGATTCTAATTAATGAGCTCTAGATTAGGGGTGAGCATCAGCCCGACTAGCTGCCTGAGTGAGTCTGACACTATTCATCTATAAGACTACTTTGAGAAACGTGCCTTAAACAGGAGTTCTCCTTCAAATGATCAAGTTTCTTTCTTTTAAAAACATTCGTGTAGTTTATTTTGATTGTGTCTTTCCCTCCCCAAGTTTATACTTAAAACTGCTCCTTGTCCAATTCCATATTCTTTCTCAAAACAATAAAGTAACAAACAAAAAACCCACCTATTTTTCTAAAATGTCTTGCTTCTAGAGTATTTTTCGAAGCTCATTGATTTATTTTGGAGGTTCCATCTTCTCTGAGAGATAAATAAGCACCATAAGATGGTGCATTATTTCAACTATCTTCCTGTGTATTTTTTTTTAGCTCCTTGTTCATATTCCAGATGGGAGTTATTTTGGTAAATTAGATGCAGATGTTGTTGTATTGTCACATTGATTTTGGAAGAAATTTAATAAAACTATTTAGAGACAGTAGATTGTATGTACTGGCTACTTAATCTAATTATATTTGTGGTATAGTGATTAATATTAATGTAACAAATGTTTAACCACCAATACTAAAGTGGATTTAAATACTAAAATCCCTGATAAAAGAAACAGAAAACTCAGATTTTTTAAAAAATGGAATTAAACAGAAACAATTTATTAAACAGGCTATTTTAAGAAGTTTGTCCTGTCAGAGTGCATGGAGGCAAAACAGTGATAAGCTTCAGCTGGAGAGGCCATGGGTGGGGCCAGGGTGGTTGGAGCAAGGCAACCATCTAAGACATCATGTGCTTATGATAGAGACAGTGATCAGCTGAGAAAAAGCCAGATCCATACACTAGCCCGTTGGTGACAGTCCCCTAAACTTAAGGAAGTGCTTCTCCTTGAATGAATCCAGATTGAGGTGGAGAAGCTGGGAGAGAAACCTGTTGCAGTGTGCTTGGCTAGGATATGGAAGGGAATCCAAGGAAGGAGGCGTGGCCTTAGAGCAATGGGTCAAGAACCAGAGATACCTATCCTCTCAGGTCTAAGATTCCCCTAAGTTAAGGTAACTCTGAGAACTAAGTCCTCTGGTAATCTTAACAACATTTTCATCACCTCAAACCTCTATTTTTAAGAATAGCAATAGTTTTGAAACCTATGGTGAGTCCTAGGGAGGATGAGGGCATTTAAGAATGTCCTTCATCAGCACTGCATTTTGAGATTCAAAAGGGAAATGGATAAAAATAGCTCTTCTCTGTTTGTCTCTTCCATAACCCATGATTGTACAAGGCTTTTCTCTGCATTTCTTTCTAGATCTCATGTCTAGCCAGCAATATTGGGGGTATTGCTATCTCCCAGTTTATGCAGAACAATCTTCTAGTCAGTCCCAATGAGTATTACTTTCTTACCCCTGACATCTCTTCCTTCCACCACTTGTACCTAACGCACTATGCTTTACCCAGCTTTTCTTTGTCCTTTTGTTTTAACTCCTTAAGTTTTAGAACAATCTCTTCTAATTAATCCTGTCTCTGGTGGCAAAAGGCTAGGTTCTGTCTAAAACTGCATGATTTAGCAATTATTAAACAGAACTGGGATTGGACAGGGCAATGAAGAGAACAGGGTACCAGTACCAGAAAGCCAGTAGGGCCATGGCACTTCATGTAGTTTCTAGGGTACGTTCACCCCATTACTGTCTTTGCTGAGATGACTCTGAGGATGATTGGATATCTTTTCCTACATTCTGGGGACTAGCTTTCTAGTTTTCTCCAACTTCTGTTTTCAATATTAACTTGAGTGAGTCCCAAACTGCAATCGAGTCAAAGTGTTATCTACTACAGTAGCTGACTTACAAGTGGACACTGTATTTTTTGTTTGTTTGTAAATATAGCTTTGTTACAACATTCATCAAGTCTTTAGGTTGTCAGCATTTAATTTGAATCTAAGAAAAAACAACAACACACCTACTGCCATGTTTTATTTTTTTTCCTAAAATAAACGATTTACTAAGTATGTCCACCTGGAATGAAGGCAGAGATTTATGCATTATGTTCACTGTGCCGAGTAATTCCACAGACAGGAACATTGAAGAAAAGCCTCCCAAAGTTCAAGTTGTCTGGGAAACAAAGAAGAGACTGAGACAGTCAAGAACCATTTTATCTTTTTTTTTTTTCACTGTCTCTGTTTAACCTTGAGGAAAACTAATAATTGCAAATTCAGAACTCTTTTTCAAAAATCTTAGAAACGTGCCTATTTACCTTACAATTTTAGGGAGGACTTAATAAGTTCATATGTGCAAAAGGACTTCTTAAACAATGAAATACTATAGGACCAGAGGTTATTACCACCCTAGTCCTCATTTTTAATTGCATAACAAATTCTTCATCTGTCATATGATTGCTCTATCACACTGCAGTGGTTAGCATATCATAGAAAAGTTATCTAATTAAATGGTAGCTGAAATACCTCTGGTACCAGTGTAATCCAATTACATTTACCAAGTAAAAGAAATTAGCCTGGCAATTTACTCTTCAGCCTGGACAGTTCCCTGCTCCTCAGCCAGTCTTGCGGAGCTGACAAGGTCTTCAGAGATCATCTCTTCCAATACCCAGATTGTTTTATAAGAAAAATCACTGGAAGCCAGGAGAGGATGGTATAACACTACCACTGAGGGCACATCAGAAAGGAATCAGAGAACTGCACAAACTCCCCCCTCCCCCCAGTCCTTTCTTCAATTTTCTGTCCTTCTAGGTGTCAGTGTCATTTAAGAGAAATATTTTTATAGGACTTCATTTCTTCCAACTCAGTCTTGTTAATCTCATTCCCCTAATGAGAGGCAACAGGAGCAGGGAGTGAGTGAGAAATGAAAAAAGTAAGTGAGAAAGGAAAGAAAAAAAAAAAGGTGGCTTGCTGAATGATCAGGTAGAGAGATTCAGGGACTAAAGCGATGGAATGCTGGGGGGTAGAGCTGACTGCTTCTGATAAATCTGCTTGTGTTCAGCTTCTATTCAAGTCTTATTTTACTTTGGTGTCACTTGTACAGCATGAAGTGGTCCTCAAACCACCTCTTAGGAGTAGGAATTATTAAAGGCTGCAAGTATGCTCTTGTTTGCCTCCTGAATCATTGGATTCATTTTCAGCACAATGACGTGCTCACATGGATTTAACAATCAGCAGGACATGCTAATGCTTTATTTACAAAAGTAGTCCATTGTTATTAATAGAAAAAGTTAAACACATTGAAGATTTCCTTGTGTCCTGTGGTCTCATTGTTCTCACTTATAGTTCTGAAATTTGAGTAGATATTTTTGTCCTTAAAGAAAAGAGATGGAATGTAAATGAAGAAAATATCTAATAAAACAAAACAAAACAAAAAAGAGATGTATAAAGTGAAGCCTTTGGCTATTAAGTAATTGAATGGCAATCATACATCTGATTAATAATGTCTATGGAAGTGATACAGAAGAAGTTAAGACTAGCCCTTGATCCCAATAATAAGGATATGAACAGAAAGGTACTTGGAAATCATTTATATTGAATCAACATTGATTTTTCAATCCCCACAAAAGTTTTAAAATTCAGAAAGCACGGAGACTTAGAAAACCTATTTTAATGTTACTTTTGTTAACATGTACTAAGTGTGAGTATTAATGTGTTACAGGGTGGTATTCTTGAATGTGCATGTAATATGGAATGATCAAATCTAGCCTCTCATCGTAAGAACCAACTTTACCTCTAGTAATCAATATTTATATTTGGTCCAACATTTGTTTCAACCTTCAGGTAAGAGAGATAATGTGATTTTCATCATGCTGGTCTGTCTTACGTCACAGGTTCCATGCATTTCACTGGAAATGACAGGATTTCTACTTTTTCTACCTGGATAATATTCATTGTATATATGTGACTTCTCCTCCTTATTAATTCACTCCAGTTGATTGATTGTACAGTTGGACCATTGTGACTAATTCCACAATGACCATGTATATGCTGCTATGTCTTTTCTTTCTGGTAATTTCTTTTCATTATATACTCAAATGTGGATATGTTTTGTCCTTAAAAAAAGAGATGGAGAAAGTGAAGCCTTTGGCTATTAAGTAATTGACTGGAAATCACATATCAGATTCTAGATCTACTGAACTTTTGAGAAGCCAGTGTATTATTCTTTGCTATGGTTGTACTAGAGGTCTTTTTAAGGTCTTAATATAAGGTCTTAACCTTAATATTGATTAATTGCAAAAAGAAAAAGAAACAGAAACAGATAAGTTAAAGAATACATGCCAGGAACAAATTTGATTTGTATTTCCCAGGCTACATTGCTGAATTGATACAAATGCTGAGAGACCAAAGGATGCATAGTGTCTCTCCATTTCATCTAAGAATCCCAAGAAAGATATTTCATCCTGCCAGCTACCAACTTATGCAAAAAATACTTCATCCAATATCAAGAATTCACTGACTTCTTAATCTGCTTCTGTAGGTCCCTTATCTCTGTTTCTCATTGTCTTGCCCTTACTCCACTTCATCAGAATCTCCCAGGCTGCCTGCAAATTCATTTTCCAAAATGTTTCCTGCTTATATTTTACTCATTTGTGTATATACATACTTGTGATTCTGTACATGCATGCCAAGGTTGGCACCAGGAGGTCAGAGGTCCATTTGAGAGATTCTCTTTCTACCATATGAGTCCTTAGATTGAATTTAGGTTACCAGATATAGTAGCAAGTTATTCTTGATTTGCCTTAGGCAAGGACAAAGTCTCTGTATATGGATGCTTTGAACTTACATTTTAAATAAATAATATAACTAACCTTTACATGGACTAGCATTTTAAGATCTTGTTTATTTCATTGTATTTTAATTTTTTTTTTAAAAAAAATGTTGTCTTAGAAAGGAGGACATGAAAGTTATATGCCTCCAAAGGTTGCTACAGTTTTTAGCATCATTTGAAAGAATATTTTAAGCTTCTACGAAGTTTTGTTAACAAAATACTATAATCCCATTATTGCAGATCTTCACCCAGAGGAGTAGAGAATGTCGCTTTTCTTGTAGTAACCAGCTGCTCATGATCCCCACCACTTTCACTTTATCCCACTGGTTAAGAAAACAGAAAGCCAGTGCAGTAAGGAGCGAATGAGCCAGTCCTGTTTATTTCCACTGAAAAGCAGCTATGCACTGTTTGTTTATCTCCCTCTGGGAACAAGCTGGGAAACGTGTGTTTGAAAAAATAAAATAAAAATGTCTTAAGTGTTGATGCTATATTTCCAGGGCTTGATAAGTCCTTCAGAGAATAACACTCCACTCCACTCAGCAGGGTATAATTACAGATAACTTGAATGCTTTATCTCAGGGCTACCTCAAATACACACATACATACATACATACATACGAACATACATACATAAATACATAAATAAATGGGAAGGAAAGGAAGATATATCTTTTTTCCCTGGATATATTGATTCATAATTAAGTATCACATACATTGGTTGAGTCTCTAGTTTGCCAGTTATATTATCCCAGAATTTGGAGTTGAGGTAGGGAGATCATCAGTGGATTTGTAAGAAAGTATTACTACAGGAATACGTTATGTATCTGTGTGGTTTATCAGTACTTGCCTAGGCTCATCCTGATGTCTGTTTTTGTCTCAGCTTTTGTAAATATATATTTAGTATATCCACCTGGAATATACAAGCAAAAGACCAATAAAAAAAATGTGCAAACAAGCCAATGTGAGACAAAATGTCTACAAAAATACCGTTTGTTTTGTATTGGCCATTGAATGCAGGGCATGGGCCTTAAGAGTGTTTAATATACCCAGTCAGACTCCACTGGCAAAAACTAATTCTTTTCTTTCTAAACTGATGATATTTGGAGATAGCTTTTTGGTTCGGGATGGTAGCTTGTATCCACTTCACCTCTCAGTACTGGGTCATGTATGTCTGTATCTCCCCTCCCCCTCCCCCACCAAGCCTTGGGCTCTCCCCCCAACCCCCGTGTGTGTGTGTGTGTGTGTGTGTGTGTGTGTGTGTGTGTGTGTGTTGTATTTCTTGTGCTTTTCTTTCTTTCATTTTTCTTTTGGTTTGCTTAGGTTTTTGTTTGTTTGTTTGTTTGTTTGTTTGTTTGTTTGTTTTGCCTGTGTGTTTTCCAAAAGAGAGAGGGAAATAAAATGTGGAGAACTGGGTGTGTGGTGAGATGGGGAGAATCTGGGAGGAGTTGGGAGAGGGGGAACCATGATCACAATACATTATACATTGTACTAAAATATTTTATTTAAAAGTATTCCTCAGTATTTTCACACTATACCATTATTTCTTCATTCTGTCTAGTATCTCTTTGTTATCTGTATTTGCCAGTATCTCTTTACTTAGCATTTGCACATAGTACATACAGCACATCAAGTAGCAAAGGGAAGCTAGAGTTGAACATTGATTAGAAAACAGGGTCCTGACTCTTCAATAATAATTTATAGCATTGAAATCTTTGTAATGAAATATATTTTCTCTATGTGTGCTGCTTAATCTGGACCCCCCACACTTCTAAAGTTCCTGTGTGCTGTAATCACAAGGCTAAGGTTCTGTGTGGCTCTCCATTTTCTATTTTTGTTGACAGTCTTCTCTGGAACTAAGCTAGCTTGGCTTTTTGAGGACTGAGGGACAGGCTTTTTCTCTAGGATGTGTAGCATCATGGCAGTATTTCCTTAATTGATAGTCTAAATTATGTCTACACAGCAGATCCTCAAAATGACAACATACCTTTCATCTCAGAGATGTTGCCTCTGCTCCAGCATATGCTGCAAACATTCCTCATTTGGGCTACCTTTTAGCTCCCTTACCATACTTTATTTAGGCTTTCATTAAAATGCCACCTTCTCAGAAACACCTGCCCTGGCTACACATTCTCTTCATCTATTTTTGTTCATAGTGCTTACCATGATCTCTAAGTATGCTTGTCTGCTAATTATCTATTTCCATACTAGAATAGAAGCCAAAGGATTTGTTAGTAGTCATTTCATATATCCAGAAACTAAGATAAAACTAACACATGGTAGGCATAAGATCTCAGAGACAGTTACTGAATTAATGAATAGAATACAATCAATGACCTTGAAAAGGAGAATTTAAAATTTTGTTATTATCACTGGGAAGAAAAATTGAGCTTTAAATATTAGAAGAATTCCAGTCCTCTATACCTTTGCCTCTGCCCTCACTATTCTCTACCACAGCAGCATCTGTTGGGATATATATATATATATATATATATATATATATATATATATATATATATATATATGGAAATCTCTAAAGGGAAGGCATTGCTCCCATTTATCTTTCAATTCTTGCTCAGAATAGACTAAATGCTCCTCACCAGGGAAGTGCCTGTTGACTGAGTGAACTCATCACAATTTTCTTTTTATTTCCATATTTCCCAGGAAAATTTGCAATGTATCCCTAAATTGGAATAAAAGTGGTTTATGAGGGCTAACAAAGGACTAGGGGACTGATAAAGAGACCATTTCAGGCCATAGAGGCAAGCTAGAGACAGACTTCTAAAGCAGTGGATAGAGAAGTTTTGGCAGCTGCTATGAAAATCAGTTTGAATCCCTAGGGTCTTTTAAGCCAAGGAAAGAAAAAGCATTGAGAATTAACAGAGCAATGGGTCCCCTGGGGCTTCTTGAAAGTGCACAGATTCTAAGCATCCCCAAATATATTGTTGGGTATGATATTAGACCACTAATCAATTGAGATGTCCATGATCATTTTATATCTCACTGCTCCTGGAGAGTTTGCCAGGAAGGATATAAACCTGACAGGCATCCAGTCTTTCTGACTCAAGAGCTTTTCCACGTCTGCTCTTCATCCTGAAAAAAAAAAAAATCACAGCAGAATGAGGTAATGAGGCAAAGAAGTTCTACTCACAGGACTCAGGAAGAGGGGGGCACTTAAGGACATGACGCTATTATACTTGATTGAGATCCAAAAGGAAAGCCAAAACCCTTCTTTATGTCAGGGTGATTTCCATGGAAAACTGGGTGCCAAGTTATGAGTATGCCTTTGAGAACTATGTCAAACGAGCTGGCTAGCTACCATGTACTCTCTGTGTGGGCATTCAGAAGAACTCTGTACCGGGATAGGAAAGACACTGTGGAAAAGTTAGAAGGAAGTATTCTGCGAGTTGAATGCAGAATGCCTAGGAAGGAAGTTTTTCTCACTGAAGCTAAGGAATGAGGAGAATACAAATCCTTCATGTTCCTGGAGGTTTGGATACTTTAAAAAAAAAATGCACTGTTGATGTTTTAAACTGCACAAAGACCACTGCAATGAAGGAAGAATATGGAAAGTATATACCAGGAAAAGAAGAAAGGACAGGGTCTGTTTTTATGGTTTCCTTTTCTTTCCCTACTTACTTAAACAGGTCATTTCAAAGTCACAGAGTCTAGTATTTTCACATTTCCTAGCTTTGAGGGGCCATATCTCTATGTGTCACCTTGAAGTTGCAGAAGTGGATACTGACACTAGAGTCCCAGACGTCTGTCCCTTCCTCTCAATCCAACCTAATTTGCTTTGCTTTCCAAGAAGATCGTTAACTAAACTAGCTTCTTACTATTTCCATACCAAGCACACAAAAGAAAAGTAAAGTTGTTAAAGCAATTGATGTATACCTAGAGGACAAAAAAGAATACACAGTCAATTGAGAAATGCCATGAACAGAAGTGAGGTCATAGTTAAGAGCATGATATACCCTCTGCTGTGGCTTCTATTATTCCAGAGTACCTCTTCTTTATTAATTACACATCATGTTTTTCTTATTTTTCCTTCACTATCACTAGCCAAAATGTTCCTGAAGACCATTCTGTACTGCTCAAAGCCATTGACATGCACGCTCTGAGATGCATGCAGCCAATACAAAGGCTGCTGGCCAAATACATTTTTACAGACAGAGGGATGAGCTGCAATGGCAATGGCAGGAAAGCCTAAGTGGGGATGGTAATTTAGGTTCTGTGTAAGTAAAGCAAGAGATTATATAGTACAAGAAGCAGAGTGGAAAAATGGATCGCAGGCCTCTAATTTCATTGAACTAATTGTGAGTCCTTGAAGCTTACTCTCCTCATTATAAAATGAGGGGATTTGTCATGATGCCCTAATGGTGCCAATGTGAGGTAATTAAGTCTATTCAAGAAATAATCCTTATCTTGATTGGGTAAATAGGAGTTGATTAATTCTACTCTGATTAACCACTGCCTCTCAAAATGTCCTAGAGACTTCTACCAACTCTACCCAGCCAGATCCCATTCCCCCCACCCCATACACACAGCAGAAAGTAAAAATGCACCAGTATCTCTCAAGACAGAGATCAAGCCAAGACCTAAATGTCCCTAAAACATAAAACATTTCTGCAGATGGTTGTGGTAAGTGAGATGGCATTGGTTAGGACAAGATGATGGACTGAAAGGGAGGGGGCATAGGAAGGAGGTTTCTTTGAAGCATCAAAAAGACTTTATACATCTTTTCTGCCCTTTTATAAAGACTTCATCTGGCAGCCAGATTGCCTTAATGGCCTACCTAAAAAGGCCCACCCTGGCCTGACATAGCCAGACGCACACTCCCCACTTTGGCTTGGCTTCTTTGATGCTGTCACATGTCCTTCATTTTTCACATTTCATTCATTCCTTGCCTTTAAGCTACAAGGATAAAAGTGCCTGGCATTAAAAAAATCAGCTTCCATTTTTTAAAGGGGCAGACATTTCATGCAGCCTTTGATTTCCTTCCAGGAGGAAAAAAAAAATCATTACGTTTTCAAAAGGAGAAACTAGAGAGAGTTTTTACTCCTTTTTCTTCTCTCTTCCTTGTCTTCACCCCAACTCCCCGAAATTTTAACAGTATGCGATAGCACTGGATCTGATATAAGACAGGACTAGGAAATAATTGTCTCTCGGAACACTTCTCTGCCACTACAGTGCATAAAAATGCTTGAACATTCATTTACTGCTAAACAATGACAACAGATAATTAGAATGCTTTAAAGCACTGCACCACATTCAACATCTGTTAAGCATTGGTTGGAATAGCTGTTTTTAAAGCTAGGTGGTATTAAGGAGGAACGGCACTAGATAGAGTGTAATTTGTACAGACTGCACAATATGTAAACATGCATAAGAGAGAGTTGAAGCCTCAGATACGGAATGTATAAATTAGAAGAGTGCGAACACCTCAGAGAGTATAGCGAACTCTAAACCTGCATGTGTGTAAATGCTCACTTAGCAAAATGTGTCCTCAAGGGATACAATTTACATCACCTCTCCAAAGCAATGACTTGATCTTGAAACATGGAGGCACACAGAACACCTGCATGAATAAAGGACAACAAGTCCCCTACATAAAGTATCTAAACACCCAAATGAGGAGGAAAGAAGTGGAGAGAGGACTGGTGGCTGCAGACTACAGCAGGTGTTTAGAACAAATGTGACAGGGAAATGTCTGGAAATGGTCTCTGGCTTCGAACCAGAGCTGATTCTGGAGCTATGTGTAAATGTGCTAGAAAAAAAAGTCACAGAATTCACAAAAAGTGGGTGGGGAGGAGGTGAAGTAACTTCTCACCCAGATAGTGAACTCCAAGAACGGAAACTGTGTCAAACTGTTGAATTTGAGAATACAAATTAAGGAGAAATGTGCAAAATTAAATAAATAACAAAAATCTGGGAACATTTAAAATACATTATTGGAAATTCAGGATAAATTAATTCCCTAGAATGAAACAGAGTAAAAGCGGAGGAGATTAAAACAAAACTGCCTAAATAAACTTCAACATCAATGGATCTTTTGTTGGGAACATGGGAAAATATTAGTCAACCAGAGCTAACACCAGCCAAACAAAAGTCTTGAAAGTCTCCAAACAGCAGGAACTCATCAAGCTTCTCAAATGTACTGCTAGACATGATTCTCAACCAGGGAGCTCAATCTGTTAGGAACCAACTGAAGCTCCACATATCAAGGGACAACATTCTTCAGAGAATTTAAAAGACCTTTTGATGGACAGTGTGTTTAGGGGGAAAATGAAAAATCACAGAGACTAAATAAGTATTGAATTCCCTTATGGAATAAATTATAAATTTCAGAGCATCAGTGTAACATTTAGAGTAATGAAATAACAGATATCAAAGTCACTGGCCATCCACATGCATACTAACATTTATGTTGGCATTAACAATGAAGAGAATTC